>NW_021703767.1:91431606-91561608 GCF_005190385.1 Monodon monoceros | reverse complement strand
GGAGCCTGTGCTCCACAACGGGAGAGGCCACAGCAGTGGCCTCTCCCGTTGTGGAGCACAGGCTCCGGACGCGCAGGCTCAGTGGCCATGGCTCACGGGCCTAGCCGCTCCGCGGCATGTGGGATCTTCCTGGACCGGGGCACAAACCCGTGTCCCCTGCATCAGCAGGCGGACTCTCAACCACTGCGCCACCAGGGAAGCCCTGTTATAGCTTTAAATATTTTTCATACTCTGCTCCATTTTGTTTCTTAATTCAATCTGATGATAGAGTAACTGATATTGGGTGTCCTGTTTGTAGAGACATAGGTGAATTCCTGCATTTTGTGAAATTCAACATGTAGATATAAGTAGAAACCAGTAAAAGAATAAATGAAAATCAATGCTTCTGCTTCCCTTTAAGTCTGTGATCAAAGTAGAAGCCTCAGTAAATGATATTTCTTGGGGATTAAAACCCAATAGACAATGATTGTCCAACATGCCCTTGACCATCAGGTCTTCACATCTGGTAATTACTCACCAAGATTTTCTTAGCCTTGATCATTATTGCCTAATTTGGGTCCATTTAGAATGCCAAAGCCCAAGCAGCTTGAATGTATGAAAACCTGCTGTCTTATGACATGGAGAGCTCATTGCATTTCATTTTCTTAATTCATGTCAAACTTTCAAATGTTTTTACTTAGAAGAAGTAAATTACAGAGCGCTGAGTCTTTCTTAAAACACATTTTATCTATAAGCTCCAAAAATATTTTCTTAAATATTGTTTAGAATATGAATTGTTCGTGTTTTATTTCTTATTTCACTAGCAAGAAATTTTCTAAGTCTAGTATTCAGAATCTATGACCCAAAAGCTAATACAACTTTTATTTTGTTTCTTACTGGCAATACAATTGGGATTATGTTGGAAAGGTTGATGTGACATGATGTCTTTGAATTGCCTGTAAGCACTGTAATAATGCTTAGGCACTATTCAGAATTGGGGGGTAAAATTGAAAAACTAAGAAAGGAAATAAAGCCGAATATTAGTAAAATGAGGGAGAGAGGTATAGGAAGCAAAGGATGCAAAGAATAAGATAAAGAATGAAAGATAAAGAGGAAATTCAAAGGTCAGTATAGCATAGATAATGATAATAACATTTGTGGGGTTTACAGAGTGTTGTGTATATAGTTTCCTTGCCAGTCTCCTACTTCTAGTAGGAAGCATTTAGCTGAAGAAAGAGGAAGCCACACCCACTCAAACTAACTACATCAAAAGGGGGTGCATTATAAAGATCCTGGGAAATAGCACAGAATTCATTTGTCAGCAATATCATTGGGCTTCATGTGGACTGGAAAGATAGTTTCTTCTCTCTGTATTTGGGGACATTTATTCTTTTCTCCTTGTTTCTTTCTTCACACATTTCTTTCATTTAATTATGCAAACTGGTTATCTTTGTAAGCCCCTCAGTCTCTGCTCCTTCATAATTTCAGTCCATATGTGGCCAGCATGGACCCTTTTTTGCTGCACACTTTCCCATCTCTTCTTCTTAGATCACTGACTCAGAATGACTGACCTAATTTCAAATTTCAGGTAGAGAGAATGTAACTGGCTGAATGTGTATAAGTTGTCTGCTTTTGGTCTAATTACTATGGCTGAAAGGATGAAGTCTGTGTTATGTTGGGCTGTTCTTATGAGGGTTGTAGGTTGAACTGGTTCTCTAAGAAAAGAAGAGACATATTTACATATCTATTATGTGCTATCTACTAAATTCCTTGAGCGAAAAGATCATGTCCTATTAATTCCTTTCCCCAGCACCTTGCACAGTTTTAATATGAACATTGAACGAAATAATCTTCACTTCAAGGGCAATTTCCATTTCTGTCTTTAAGGGGCAGTGCTATTGACACAAATGAAGAAAAAATTCCAGTCCCTACTTTTTTGATGGGTATCATCAAGGTAACTTGCCTTGAACAATGATTAACCTTTTTTGGAAAGTGAACTTAGTTGAGCATACTTTGAAGATATTTTCCATACCTGGGAATGAAGCAACAATGACGTAACACCTGTCCATTTTGTAGACCAGTGTTCTGAAACTATTTTTAGTAGTTGAATTTATGCTAAAATTTTACCTAGAATTGCCTAGAATACAAATAAATAAAATACATAAAAATAGAACGCATAGTTAAAGCAGGTGTAAAAGGTCAAGCTCTACCTATTTATCTTTGTTCTGTTCATCCTCCAACAGGCCCACCCCTAAACTAGAGGAACCTCTACAGAACCCAAGGGCTTCAGAGACCATTGCTTTTAGGTAAGAAGCAAGGAAATTTTATTCTTATTTGCTTAGTGTTTGAGTACATTTATAATTTTAAGTACACAAAATTATGATACAAAAGATTTTGTGAAGGCATAGAAAAGGGTTTTATTGTATATTTTTTCCATTGCTGCAAGTTTCTTAGGTGTACAATTCAAAGATAGAAACTCATTTGTTCAGTAAACTTTTAATGAGCATTATTTGCTACATTCTATGCTTGGCAGTAAAATATGAACAAAACAGGACCTCTGTTATCATGTGTCCAGAGTCTACACTAGAACTATGTGAAATAAGAACATTTTAATTTCATTACACTTAATGCAATATAGATACCTTACTTAGAACTATCAGTGGAAAGGAACTAGCAAACATTTCAGTACTCAGAATAAGTTCAGGAGTTCATATTCTTCCAATCTCACCTTTCTCCTGAGACATGGACTTAAGACCATTGTTGGTATAACCATTGGCTCTTGTTGTTTCTGCTTGGACCTTTTGATTTCTCTCCTTTTCTCCAATATGAATTGAAACATGGATTTCCCAAAAAAAATGCAAAATAACTGAAAATGTTACAATTGACATCACTAGGTTAGTGTAACAATGTTGTGCTGAAATGAAAAGAAATAAATATCTCTGCTTATATTGAAAAATGTTATAGAACTATTTAGTTGTGAGAATGCACTGTTGGAATAGCAAAATATTCTTTTATACTCAAATACGTTGTCTAAGACTAATGTATCTTCATAGAACTGTAGACATTAGAACTAAAAGGGAACTTAGAATTCATTGTAGGCATTATGATTGCCTACCAAGTATCCATTCATCATATCTGAATTTGCAAGAGAATTCCAGTCTTGTTCAGGGTGGAAATGTGTCCAGCTCCAGCTAATGGAAGTACCATACCTCTAAGGGGCATTTAGAAACGTCTGAGCATGTTTTAGAGTGTCAAAAGGGCTAAGAGATAATATTGACATTCAGTCCCTTTGGGTTGTAGATGCTACATGTCCTGGAATGTACAGAATTGTCCTGCATAACAAAGAATTTTCCAGCTTCAAGTACTACCAGTTTCCCCAGCAAGAAACCCTGGTTTAACCCAGTTCTGCTAATCATATTACCCTCTTTGTCCAGCTTACTTTTTTTTTTTTTTAACATCTTTACTGGAGCATAATTGCTTTACAGTGGTGTGTTGTTTCTGCTTTATAACAAAGTAATCAGCTATACGTATACATATATCCCCATATGCCCTCCCTCTTGCGTCTCCCTCCCACCCTCCCTATCCCACCCCTCTAGGTGGTCACAAAGCACAGAGCTGATCTCCCTGTGCTACGTGGCTGTTTCCCACTAGCTATCTATTTTACATTTGGCATTGTATATATGCCCATGCCACTCTCTCACTTCGTCCCAGCTTACACTTCTCCCTCCCTGTGTCCTCAAGTATATTCTCTATGTTCGTGTCTTTATTCCTGTCCTGCCGTGAGGTTCTTCAGAAACTTTTATATATATATTTTTAGATTCCATATATATGTGTTAGTGTACAGTATTTGTTTTTCTCTTTCTGACATACTTCACTCTGTATGACAGACTCTAGATCCATCTGCCTCACTACAAATAACTCAGTTTCATCTTTTTATGGCTGAATAATATTCCATTCTATATACGTGCCACATCTTCTTTATCCATTCATCTGTCGATGGGCACTTAGGTTGCTTCCATGTCCTGGCTATTGTAAATAGAGCTGCAATGAATATTGTGGTACAGGACTCTTTTTGAATTATGGTTTTCTCAGGGTATATGCACAGTAGTGGGATTTCTGGGTTATATGGTAGTTCTATTTTTAGCTTTTCAAGGAATCTCCATACTGTTCTCCATAGTGGATGTATCAACTTACATTCCCAACAATAGTGCAAGAGGGTTCCCTTTTCTCCACACCCTCTCCAGCATTTATTGTTTCTAGATTTTTTGATGATGGCCATTCTGACCAGTGTGAAGTGATACCTCATTGTAGTTTTGATTTGCATTTCTCTAATGATTAGTGATGTTGAGCATCCTTTCATGTGTTTGTTGGCAATCTGTATATCTTCTTGGGAGAAATGTCTATTTAGGTCTTCTGCCCATTTTTGGAATGGGTTTTTTGTTTTTTGATATTGAGCTGCATGAGCTGCTTGTAAATTTGGGAAATTAATCCTTTGTCGGTTGCTTCATTTGCAAATATTTTCTCCCATTCTGAGGGTTGTCTTTTCGTCTTGTTTATGGTTTCCTTTGCTGTGCAAAAGCTTTGAAGTTTCATTAGGTCCCATTTGTTTATTTTTGCTTTTATTTCCATTTCTCTAGGAGGTGGGTCAAAAAGAATCCTGCTTTGATTTATGTCATAGAGTGTTCTGCCTATCTTTTCCTCTAAGAGTTTTATAGTGTCTGGCCTTACATTTAGGTCTTTAATCCATTTTGAGTTTATTTTTGTGTATGGTATTAGGGAGTGTTCTAATTTCATTCTTTTACATGTAGCTGTCCAGTTTTCCCAGCACCACTTATTGAAGAGGCTGTCTTTCCTCCATTGTATATTCTTGCCTTCTTTATCAAAGATAAGGTGACTATATGTGTGTGGGTTTATCTCTGGGCTTTCTATCCGGTTCCATTGATCTATTTTTGTGTTTTTGTGCCTTTACAATACTGTCTTCATTACTGTAGCTGTGTAGTATAGTCAGAAGTCAGGTACCTGATTCCTCGAGCTCAGATTTTCTTTCTCAAGATTGTTTTGGGTATTCGGGGTCTTTTGTGTTTCCATACAAATTGTGAAATTTTTTGTTCTGGTCTCTGAAAAATGCCATTGTAGTTTGATAGGGATTGCAGTGAATCTGTAGACTGCTTTGGGTAGTATGGTCATTTTCACAATGTTGATTCTTCCATTCCAAGAACATGGTATATCTGTTTGTATCAACTTCCATTTCTTTCATCAGTGTCTTATAGTTTTCTGCATACAGGTCTTTTGTCTCCCTAGGTAGGTTTATTCCTAGGTATTTAATCCTTTTTGTTGCAATGGTAAATGAGAGTGTTTCCTTAATTTCTCTTACAGATTTTTCATCATTAGTGTATAGGAATGCAAGTGATTTCTGTGCATTAATTTTTTATCCTGCTACTTTACCAAATTCATTGATTAGCTCTAGTAGTTTTCTGGTAACATCTTTAGGATTCTCTATGTATAGTATCATGTCATCTGCAAACAGTGACAGCTTTACTTCTTCTTTTCCAATTTAGATTCCTTTTATTTCTTTTTCTTCTCTGATTTCTATGGCTAAAACTTCCAAAACTATGTTGAATAAGAGTGGTGAGAGTGTACAACCGTGTCTTGTTCCTGATCTTAGAGGAAATGGTTTCAGTTTTTCACCATTGAGAATGATGTTGGCTCTGGGTTTGTCATATATGACCTTTATTTTGTTGAGGTAAGTTCCCTCTATGCTTACTTTCTGCAGAGTTTTTATCATAAATGGGTGTTGAATTTTGTCAAAAACTTTTTCTGCATATATTGAAATGATCATATGGTTTTTCTCCAATTTTTTCATGTGTTTTATCACATTGTTTGATTTGCATATATTGAAGAATCCTTGCATTCCTGGGATAAACCCCACGTGATCATGGTGTATGATCCTTTTCATGTGCTATTGGATTCTGTTTGCTAGTATTTTGTTGACGATTTTTGCATCTATGTTGATCAGTGATATTGGCCTGTAGTTTTCTTTCCTTGTGACATCTTTGTCTGGTTTTGGTATCAGGGTGATGGTGGCCTCATAGAATGATTTTGGGAGTGTGCCTCCCTCTGCAATATTTTGGAAGAGTTTGAGAAGGATAGGTGTTAGCTCTTCTCTAAATGTTTGATAGAATTCACCTGTGAAGCCATCTGGTCCTGTGCTTTAGCTCATTGGAAGATTTTTAATCACAGTCTCAATTTCAGTGCGTGTTATTCACCTGTTTATATTTTCTATTTCTTCCTGGTTCAGTCACAGAAGGTTGTGCTTTTCTAAGAATTTGTTCATTCTTCCAAGTTGTCAATTTTATTGGCATATAGTTGCTTGTAGTAATCTCTCATGATCCTTTGTATTTCTGCAGTGTCAGTTGTTACTTCTCCTTTTTCATCTGTAATTCAACCGATTTGAGTCTTCTCCCTTTTTTCCTTGATGAGTGTGGCTAATGGTTTATCAATTTTGTTTATCTTCTCAAAGAACCTGCTTTTAGTCTTATTTATCTTTGCAATCGTTTCCTTCACTTCTTTTTCATTTATTTGTGATCTGGTCTTTATGGTTTCTTTCCTTCTGTTAACTTCCAGGTTTTTTTGTTCTTCTTTCTCTAATTGTTTTAGGTGTAAGGTTAGGATGTTTATTTGAGAGTTTTCTTGTTTCTTCAGGTAGGATTGTATTGCTGTAAACTTCCCTGCTAGAGATGCTTTTGCTGCATCCCATAGGTTTTGGGTCGTCGTGTTTTCATTGTCATTTGTTTCTAGGTATTTTTTGCTTTCCTCTTTGATTTCTGCAGTGATCTCTTGGTTATTTAGTAGTGTATTGTTTAGCTTCCATGTGTTTTTATTATTTACAGATATTTTTCCTGTAATTGATATCTAGTCTCATAGCCTTGTGGTTGGAAAAGATACTTGATACCATTTCAATATTCTTAAATTTACCAAGGCTTAATTTTTTCCCCAAGATATGATCTATCCTGGAGAATGTCCCATGGGCACTTGAGAAGAAAGTGTATACTGTTGTTTTTGGATGGAATGTCCTATAAATATCAATTAAGTCCATCTTTTTTAACGTATGATTTAAGGCTTGTGTTTCCTTATTTAGTTTCATATTGGATGATCTGTCCATTGGTGAAAGTGGGGTGTTAAAATCCCCTACTATGATAGTGTTACTGTCAATTTTCCCTTTCATGGCTGTTAGCATTGGCCTTATGTGTTGAGGTGCTCCTATGTTGGCTGCATAAATATTTACAATTGTTATATCTTCTTCTTGGATTGATTCCTTCATCATTATTTACTGTCCTTGTTTGTCTCTTGTAAGAGTCTTTATTTTAAAGTCTATTTTATCTGATATGAGTATTGCTACTCCAGCTTTCTTTTGATTTCCATTTGCACAGAATATCTTTTTCCATCCCCTCACTTTTAGTGGTTATGTGTCCCTAGGTATGAAGTGGGTCTCTTGTAGACAGCATATATACGGGTCTTGTTTTTGTATCTATTCAGCCAGTCTATGTCTTTTGGTTGGAGCATTTAATCCATTTACATTTAAGGTAGTTATCAATATGTATGCTCCTATTACCATTTTCTTAATTGTTTGCGTTTCTTATTGTAGGTCTTTCCCTTCCCTTGTGTTTCCCACTTAGAGAAGTTCCTTTAGCATTTGTTGTAAAGCTGGTTTGGTGGTGCTGAATTCTTTTAGCTTTTGCTTGTTTGTAAAGGTTTTAATTTCAGTGTCCAATCTGAGTGGGATCCTTGCTGGGTAGAGTTATTTTTGTTGTAGGTTTTTCCCTTTCATCAATTTAAATATGTCCTGCCACTCCCTTCTGGCTTGCAGAGTTTCCGCTGAAAGATCAGATGTTTACCTTATGTGATTCCCTTGTATGTTATTTGTTGTTTTTCCCTTGCTGCTCTTAATATTTTTTCTTTGTACTTAATTTTTGATAATTTGATAAGTATGTTTCTTGGCATGTTTTTCCATGGATTTATCCTGTATGGGACTCTCTGCACTTCCTGGACTTGACTATGTCCTTTCCCATATTAGGGAAGTTTTCAAACTATAATCTCTTCAAATATTTTCTCAGTCCCTTTCTTTTTCTGTTCCTCTTCTGGGACCCCTTTAATTCGAATGTTAATGGGTTTAATGTTGTTCCAGAAGTCTCTGAAACTGTCCTCAATTCTTTTCATTATTTTTTCTTTATTCTTCTCTGTGGTAGTTATTTCCACTATTTTATCTTCCAGGTCACTTATCCGTTCTTCTGCGTCAGTTATTCTGCCATTAATTACTTCTAGAGAATTTTTAATTTCATTTATTGTGTTGTTCATCATTTTTTGTTTGCTTTTTAAGTCTTTTAGTTCCCTGTTAAACGTTTCTTGTATTTTATCCATTCTGTTTCCAAGATTTTGGATCATCTTTACTATCATTATTCTGAATTCTTTTTCAGGTAGACTGCCTATTTCCTCTTCATTTGTTCGGTCTGGTGGTTTTTACCTTGCTCCTTCATCTGCTGTGTGTTTCTCTGTCTTCTCATTTTGCTTAAGTTACTGTGTTTGGGGTCTCCTTTTTGCAGGCTGCCGGTTCGTAGTTCCCGTTGTTTTTGGTGTCTGCCCCCAGTTGGTAAGGTTGGTTCAGTGGGTTGTGTAGACTTCCTGTTGGAGGGGACTGGTGCCTGTTATTTTGTATGGGGATGGATCTTGTCTTTCTTATGGGCAGGACTGTGTCCAGTGGTGTATTTTAGGGTGTCTGTGACCTTACTATAATTTTAGGTAGCCTCTCTGCTAATGGGTGTGGTTGTATTCCTGTCATGCTAGTTGTTTGGCATAGGTTGTCCAGCACTGTAGCTTGCTTGTTGTTGAGTGGAGCTGGGTCTTATCGTTGAGACGGAGATCTCTGGGAGAGCTTTTGCCATTTGATATTACGTGGAATTGAGAGGTCTCTGGTGTTCCAATATCATGATCTTGGCTCTCCCATCTCAGAGGCAGAGGGCTGACACCCACTGGAGCACCAAGACCCTGTTAGTCACATGGCTCAGAAGAAAAGTGAGAAAAAGGAAAGCAAGCAAGCAAGCAAGCAAGAAAGAATGAAAGAAAGAAAGAATTAGAATAGAATAGAATAAAATAAAATATTAAAAAGTTATTTTTAATAAAAAAATTAAAAAGTAATAAATAAAAGAAAGAAAGAAAGAAGAGAGCAACCAAACCAAAAAACAAATCCACCAATAATAACAAGCACTAAAAACTACAAAAAAAGGAAAAAAGGGACAGACTGAACCCTAGGACAAATGGTAAAAGCAAAGATATATAGACAAAATCACACAAAGAAGCATACACATACACACTCACAAAAAGGGAAAAAGTAAAATATATATATATACCTATATATTTAAAAAAAAGGAAGAGAGCAACAAAATCTATAAACATATCTACCAGTGATAATAAACTCTAAATACTAAACTAAGACAAGACCGGAAACAAAGTAGATGCAGAAAGCAAACTCCAAGTCTACAGTTGCTCCCAAAGTCCACCGCCTCAATTTTGGGATGATTTCTTATCTATTCAGGTATTCCAGGGATGCAGGGTACATCAAGTTGATTGTGGAGAGTTAATCCTCTCCTCCTGAGGCTGCTGGGAGAAATTTCCCTTTCTCTTCTTTGTTCGCACAGCTCCTGGGGTTCAGCTTTGGATTTGGCCCCGCCTCTGCATGTAGGTTGTCTGAGGGCATCTGTTCTTTGCTCAGACTGGATGGGGTTAAAGTAGCAGTTTATTAGGGGGCTCTGGCTCACTTAGGCCAGGCGGAGGGAGGGGTATTAAATGCAGGGTGAGCCTGTAGCGGCAGAGGCCAGTGTGATGTTTCAATGGCCTGAGGTGTGTCGTGTGTTCTCCCAGGGAACTTGTCCCTGGATCACAGGACTGTGGCAGTGGTGAGCTGAACAGGCTCTCAGGAGGGGAGGTGTGGATAGTGACCTGTGCTTGCACACAGGCTTCTTGGTGGCTGCAGTAGCAGCCTTAGCATTTCACGCCCATCTCTGGTGTCCGCTGTGATAGCCATGGCTCGTGCCCATTTCTGGAGCTCGTTTAGGCGGTGCTCTGAATCCCCTCTCCTTGCACACCGTGAAACAATTGTCTCTTGCCTCTTAGGCAGTTCCAGACCTTTTCCCAGACTCCCTCCCAGCTAGCTGTGGCTCACTAGTCCCCTTCAGGCTGTGTTCACACAGCCAACCCCACTCCTCTCCCTGGGATCTGACCTCTGAAGACAGAGCCTCAGCTCCCAGCCCCCACCTGCACTGGCAGGTGGGCAAACAGGCCTCTCAGGCTGGTGAGTGCTGGTTGGCACCCATCCTCTGTGTTGGAATGTCTCTGCTTTGCCCTCTCCCCCCTTGTTGCTGTGCTCTCCTCTGTGGCTCTGAAGCTTCCCCCCTGCCACCCCCTGTCTCTGCCAGTGAAGGAGCTTCCTAGTGTGTGGAAACATTTCCTCCTTCACAGCTCCCTCCCAAAGATGCAGGTCCTGTCCCTATTCTTTTGTCTCTCTTTTTTCTTTTGCCCTACCCAGGTACGTGGGGAGTTTCTTGCCTTTTGGAAAGTCTGAGGTCTTCTCCCAGCGTTCAGTTCATGTCCTGTAGGAGTTGTTCCACATGTAGATGTATTTCTGGTGTATTTGTGGGGAGGAATGTGATGTCCATGTCTTACTCCTCTGCCATCTTGAAGCTCTCTTCCTTACTTTTTATTTAGTAAATGTGTGACCCAGTTCAGGATAGTGAAATGGAAGAGGGAGTACCCAAGCAGGTGAGTGTGATGGGAAATGTTCAGGAAAAGTATAGCATTTCTTTCCGGTATTATAAAATAGACCAATATGACTTGTTATTTACTGAAGGATATGTAATACATGGCACTATGACTTGCAACAAGGAAAACCAAAAGGCATTGGCCAAATTTGGGAGAGTAGATATATGGTAGCACCTGGGTGTCTTTTGACCCGCATAACTAATATTTCTTGTACTTTGAGGGCTCGGCTTCTTTTTATGTAGGGGAAACAAATCCCTTGTTTGTTTAAGCTATTATAGCTGGAGTTTTTGATACCTACAGTTGAAAACACTCTTGGTTGATAGAGCTTAGTAAACACATTAACTCTTCCCCACCTTAATTTCTTTTCTCTTTGAAAAAAACTAGGGATCAGGCATGTATAGTTACCTGAAAAATTACCTAGTTATTTAATGGCAGGATGAAATACAAATACCTTTTCCTCCATTACTATTATAGGGTTATCAAACTATGATGTGTGGGATTTTTTTCTCCCTTTTTCTTGAAAAAGAATTATGTATTTAGTTGCATTTGAAATCTAGACATACCTGATGAAAAATAATAAACATACCATGACATTAAAAAACAATATTCTGAATGTGCTTTAAAATTTAACCATTCTACATGGTTTATCTTGTGATTTATGAGGGTAATAAAAATAGCCTTTGTGAGCAAGTCTTACTAAATTCTCCTTCAGCAGGTGCAATAGAATTCAAAGCAGCTGGTTTTAAGCAGAAAAAAAGACAAGGCAAATTCTCTAATCAAGTAGACTCTTAAAAATGAAAAATTATAAAATACTTTATATTTTATAATATAAATGTAAATTATATATGTAAATGTATATCTGTCAATCATTTGTCAATCATCTACCAAATGCATAATTAAATAAAAATTTAAAATATTTTGCATGATCTTGACTTTGCAGTAAAAAATGCACATAGAAACAAAGCTCCTAGATGATAACAAAGACATTATTTTACTACATACTTAAAATTTGATCCTTACAGAGCAATTGTTTTATCTTGTGGGAAGCCAATAGGACAGAGAAAATTCAGAATATGATATATTCTTACAAAGATGGTTAGCAAGCACTTACATAGAGATTTTGTATTTTGATATAGAGATTTCAACCTTGTGTACAACATAAAAGTGCAATCACTTACATTTTCCTGTGCATTGAATTGTGTAAGCAAGTAAAATATGTTCGCAGAAGTGTAGTATCCATTAGAAGACCTAATAGAGATGAATTTGACAGCTTCCAATAAGTCTCATTAGCTCAAATTCTTGAAAGGTTGAAGTCTGCTTCCTTTTTCATGCCCATTAAACAGATTAATGGCAGCAAGATCCAAGACTAAGTTGAAGGTGATGAGGTAATGACATATTATATGATTCATGCAGAAAGGAAATTAAATAATTTTAGAGCTGCAGAAGATGTTAAGGGTTATCTAGTTCAGTATTTATCATATTTAAATAATTTCAGGGTCTCTTTTAAATAGAAACTATGTATCATGAACTTGTGTTTTACTTACATTATTCTCATTAAACATAATATAAATATGTATAAATTTGAAACTACATGTGCATTTCCTAAGCTTATAGCTTTTATATAATCATAATAGAAACAATCAGAAATCCCAATAAATATAAAACAAAAAACATTAAAATTAAATTAATGTAATGTGTAATGTTATTTTACTGAAAAGAAATCATTAATGTTGAATTTAGTACTAGACAAATAGTCTCAGGTAAGATTCTTTATTAAATTCATTTCTACATTCTTTATCTCAAACAGCTTTGTTTATAATCACACATTGGTAGTAAGTTCTCATAAATTTTATATGATACTTTTTTTACCCTTATTCTTAAAAGATAATTTTAAAAGCTTTGTAAATCTAGATAGATAATTATTTCCTCCCAAGGTTTTGAATTATTCTACTGTCTTCTGGCTTTCATAGTTGCCATTGATAAATCTGCTGTCTAATTATCAGACTGTCTTTTCTCTTTGATGGTTTGAAAATATTTTCTTTGTTTTTGAGATTCTTCAGTTTCCTTATTATGCCTCTCAACTTTTACTTATTTTTCATCCTGTTTAGGATAAATGCTCCCTGTTTATATAAATTCATTCTTTTTTATCAGTTTTAGAAAATTCCAAGTTGAATAGCTCTTTAAATATTGCCCTTCCTTCCTTCTCTTCCCCCTTGACCCCGTTTGGATGAATATTAGCCTTTACATTTGACCCTAAAAATAGTTTAAACTCCTTAAATTTTTCATCATCTTTTCTCTTTTTGGTGCCTTATGAGTAATTTCTTTAGCTTTATCATCCACTTCTTATACTCCTTATTCAGTTGAGTATCGGCAGACATTTAGCTACACGTTTCTAATTAAAACAATTATATTTTATTTCTAAAGTATAATTTGATTTGTTTCAACATTTCCTGATACTTTTTGAAAATAAAATGTTGCTGTTTCTTTTTCATTATACCATAAATAGTTATTCTGTTGTGTCTAGCTATTAACTCTAATTTATAATCTCCTTTTGGATATAAATCTGTTTCTTGTTTCTGCCAAATAACATGCATGAAGTCTTGTTTATGGTGTGTTTATGAGCTCTATTTATGAACTCATATGTGACTGATTTTGCTCTGTGGAAACTTGAGTTCTTGAAGATGCGTTTCTTTGGAAAGGATTGTATTTGCTTTTGCTGAGAATTTGAGGGAATTACTGACTTTCGGAAAACTTAGTCCCCCTTTAGGGTTCCAAGCAGAATCTGGGAGTGTCAAGTTTAATTATTTCCCTTGCATAGATGTTGCTGAGAATGTCCATTTCAATTCTCCCTCTTATCCTCCAGATTTCTCACTGTATTTGTTTACTTAGTTGTTGTTTATTTGGCTATTTGAAGGTTTCTCTTATTTCTTCTGCAGCCAACAATGTGACCAAAATTACACTTGGTGCAGCATCTAGTTGTTCTGCTGTGGAAATGTCACAGGCTTATCTAGTCCAGTAAATGGCTGAAAGTGGAAGTTTCCTAGGTTATAGCATTTTTGATACAAAATTTCTATTTTTAGCAAATAACTGTAAGACTGTAGAAGTAAATTAGTAAACTCTTCATTTTTAAAAAATAACATCATTTTGAAAATAACTTGACTAAAATTCAGTTTATTCAACTTTATATTCCACTTAGAACTTGTTGACATCTAGTCATTGTTATTCTAGATTCAATCTATTTAAATGGCCAAAACTATCATCAAAATATGCATCCAAAGCTAACCACTTAAAATCAGTTTATTGGTCTCTGTGGGACAACCATGAGGAAGCGCACACCTACTGGCAACAGGCTTTCTTCCCACACTGAAATCATGCTATGTACATGACCTTTTACTCATTAAAAAAATATTTATTGAATACCTATCTATGTTCCAGGCATGTTTTAAGCTCTGCGGTTACAGAGATGAACAAAACAAAGTGTGTGGCCATTGTTCTTACATTCTAGTGATGAAAGACAGATAGACAATAGCCAGTAAATAAATAAATAGGACAAATCAGAAAGTAATGCAATTAAGAAAATAAAGCAGGGTGGTGTGATCAAAAGTGACTGAGAAGGGTGCAGTGGATTATTTGGATTGTATTATGGTGATGACTTCCCTGAGGAGGTAGGAGTTGAGGTGATGACCTGTGGAAAGTGTTTAACAAATGCTTCAGCAAGTGCAGTGCCCTGAGGGAAATGGAGGTTGGCATGTTCCTAATGGAGAGGAACGAAAAGAATGTATGATTTTAGCATAGTGATCTATTCTTAAGAGTGTTAGGACATTAAAAAGGTAAATGAGAAGGGAGATTTCAAACCATAGAGATGTGTTTGGATTATATTTTAAGTGCATTGAGAAGACTTTAGTTTCAACTAGTTGAATGATTATTTATATAATTATATATTTATAATTCATAATTATAAATATATATTAAAATCTCAATAAATTTACAATAATTATATTGTTTTAATATTGTATACAATTATAATCATTTTCATGAATATTTTAACAAATATTATATTAAATTATATCTTACATGTACTTAAGAGCCACCTGTAAAAATTGTTAAACTGTTGCCAGAGAAGTAAGGAAGGTTGTAAGCTAGTCAGACACCTGAAATAACATCTCTTTATTGATCATCTTCATCAGATTACATATGGGATATTTTATTCCAAGAATCTTTTAGCCTTTCTTTTTGAACAGCTATAATGTTGTAAAATTGACATACAACAAACTACACATATTTAAAGTGTACAATTTGAGAAGTTTTGACATACCTTTACACCTGTGGATCCATCATCACAATCAAGATGATAAGATATCCATTACCCACAGAAGTTTCCTCATGACCCTTTTTAATCCCTCATTACCACTTCCCTCCCCGATCCCAGGCAACTCCTGATCTGCTTGCTTTCACTACTGGTTAATTACATCACTATGTATTAGAACTTTATGTAAATTGAATCACTCAGTATGTACCTTTTGTTTGATTTCTTTTACTTAGAATAATTATTTTCAGAAGTATCCATGTTGTAGCAAATACCAATGGATTATTTCTTTTCATTGCTGAAGAATGTTCCATTGGATGGATATAACACAATTTGTTTATTCACCTGTTAATAGACATTTGGATTATTTTCAGATTTTGGCTATTACAAATACAGGTACTTTTAACATTTATGTACAAGTCTGTGTGAACATGTGTGTTCATTTCTCTCACGTAAATACTTAGATGTGGACTCACTGGAACATAACTGTAAAAATCTGCCAAACTGTTTTCCACAGTAGTTGTACCATTTTTCATTCTGACCAATAGTGTATGAGAATTCCAATTTCTCCACATTTTCAACATTTAGTATGGTCCGTCTTTTTTTTTTTTTTTTTTTTTTTGCGGTACGTGGGCCTCTCATTGCTGTGGCCTCTCCCGCCGTGGAGCACAGGCTCCAGACATGCAGGCTCAGTGGCCATGGCTCACGGGTCCAGCCGCTCCGCGGCATGTGTGATCCTCCTGGACTGGGGCGCGAACCCATGTCCCCTGCATCGGCAGGCAGACTCTCAACCACTGCGGCACCAGGGAAGCCCTGGTCAGTCTTTTTAATTATGGCCAATCTAGTAGTTAGGTAATGGTATCTCTTTGTCATTTTAATTTTTTTTCTTTATTGACTAATGATGCTGATCATCTTTTCATGTGCTTATTTGCTGTCCATATACCTTCTCTGGTTAAATATCTGTTCAAGTAATTTCTTATTGTTGCTTTAATCAATATGCAATGTTGTCCTAGTAGTAGATGTTACAGGAAAAGAATATTTTTATTTTTTCTCTTCCTCTTTTAGTCATTTGTTTATTAATTCAACCATTCAGTCAACATGAGTTAAATATCTACCAGCTTCCAAGTTCTGGGGATATAATGAAGCGTGGGATTCTGTATCTGCTCAATCAGCATGTACAAAAATTGTCAACTAAAATCCAGTGTAATTATAATGTATTCCCCTTGTTTATAACTCTGCAGTTTATGATTCACTTATATGGATGCTTTCCATAAGGTTAAGAGATAAGTATGATATTAAGATACATCAGGTTCTGCTTCAGTTTTCAAAGAGCTCACACTACCCTTGGGAAAGCAGATAGAGGACTGAAAATATGGTAGCAGAAACTAAATTTCAAATAAAAAGTACTCAAAAGAAATGTCCTTGTAAATATTCAGAGAGGGTTTCCTAGAGAAAGTTGGACTTTTAACTTTTAGTAATTTATAAGAAAATTTCAATAAGTGAATAATATGAAGAGATGAGATTAGTGAGGTAAGAAGCAGCAATATTAAGTTTTTAAAGAGCAAAGAATATGCTGGGCCAATTGGGCTGACTAGTTTCCTGGAACTCATGAGTTCAGGATTCAGTATTATCCTGACCACAGGCATTTGATAATATGTGAACAGCTTCTCATTTTAGAACATGAATGCCTATGAAAGACTTATTAATGACATTTATAATAAAAGAGTTTAATATTCTTGGAAATCATTATCACCTGTAAATGCAGGGTTTGGAAAATTTTTTGGTAGTTTAATGGGATTTTTAGTTATACGAGATTATCTTGTAGATTTTATAACTTCAGTTAAGGCTATAGTGCTCAGTGTGGAAAGTAAAGAAGACAGAGGACTGAATAAACCACTATAAATTTTATTTATTTTTAACCTTATAGATATCTTTAAAGACATTTTTAACTTTATAGACATATTCCACTCTGCTGTGGAAGTTTTACTTTTCAATTTGCTTCATCCTGGAACAGCTAAAACAACATTCTGAAATCTTGGGGAAGTGTGATCTCTGGCCTCCTATGGTAGGAGAATTTTTTTAAGTCTGTACATGCTCTATGCTGGATTGAACACTCAAGGCTTTTAATTAGAAACTCTCTGGCAAAGGAGAGTCTACTTTATTTATCTATCAGTTCAGGAAGAGGACATGTGCTAGAGATACTGATAATACTTATTCTAATGAAATGAACTGGGACATATGGAAGCTTCAGGCTGAAGGTCATTCACTCACTAATATATAGCTTTTTTTTTTCACTTTTCCTATTTTTTGTGTGTTTGTGATATGATAAATTATCCTAGTGCTATCTACTTACTACAAAAGTGAGATCTTGGAAGGAAAAAACTACAGAAATAAGTAATTGCCTTTTATGGCTTCCTGTTTTCTGTAATTTCAAATATAGACTTAAAAAACGATTATAATTAGAGAGTACTCTACAGTATAATAATATGACAAGGGGATTCTATTATAATAGAATGAAGAATATTCACTTGAAGCGAAAGAAGAATGTTTATTAGAAATGATATATTTTTAATATTTTTTATTATTTAAATTTTTAAAATTTAACCTTGACATATTTTGAATTATAAATTCATGCAAGTAGATTTGTTCATAATGCCAAAAACAACAATGCAGGAAGATAAATGAGACAAAGTTAAAGCATGCACATACACACAAACAAACACACATAGACCATGATGAAAACAGATCAAAACTTCCAAATATAGGTGAAAAATCATCAATTCATGCCCTATGGATTAACTAGGTAGTATCAGACTCATTCACTTCATAGTAGTTGTCTCCTGAAGAAAATAATTTTTCTGTGACATATCTGAGTCTACATATATGCTATAGATTGGATGTTGTATCCCACCAGATTCAAATGGTACAACTAATTCCTAATGTGATGGTATTTGGAGTTGGGGCCTTTGAGAGGTGATTAGGTCATGGAGGCAGAACCCTCATGAATGAAATTAGTGCCCTCATAAAAGAGGCCCCAGAGAACTCACTCATCCACTTCTGTCCTGCGGGGGAACAGTAAAAAGATGGCTATCTATGGACCAGGAAATAGGCCCTTACCAGGCACCGAATCTGCTAGCACTTCGAACTTGGACTTTCCATCCTTCACTACTGTGAGAAATAAATTTCTGTTATTTATAAGCCACCCAGTTCTACGATATTTTGTTATAGCAGCCTGAATGAACTAAGACACTAACTGATTTTTATGGAATTCTAATATATTTCAGGACAAATTTCCCATGAAAGAATTCCTTTTAATATTCCAGTTCTAGGGAATTCCCTGGCAGTTCAGTGGTTAAGACTCTGTGCTTCCAACGCAAGGGGCATGGGTTCGATCTCTGGTTGGGGAACTAAAATCCCACATGCTGTGAGGTAAGGCCAAAAAAGTATTAAAAAAAAAAATTCAAGTTCTAGGGAATTTTGACAATCCAGTGGTTAGGACTCTGTGCTTCTACTGCAGAGGGCACGGTTTGATCCCTGGTTGGGGAGCTAAGATCCCACAAGTTGTGGGGCCACAGTCACTTAATGGTCATGATGTTTATAATTTGTAATTGTAAATAATATGTAATTATAATTTATCATTTCATAAATGATAAAACTTAAGTGTATAAACTTTGAATCAAATGCTGAAAAGACATTTTCTGTTTGTGGGTTTGTTCTTCAAATATATCTAGCTGTGTTGCTCGAGAGAAACAGGATTTGACTTACCTCATATATTAATCCTTTTTTAAAATGACTTTTTCAGGTTTGCCTGAATTAATAACATGTATACAGTTTTATTGTGTTTAGGACTATTAATTTAAAGGATTCAAAATTTGAACTTTAAAGGAGGCATCTTAGAAATACTGAAGCAGAAAAGGAATTTTCCATTATTTTTATATTTCAAATCTAACAGGGTTTGTTTTGCTTTGCATGGGAATGACTTTATTTCCTTTAAAAAAGAACTGCAGGGGCTTCCCTGGTGGCGCAGTGATTGAGAGTCCGCCTGCCAATGCAGGGGACACGGGTTCGTGCCCTGGGCAGGGAAGATCCCACATACCGCAAAAAAAAAAAAAAAAAAAAGAACTGCATTATTTGAATCCAATCTTTTTGGATAATTTTTTTATTGTAGTAGGAAAGAACTATCTATTCCTTAATCTGAACTTCTCAACCCAAAATGTTCTCTAAACAAAATTCAGGCATTTGCAATACAAATAAAAGGTTATTTGTGCTTGATGTATGAAATTTATTTGAATTCAACCTCATTTGCCACAAGATTTGAGATGCCTTGGACAGAGCATCAAGAACAAGGAATATTCATAGAGCAAAAAATAAAGATAAGATAAAAGAAAAATACAAACTTGCCATCCCAAGGTCATACATACTCATTAGAGCCGATAGTTGAATTTGGCTGTAAACTTTCTGGCAGCCAAAGTAATGAAGGAGACCTGAACTGTTTCCATCAAATTCACTGGTATAATTTTAAAAGTATATCTATTTCTGTCACTTAATTCTCAAAGAAGTTTCTCATGGAGAATTTTATATAGGAAATGACAAATGGTATG
Organism: Monodon monoceros; assembly: GCF_005190385.1. Lineage (NCBI taxonomy): Eukaryota > Metazoa > Chordata > Mammalia > Artiodactyla > Monodontidae > Monodon > Monodon monoceros. The sequence continues at coordinate 91,541,910 of NW_021703767.1, read as the reverse complement.
ATAATGGATTTTTTGTAGTGACAAACATTTCTACAAATCATCTGTTATAAACCTAAATTTTCAAGAGAGATTAAGACTCCTTTTCTAGACTGGAGCCAGATAAGATACTATAGGTAATAATCTTGGTATATTGACTATTCTAGTAAGATTTATTATTTGTTTGCAAAGGGTCCTAGATATTAGCAGCCATATTTACCTCCTGGAACTTTTCAGTAGCTAACTGTGGAAGAAAAATGTGAAATTGGGAGATGTTAAGATGGACTGGCCACTGTTGTTTGTCAAACTCATGAGGCTTGTATGAGTAGTTTATTCCTTTTCATGATGAATCAGTATTCTTACAAATTGAATATGATTAACCTCACTATGAGTTTCCTTTTTTTAAGGAGTATATCAGTTATAATGTTTTTTGATTATAAATAATGAAAAATGTGGTTCAAACTGGTATAAATATCAAAGTGAGTGTACTGGATTATGTAGTAGGCAGAATTCTGTGAAGATATCCCAAGATTTCCAGTCCCTGGCATATACTCTCTCCCAGTTATTCAGTCAAACATGTATCTAGATACTGCTGTGAAGGGGGTTTGTGAATATAACTAAAGTGTCAAATCAGTTGACCTTATGATAGAGAGATTATCTGGATGATTCTGAACTAGTCAGATAAGACCTTTAAAAGTAGAAATTTCTTCTGGCTGGTTGAGGAAATCAGAGATTGGAGACACAGGACAGACTTGAAGAACCATTGCCTACTTGAAAAAAGAGGGAGTCATGTGGCAAAGAATTCAGGTAGCCTCTAAGACCTGAGAGAACTTCATGGTTGACAGTCAGCAAGGAAACTAGGGATCTTAGTCCTACAACCACAAGGATCTGAGTCATGCCAACAACAAGAATGAGTTTGTTGTTAAAGAAGTGGATTTTTTTCATAGAATTTTCAGGGAATGACTCAGTCTGGCCAGAGCATTGATTTCAGCCTTATTATATCCTGAGCATATCTGTGCTAAACTTCTGAAATGCAGAACTGTGGGCTAATAAATGAGTGTTGTCTTAAGCTTCTATTTGTGGTAATTTGTTTTAGAGCAATAGAAAACCAATACAGCTACATCCCTGAAAATCCCACTGTTTGAGTAGGGTGATCTTCAGATGTGATTTATAAGAGTTCTGGCTCCATTAACCTGAAGTTCTCATGGCTCTGTTCCCATGTTTTCCTACTAGGGGAAAACTGGCTGCAATAGCTCCACTTTCAAATCCATACACTGCACCTTCCAGAAGCAAAGAGACACTTTCTTGAAATGCTTCAGCACACAGCATTCCCCAAGCCACCTTGATGATTCAGGTTGGTCCAATCAGTGGCAAACCTGGCACTGGCTTGGTGAGGCAAACTTGGAAGCCATATTTCAAAATGGCCACTTGAATGAGTTTATGTCAAATTATATACAGAATTTCTCATTTTTCTACCTCATCCATTCAGGTAAATGTAGTTCTTACAAGAGGAGCCAAATTTCTGTACTAACTCCATAACTGTAGAATTATGCTTTCCATTATACTTTCTCATATATTATAGCTAATTAAGTGAAATACCCAGTTTTTCTACTTCTGAGAAAGTGCAAGTTTATTTCTAATACTTGGCTCTGGTATTTCCCATTTATTTATGCACTAAGCATAAACTTCCAAAGTATGCTTATTTATGATTAAGTAGCCTGTAATCCATTCCCTTTTTCAATGACAAACATTTATTCCCCCCCAGATTATAGACTGTTTAGCTTACTAGATTTTCTCCCCAGACTATATATTTGTTTCTTTCTTGGTAAATCAGAAGTGTGGGCTCTTCAAGCCAATATTCTGCATGAAGTTGCTATATCACTCTATTCTTTCACAGAGTGTAGAAAATTTCAGCAAAAACATGAGAATTTTGTACCTGTCTGATTGACTTTTTTCTTACCCTTGTCCCCAGACATAAATTCATTATTAGCTATGTTGTATGAGTTATTGATTCTCAATATAACCTTAAAACTGCTTTGAGAACTTGACTCAGAATGATCTCCTGATGAATTGTTTAATAATTCCTAATGGGATAAACAAGAGTATATCTTGCCTGTCTTCTTAATGTATTGTAATGTTACAATGATACTTTCAAATGAGTTCTACCCATATGTTCCCTATTAATAGTTTCACTGCTATCTCCAACCCAGGAATATTACACATAAAAGAGAAAGATAAGCATTTGCCTTTACAATGTTGACAACAGAGAAAGGTCAAAAGCAGAAAATGACTCTTATTAGTCAGTTAACTCTGCTATCTGATTAATGTCCAGGAAGAATGATTTAAGATAAACCTATCCCAAATCCATATCAGTTTTGGAAACTGTTCTTCAATATTTCACTGAATTAAAACTATGAAGTATTTGTGCAAGTCAATTCTTCTAGACACTGAGGCGTATATTTTGCAACCAGTTTAAAGAATTCATGAGAAGTTATGTTGCTCAAAATTAGAAGTTATATGACTGCAATGTTGACACTATTTTATATATTTACTAATTATATGTGCTTTAAATGTTTTCCAGCCAGGCTAAAATTATTAGTATTACTTCTCCATTTATGGAACAAGCCCAGGAGTCATTCTTTAAGAAAATGTTAGTTTTGTTCTCCCATGTTTTCATAACTTATCCTTGTACTGAAATTGAGAAGCTTGATATTTAAGTATGGGTAGGGGTTCTCAAATTTCATTAGGGAATGGGTTTCCTAGTTTTAGTCTGGCTGACAGTGGAACATATTAAATCTGTCTATCATTTACACCCAATAATCAGCAAAAGCCTAGTTCCAAGAAATGTTGTGTATAATTCAGGTTAAGCTGTACAGTTACTGAAAACATTCTTGCATTGTATTGTTTTAGCTCCTCCTCATTTCTTTTCTGATGGCCTTGTTAATAGGTGTTATAACAAAGAGACTAATAAAACATGTTACTATACTTACTTAGGGTCTGGGGTTGAGGAGAGAGAATGGAATGTTATACATAAGGCTTACCACATGCCAGTGTCCACTGAAGGTATTTCTCCTGTTTCAGTTCCAGGAAGATCTGAGATTTTCCTAAGCAACTGGTTTGTTTTATTTTTTTGGACAATATGAATGGCATAATTTATTATGTTTATTTCTTTCCTTTGATTGCTAAAATACTAAGTCCAATTTTTGTTTTCCTCTCGCTGACATGTGTCTTACTCCAAATATTTTGCTTACCAGTCTTACTCCTAGCATTTGACTTTTTCTATTCATTCTCCTTTTGACCTCATTTCCTCATTCTTTTTAAATTGGTCTCATCATATAGGATATCCTTAATGAATAAATGGTCTTTTTCTATTTGAAAAGGTCAACCTCTCTGATGGTAAGCACACCTCTAGGAAAATGATCTATAGACACATGAGCTAGATAGGAATACCTATTTAGTTAGCCAGATCAACCCTGGTGGTGAACGACTGGACAGATGTCTAAGGCAGACTATTATCACAGATACTGTTCATTGAATTTGTTTGTTTCCTTATTATTTTTTTCCCCCCAATAGGGGCTAGTCTCACATCTTTTAAGTAATAAATCTTTTAAACAGAGTTCCAAATATGATGATACAGCAAGGCTGGTGTTGCTATGTTAAAACAGACTGTATCAGTAAAAGAGAACTCCACATTTGTGTGATATTTCTAGAAAATATAATATTAACATATAGAAATTAAACCACAATATAGGTGCAAATATTTTTCATTGCATCTTAATAATGGGTATTATGTTAATATAGTGATTCTCCACCTTGGTGATGAAGAAAAAAAAACCAACACCAGGCCGGTGTTCATCTAATAAGAAAAATAAATTCCTGGCCCAGGTCTACGTAATCAAAATCTCTAAGAACATAGCCTGAAGATAGATATATATCTTATATCTTATTTATGTTAAATATAAGATATTTATTTTATTTTGTGTGTGTATATATATATATATATATATATATATATATATATGAAATCTCCAGGGATTATTCTAATGTGCAGCTAGATTTGAGAATCACTGTGTTAATAATGTATTATTGAAGAACAGAATAAAAATGTTATTGAAAACCTAGCTCCAGAAGACAGCTCTGTCTCTGAATTGTTGAAGAAGAAATGCTGGTAGCTTTATATATATTTGTGACATATTACTATTCCAAACTACAAATAAAGAAAATGAGTGTAAGATTTTAGAATTTTTTTTTTTAAAGACCTTGTTTCATGTAAAAACAGAGAACAGCATGGTACGTTCGGTTTTGTAATATGGGAGTTGAAAATGACTTTTCTTCCTCAGTGGTCTGAGAACCTAGACTGTTTAAAATAGAGATCATCCTTAGAAGTGAAATTTTACTTTCTGAGTACTAATCTGAAAAGTTTAATGGTAGAAGAGGGAGGAAAGAGAACAGGCCTTAGAGCAACATCTTCCCCCATCTTACTGGTGACTCAGTTTTTTTTTTAATTGTGCCAGTTCCCAGAGAGACTCATTATAAAGCCGAGATTGAAGGAAGTAATTAATTCACGAAGGTTGATATTGGTTTTGATGCACCAGAGACTTTCGGTTAGTCTGCTGGAGTGTGAAAATAATGCTGTGAACTGCAAGCTAGAAGCAGGGAGAAATGACGCACCAGTCTTTTCGTACACAACTAACAATATACACAATTTTAAAATGCTGTCCCTTTGTAAGGAAACCTATCTTAATTAGGAGAAGGCTGGAAAAAGATCAACCATTTAATCTTTCTGTTTAGTAGGACAAATGTGTCCTTTCCAGAGACCCATGATAAAAGGTGACTGAGATTTTTTTTCTACAATTCTGAAATATATTCTCAATACAGTAATTACATTTTCAGGATCTATATTTCATGTGTCATTAGGAACTGCTCCTTCCAGCTGGTTCCAAATGCTCATGACTTCCTTATGGAGTATTAAAAGTATAATAAGAAATGATGCTTTAAAGCATTTCTTTAGAAATTTAGAAATTTTAGAGTATTTTTTTTCTCCAGGTCCACTGATATGCATACAATTCAATTTAAAAAATACTTTTTTTTACAAGAAATCTCCTTCTTTAGCTATATGTCATTGAAAACTTTTGCAGTGAAGAGTTCTGCTGCGGGGGTGTTATCAATCCCATCGCTTATCTGGGTTTAAGATCACATACTGTTTAAATGTTTAAAATTGTTTAATTTTAGTGGTTTATATTATTAATCCTGATTCAAGATTATTCTGCCATTAATTTCTTTGAGGTTATTTAGTAACCAAAATAAGAAGTTATAAGGCCCTGCTTTGTGCAATTCAAAATAAAATCATAGAAAGTTAGATCCAAAGAGTCCATACCCTTATTATTTTATTGAGCTAGAATCTGAGAATCAGAGAGGTGAAATAATGCTAACAGACTACTTAAAAGCAGACCTAGGATAAGAAACCATCTTCTGAAAAATAGAGAAAAAGGACCTGACTTTATTGAATGTTCAGTTTTTGCCCTGGGAGACTGATATTATAATCCCTGCTTAACAAGATAAAGAAACTGAGGTCCAGAGAGGTTAAGCAACCTAACTAAGGTTCCCAGGATGGTGAATTTCAGAATTCAGATCAGATGCCCTGTCTAAATCCAGGTTGTCTCTTCCCAAAGCCCATGGAAAAGCAGTTGTCTTTCAATCACAGGACTTGCAAGATCCTGCAGTCAACACAAATAGAGCAGAAGAAACTAAGTGATATTCATTTAGGCTATAGTATTTAAATAAGTCAGCAGATTATAGCAGTAAGATCCAGTAAGAGCAGAGCAGGAAGAAGTGACAGGAAGAAAAAGAAAAAATGTTTTCTTCCTTCTTTCCTCCCTCCCTCCCTCCTTTCCTTCTTTCCTTTCTTTTTTTCTTCCTTCCCTTAAAAAAAAAATAATCTCTCCTTGTAGTTGTTCTTGAAGCCATTATGTGTATTAAAAAAAAACATGTATACCTGAGAAGTCTCTGACGTTATAACTATACAGAGTGTCCCACGAAAATATGACTTGAATCATAAAGGTAGCTTATATTCAGCATACTCCATTTAATGTAACAGAATGCAATTCATTTTTAAAAACAGCTCTATAAAAATGTTAAAACACATATTTAAAAATAGGTTATTTTAGAAATTAACACTTGTACTACTTCTCGTACCAGTGACACTAAGTAATACTAATAGGCTATGGCATGCATCAATTTTCTCTTGAAAAATCCTCTTTCTCTTTATACTTTTTATATTAGAAATACAAAGGTCAAAATGCATATATTCTGTTTACAAATGATCCTATGCAATTTTTCTTTAAGCAATGAGTTTATTAACATTGTGATTTTAAAAGTGGTTGATTTTCTTGATTTCCAAAAATGTATATAACTTTAATGCCTATGTGCTACATATTCATGAGTCCTTATGTTTCCTATATTTTATAAATGAAACAATTAGCAACCAAGGAGGTGAAGAGACAAACAAAAACCTTCTCAATAAGATATAACCCAGGTCTCTCTCGTAATATTAGCTTGAAGCTGTTATCATTATATATCTTGACTGCTTCTTAAATCTTTTGATTATTTTTTCACTTTTAACTTTAACCCTAAATTTAGTTGAGAGAGAAAATGAGAGAAAAACGACAATATCCTCCTGAATTTGAGATGTTTGAAGCAATATTACATATACACAGTGACGTGGTGTGCTAATACATTCTGTCAGGAAAGCTGACTGAATTTGACAGTAATCTTATTAAAAATATCCAGAAATAATTTGCTTTATGAAAGACAAAGCACTTTTCATTTTAGTTTAAATAAAAGATTCCAGAGGATCCATTTTTAATGTAAACTTTCATTAAAGTACCATTTAAAATGTAATTTATGTTTTTATTAAAGAAATTGTATTTGTTTATCTTTTTTAAAAAGTAGATTTAAATATATTTATGAATTTTAAAAGGAAGACACTGACATGGCTATTAATAAAACATTTCTTAGCGACAAAAGTTAGAACTAATTTATTTTGCATAATGAGAAGTAATCCAAGATAAATGAGTCATATACATTATATATGAAAGTTACATATGTAGATGTAAGTAGAAATACTACGTGTACATATACATGTAGATATACAGATGTGGATATAAATAAGGATAAAGATACAAATAGATGACAAAGTATTTTGCTTTAATGTAGAATATTGTTAATTTAAACTCATGTAACACCCTATATTTTAAAGCTTCAGACAAAATAAAACATTTTGCAATTAAAGTAATGGAACTAAGGTTTTAGAACTCAACCATGTTTGTTTATCAGCAATGTTGTAAATGAAAAAAATCATCATCAGTACAAAAGTGGGCATTAGGAATACAGATGGGACAGCTGTTGTTCTTTAATTGTGACTAGATTAATAAAATTCAGTTTTTACAACCCATTTAAAATGTATCACTTGGGAATACATTTTAGTACCACTTTGGGTGTCTTTCGGTTAATAAATTCTTGCCTTTTGAATGTAAGTATTTGGCTTCAAACCCCAGATACAAGTTTATTAAAAATTATAATAGTTCTTAGAGACTGTAAAATGAAATGAAGTGCACAAAATGTGTGTTTCTGGTGCTTGACTTTAAAATGATTTTTTACATGACTAACTTCAATATTTTCAACTTAAGCAGACTGTTGTTGAATTTAAATGATTATTAAATATTTAACCAGAATGAGAAAGAGAGAGTGAGAGTGCGGGGGAGATGGAGAGAGAGAGAGGGAGATGTGGGGTGGCGGGGGAAGGGGTAGTATATCATTTTAAAGTCAAGTTTTCTTTTAATTTCTTGATGGTTTTTTAAATAATAAAGAGGTGTGCCCTATATTAACATACTATGCTAATAATTATGAATCCAATAATATTTATGTAAAATAGGCTGTAACTTCAGATCTGAATTGTAATAAAGTATAGTTAGTATAGTTAATAAGAACTCTGTGGAATATTCTGTCAAAGGGTTTTTAGGAGGTGATAAAAATACACTTTTTTTTTAAGCCAAAGCATTTGGAATATGGCATTATTCTACTAAATGTTTTCCTTTATCAAATAAACAGATGAGAGAGAATACTTAAAATCTCTGTTAATGAACAGGGCTCCTCTTGAAAATTCAGTGTTTATTGCCAGTGAGATGAAAATTGTGAGGCAGCGAGGTAAGAGCATGAGGGGCAAAGACACTAAATTCTTTAATTTTGCATGGCAACTGGCCTAAAAGGAAGATAAGGCTCCTTGTTGGCATTTCTCTTTCCTTAATAGAATAACCTTTGTGTCTGGATAAAATAAGGTTGATGGGGTGGAGGAGAGATAAAAACCACAGAATTTCCACTGAAACAACCAAAGGGCCTACTACAGTTCCATGTATGCTGACAGAGGACACAAGGCTCCTGGGGTTACTCACAGGAGAAGCAGAAGTATATGTAATTGTGCTGGCTCTCAGAATAGCACAGGATCATGTAGAATGCCAGCTGGAGCTGTCCTGAGTAGTGAGAACACCACCACGAAGAAACCTGAGCTTGGGGGGACCAACTGTTTTTATAGCAATCAGTAAGCAAGACTGACCACAGAGAGACCAGGTGCATCTCAGAACTATCTGATGCTTCCTGTGATCTTACCTCACTTCTCAGAATTCCAGTTTCATAATCAATCCTGAAATGTGGCCTGAGTATAAGAACAGCCAAGGCCATCAGCTTAGCAAGACAGTAGGAGCACAATAGGCCTATGGTGGACAGCTTCCCTATACTTTTCTCCTTCTTTTATTATCTAGAGCTCCCTCCCATTTTCCACCTATAAAAATATCTGCTCCAAACCTCATTCCAGTCACATCCTCCAGAAAGACAAAAATGCTGAATCCCATGTTGTCCCAGGAAAGCCATGGACCCTAACTCACATTTGTGCTCTTTCTCTTTGGGGTCATGATGATATGGCTTAGTTTGAGAAATCCTTAACATTTCCTGATGGGCCCAGTATATTGCTAATATTCATTGTATCATTTCCGTCCCCTTCGTTCCAAGGAACTCTCATTTTTCAAAAATATTCTCAAACTTAAACTCTTCTAGATTTTGCTTAAAGAGTGATTAACAAGATAAAGTGGAAATAGAAATTTTTATTTATTGACAAATGTCTTTTCTAACAGTTTAGTTACATTCTAACAGATGTTATTAATAGAATCAGTTGGCATGTATAAATATAATGCAACTAAAGGTAGTTAAGAGTGGTTACTTTTGGCTTTAATTTTTTAAAAGGCATATAATTAATTTGCTTTAAAAAAGTCAAAGAGAAATGAATACTAATTCAGTAAATCAAGTGGAAGGGTCCTTGGTCTGGGGTCATCTGTGACACTCTACAAAGTTGACTGGGTTAGCTGGCTAATAGATATCTTCTTTTAACCTCATTAATTTATATGTGTGTTCTGTGAAAAACCCATGCCTTTTTGAAAAGTCTTTCTAAATAAGAAGAATTTTTTTCTTTACTCAACATATACATACATTTAATACTCTTTGCATGGAAAAGAAGATGGAAAGTCAATTCCATATGATAGCCAGAGAAAGAATCAGCTGGAGAAAGAGGAAGAGAGACTGACTTTTCTAATTTTATCTTGTAGACTGAGAGAGGTTGAATGAGCATCATATTTGAAGTTTTGCTTCCTAATAATTGGGCAACTTTGGTTAAGTGAATTTATATTTCTGAGCCTCTTTCCTAATCTATAAAACTGGGATGATGAAAAATACTGCATGGATTGGCATAAAGAATATTTGAGGATTAGTTGTGGTTTGTATCAAGTTCCTAACACCTAACTCCTACTTGGTATTTAATAAATGGTCACTGTTATTATTGATGTTACTATTTTATCCTTTGAAAATAAGGCCCTGAACACAATAGATGTTTCTGTGGCCCAACAAATCAGAAAATATTAAAGAGAAGAGGAACATTCTGGTGATGCATAACAAACTATAACGGAGATTTTTAGGATTGATGGTAAATGAACAGTTGGAAAAATATTTGTTTTTATCAGAGTCAATTTGGCAGCTGTTGGTGTGCACGCCCATTGCTTAAAGGTGCAATCCTTTGATGAGGTCTTTAAGCAAATTTATACATGTTTGTTCATAAGTTTTTTGAGTGTTAGAAGAAATTCCTTTAAAACAATGGAAATCCTATTTGAATGATTTCCCCATGACGATTTCTTTTCCCAGGCCCCTTTGCTTCTCTGAAACTGGCTGTGTACCTTGTGATTCTAAGGCTGATTCTTAGGGAGTATGACATATCACATATTAAACTAAAATATGAAAGTCTTGCTCAAATAAAAGAAATGAGATGTAAAGTTTTAATTAAGAACTATTAATTAAGAATTAACCTTTTGGAAATTCACTTCCCTCCTAGCTGCAGGGCAAGGTTGTATTTGTCACAGTGTGGTCATAGATGAGTGCATTTTTAAAGATATGTTATATGGTGACTATAGCTTATGTGATTTATATTTCGAAATAGACCATATGATAAGCAATTACGTAATTCTGAGATAATCTCTACAGTCTCTGTAAGCCCTTTTGAATATTTCAGTAAACAAATATTGAAATACTAATATGGTAATTCCATGTTCATATTTAAATCTGTTGTACTTTTTTAGGAGAATATTACTATTTTAGGAATATGCAAATGAAAGGTGAAAACATTTGCGTTCTGAACTATTAGAAAGAGACTGAGAAAAAAATCATATTTAATGCAGATAATGCAAGCTTCCTAGGGATAGGGAGTATTTTTTTATAAATTGGGTTTATTTGTTGCATTTATTGTAAACATTCCACAAATACCTGTTGATGAGATTTCATTTGTCATCTTCATGGATCTAATGTGCTAACTTTGTTATAATTAGTTTCCACAACATTTATGTGATGTTATTGATGGAATGGTAGACCTATTTTGCACTAAATTTCCACTATGAAATTCATTATATAGAAATGGTAGAGCATATTCTATAAATGATAGCATACATATTATATCATCTTCAGTGCTTCTTAAAATTTGTCACCCTTGAGAATCACTTGGGGAAGTTTATTAAAAATGCAGATTCTGGGGCCCACCTGTTCTGATTCTCATTCTGACAGGCCCAGAATCTGACTTTTCACAAAACTTAGAGTTGATTCTTGGAAGTAATTTTAATATATGTTGAGAAGCACTACTCTCCAATATTTGAAGAGAAACACATTTACTAACTTATTTTTTTTCTCCTGAGGGACACATTTTTTCAATTTTATCTGTTTAGACATGTCCCTTCTAAGTACTCTTCCAGTTTCACTTCTCATAGTAGGAAGTATCTTCTCTACTTTTCTCATTTAACCACCAGTAAAAGTATGTCTTAGAACGAAGCTTTGGGCTTGACAAAACTATAACCTAATTCATCAGACTTTAGCCTTTTGAGATTAGTCCCACAAAACAATTAAAAACATGGTTTTCTGCTTGAAGTGTTTAATTCTGTTTTAATTAGAAACCTTCCCCTTTTATTTACTTAGCACTCCTTTACCTTCATTGACATTGAGATGGTTTTCAGTGGGGCATCATGAATATGCCTGCATTTGCATACTCATATGGGAAAATTCTAACGGTAAAGACATAATTAAGTTTTAAGGATCATTTTGTACCTGAGATTACATTTATAATCCAATTTGGAACTTCTCCTATGAGATATCTGTGAATCTAAAAGGTTAACAAGTGGAGATTTACTGTGTTTCAAACTAAATCTAAATGATATTGCAAAATTGCATTTTTTGGTTGTTGCTTAGTAACAATCATCCAGTTTTCAAGAGAATTATTCTTTGTAGAGATGATTCCTAGTATATGGTATGTGTAGTAGAAAGATATGTCAACATACGTGTTGTTGGGAACATTTCAGAAATGTTCTGATTGAAACCATGGTGATACTGGTTGGTTAGCACAGAGCCTCAGGCATAAATAATCAATGTAATGCATCAATGAAGATCGTTGTTTCTAAAGCAGTACACTAGGAATGACTAGTGTTTTCCTTTTTTTTAAAACTGCATTTTTGCCTCCCTGCAAACAGATTTGAGTGGATCTGTTTGAAGAAAAGAACAGTGTAGTAGTTGTATTGCCTCATGGATTATTTACCCTTTATCCTCAAACATCTCTGTCTCTAGCCCTTTGCCCTCAACCTATTCCCTCTTTAATCAACCACAATCTGGCCTTTCCGTTCCCTACCACACTGAAACTACTCCCACGAAGTCACCAATGACTTTTAATTGCTAAACCCAAAGGAAGTTTTCCAAGCCTGTCAGTGCTGTGCTAAGTCATTTTGGTAAAGGAAAAAGGCGTGTCCCTAAATCCCCTTATTAAAATACCCTCCCAGGTTTTGAACCAAGTGGAAAAAGTTAATAATAGCTCTACAATCAAAAAACACTCCTATATATAAAACTGCATCCTGCCTAATCTACTGGCAGACCATTGTCAACCCCATAAACCTACCCAGTGGGAAAGCAAAGGCTTTGCAGGTCCAAGAACTACAGACTGTCAGCATGTACAGTAACGCAGGGTAATAACACAAACGAACAATGACCTGTCTTTTTTCAAAATTTTAATATTTTGCTCACCGTGGATTCTTTTGCATTAATTTTTAATTTTAAAGTAATGCATTTAAATATTATTTATCTTCATCACGGAGTTTTTTGATGCCCCTTAAATTTTTTTGCCCACAGTGAGTGCTTCACTCACCTCACCCCTAATTCCAGACCTGCCCATAGTACTGGGCCTCTTCGTGAACCTGATACTATTTTTCTGTCTCTTAAATATGTTCTCTCTGAGCTTCTGTGACATTGTTGTCTTGTGATTCCTTTCCTTCATCACCAGATATTCTCTCTCAGTATCTTTCCTGGGCTCTTCTTCTCTTCCAGCCCTTCAGTTTTTGGTGCTCTCAGTGGCTGATTCTCATTGTTATAAGTGTGGCTTTGTTTATGCTCTTTCTTGTTGCATTCAGTCATTTCCACTGCTATTGCTTTTTTCCACACCCTCATTATTTTATGGCTGAACAGTTGCAATAGGCTGCTAACAAGTTCCTCTAATCTCCATGCTGGCCCCTTTCTGGTCCACAATACAGGCAGAATGATTTTTTTCTAAAGTGAATATATAATTCATATGTTTATAAACTGAATATTTAGTATTTTTTTCCTGTCCTAGGTACTGTTTTAGATTCTAGGGATAAATCAGTAAATGAAAGAAAGTCCATACTCTTCAGAAACTTATCTTAATTTTATTTGAATATTGTTATGGCCTCATTCTAGGTGTTATATTTAATTTTTATCTAAATATATGCTTGTATGGTGGATTTGAGTAGAAAGAAGGTTTTTTCCTCCTTTTCTCATACTTTGATTATAAAATTTTTTGAATATTTTTACTTTTCAGTTATGTATGAAGTGGTAGAAGCCTAGATTCTGCTTTCTAAAAGAATCACTTTTCATTAAGAATGTGGAAATCATTACCCATTGACTTGTTAGTACTTAGGATTTCTTTCAAGTCCCAGAAATAGAGGATGATGTAATAATTACCTTACCCTTATTCTTTACTCATTATTTCTGTATGAATATGTTTTATACATATTATTAATTGTATCCCAAGTCTTGAATCATATGTGCTACTACAGTCCTTAAACAAATTGTAATCCAGTCTAGTGACATGTTTGGCTTACACTATGTGTGTGTTTGTTTTAATTTTATTCAGTTATTTTTAAAATTAATAAACATTATTTTTATAGCAGTTTTAGGTTCACAGCAAATGTGAACAGAAAGTACAGAGAGTTCCCATGTGTCCTTTCACCACAGGGATGATGCACATCCCCTCCCAACATCAACATCCCACAAGTACCAGTATAGTACATTTGTTACAATTGATGAACCAACATTGATACATCACTATCAACAGTGTGCATTAGGCTTCACACTTTTGTGTTGTTCTGTGGATTTGACAAAGATAGGAAGTCATGTATCCACAATTATATATCTTACAAAATAGTTTCCCTGCTCAAAAATCCTGAGTTCCAGCTGTTCATCCTTACTTCTCCCTAAATCCCTGACAATCATTGATCTTTTTACTTTTTCTATGGTTTTGCATTTTGCAGAATGTCATATAGTTGGAATCATACAATATGTAGCTTTCAGACTGTCTTCTTTTACTTGGTAGTATGCATAATTTATCATATATTGTTGTGTCTTTATACTCCATTTCTTTTCAGTACTTAATGATATCCTACTGTCTGGATATACCACTGTTTATTTGTCTATTCATCTATTGAAGGACATCTTAGTTGCTTCCAAGTTTTGACACTTATGAATAAAGCTGCTATGAATATCTGTGTGCAGGTCTTTGTGTGAACATAAGTTTTCAACTCATTTGAGTAAATACCAAAGAGCACAATTGTTGGGTCATATGGTAAGAGTGTGTTTAGTTTTGTAAGAAACTGCCAAACTTCTTCCAAAGTGGATGTACCATTTTGCATTCCCACCAACAATTAATGAAAATTCCCGTTGCTCCACATCTTCATTAGTATTGTTGGTGTTTTAGATTTTAGTCATTCTAATAGGTGTGTAGTGGTATCTCATTGTTGTTTTAATTTGCAATCCCCTAATGACATATGATGTTGCACATCTTTTCTTATGCTTGTTACCACTTGTAAAACTTCTATTGGGGGGATGTCTGTTCAGATCTTTTGCCCAGTTTTTTAGTTGGGCCATTCATTTTCTTATTATGGAGTTTTAAGGATTCTTTGTATATTTTGGATAACAGTCCTTTATGTGGCTGTCTTTTCATTCTCTTGACAGTGACTTTTGCAAAGTAGAAGATTTTTAATTTAATGAAGTCCAACTTATTGAATCTTCTTTCATGGACCATGCTTTTAGTGTTGTATCTAAAAGTCACTGCCAAACCCAAGGTCATCTAGATTTTCTCCTGTGTTATGTTCTAGGAGTTTTATAGTTTTGCATTTTATATTTAGGTCTACGATTTGTTTGAGTTAATTTTTGTGAAGGTTGTAAATTTTGTATCTAGATTTTTTTTTTCATGTGACTGATTGTCCCAACACTATTTTCAAAAAGGCTATCATTTCTCAATTGAATTGCCTCTGCTACTTTGTCAAAGATCAGTTGACTATGTTTGTGTGAATCTATTTCTGGGCTCTTTATTTTGTTCTATTGATCTATTTGTCTGTTCTTTCACCAAAAACACACTGTCTTAATTACTATAGTTTTATTGTAGTCTTGAAGTCAGGTAGCATCAGTCCTCAGACTTTGTTCTTCTTTAATATTATGTTGGCTTTTCTCTATCTTTTGCCTTTCCATATGAACTTTATTCTAATCAATTTGTCTATATCCATACAATAACTTGCTGGGATTTTGATTAGGATTGCACTAAATCTATAGATCAAGTTGGAAAGAACTGACATTTTGACAATATTAAATCTCCTATCCATGAACATGGAATATCTCTATTTATTTAGTTCTTTTATTTTGCTCATCAGAGTATTATAGTTGTCCTAATATAGATCTTGTATATGTTTTGTTAAATTTATACATAAATCTTTAATTTTGGGGGGGTACTAATGTAAATAGTATTGTGTTAATTCCAAATTCCTCATGTTCATTGCTGGTATATAGGAAAGCAATTGACTTTTCTATGTTCACCTTGTATATCAAATTTTCTGTAGTTGCTTATTAGTTCCAGGAGTTTTTGGTTGATTTTTTTCAGATTTTCTACATAGACAATCATATCATCTGTGTTATACTTGTTATACCTGTTCTTTTCCTTTCTCATTGTATTATCTAGGACTTCCAGTATGATGTTGAAAAGGAGTAGTAAGAGGGGACATCCTTGTCTTGTTCTTTTTTTTTTTTTTTTTCTTTTTGTGGTATGCGGGCCTCTCACTGTTGTGGCCTCTCCCGTTGTGGAGCACAGGCTCTGGATGCGCAGGTTCAGCGGCCATGGCTCACGGGCCCAGCCGCTCCGCTGCATGTGGGATCTTCCCGGACCGGGGCACAAACCCATGTCCTCTGCATCGGCAGGCGGACTCTCAACAACTGTGCCACCAGGGAAGCCCCTTGTCTTGATCTTAATCATAACAGGAAAGCATCTAGTTTCTCACCATTAAGTATAATGTTAGCTGTAGGATTTTTTAGATGTTCTTTATCAAATTGAAGAGGTTCCCATCTATTTTTAGTTTGCTGAGAGATTTATCATGAATAAGTGTTGAATTTTGTCGAATACTTTTTCTGTATCTATTGATATGATCATGTAATTTTTCTTCCTAGACTGTTGATGTGATGGATTGCATTGACTGGTTTTTAAATGTTGAACCAGCCTTGTGTATCTGAAATAACTTCCACTTGGTCATGTTGTATGATTATTTTTATACACAGTGTGTTTTTAAAAATTTGTTTGTGAAAAACATTTAAAAATTGAGACATTCCCCACATTTATTTTGGGCATACTTGAAGAAGACCTGACATTCCTGGGCTTATTACCTCACATGGCAACAATCTGTGGGAGCTGAGTAAATGTTGCTGCTCCCCACCACCCCACAATCCTTGTAACTCTTTAATGCTTTATGTCCAGATACTTCATTCATTTACATCACCTGCCTCAGATGGTCTCAAGCATACTCCTGCCTTGGAGATAGTTGGAGGTGATCCAAGTGCTGATCTTACTTGAGCTCTGTGTTGTCTAAACCTTTGCATATTGTTGAGACTCCTCATTCCTTTGCACCTGTGACCCTATTTTCTTCTGATATTATTCCCATTTTTTTTACATGCCTCCCTCATGGATCTTCCTCTTATCATCTTTTAAAATTTGAAGTTCCTTAGAATCCCATCATTGGCTCTTTACTCTCTACATACTCAGCGTAGATGATCATCCATACTCACTGTTTTTCAGGTCCTAGAATCCCTGCTATCCCCCTCTTCCCAGAATACTTGCTTTCATTATTATTCACATATTTATTGGTTCCAAGGAGCCACGAGAAACAACAGGGAATAATGACTTGTCACAGGCCTTTAAAGGGAATGGTTAGTCACACATTTGCAATGGCAGTGATAGTTGGAAGGAATGGCAAAAAAAAAAGATATACATCATGAAATATATTGACAGTCTGGAAATGTACTCAATTTATTTTCACTAGTCTAGTCATAATCTTAATTGACAGGGAAACAGATGAAACCCCAAAGACTCCTATTTGTCTAACAGTGAAAGATTGTCCTAAAATCAAACATAATCTTAGAGACCAGCCTGGCAGGGAAAGAGGAAATAATCTTTAGATCTTTCATTATTACAGGATGATGATGAGATATCTATATCTGTCTGTATCTATAGCTATCTATCTATCTATCTATCTATCATCTATCTATCTGTAATAGCAGGTACATCTATACAGTGGAATATTATTTGGCAATAAAAAGGAATAGAGTACTGACACATACTATGATGAACCTTAAAACTATTATGTTAAGTAAAAGACACCCAGAAAACAAAGGCCACATGTTGTATGATTACAGTATCACAATCCATAGAGACAAAAAGCCAATCAGTGGTTGCCTGAGGCTGGGATTGGAAGTGGGGATTAAGTACAAATGGGCATAAGGAAAATTTTGGTGGGGGGTAAAGAAGTATTCTAAAACTGGGTTATGGTGATGGTTAACTTATTGTATAAATTTACTACAAATCACTGAATTACACACATTAGATGTATAAACTATACCCCAATAAAGCTGAGGTAGGAGATAAGTGGGTTCCAGGCTAGACGTTTACAACTGGCCTCCTGTTCACACTTCCTGGGATAAGAAGAAGATGGGCTCCAGGCTGGACATTCATTACCAGCCCCCTGTTTACATTTCCTGAGGCAAGAGACAAATGGTCTCTAGACTACATATTTATGACCAGACTCCTGTCTATATTCCAAGATCTGCACCTTGATATAAAAACCAGCAACAGGAATAGGGTAAATAACCGATCATTGGGCATTTTTATGGTAGGGACAGAGTGCCATAAAAGGATCAACAGGTCACACACTTCCCATCCTTGGGGCAAGGGAAACATTGCACATGTGCAGAAAGCCTCCTTGGGGGTCAAAACAGAGGGGGCAACACCCCATAATATGTGATGCTAAGGCCATCCCATAGGCCTCTGGGCTGAAATGCATCTTGGAAAAAGTTGTGCATGCATGTTGGTGACAGTCCTAGGGCAGGTCAGTTGTGGAAAAAGAAAACAGATAATTGGCCCAAGGTAAACAAAGACCCAGAAGAGCTGCCCTATATAAATGACTTAACCGCCTCTTTACTGCACTCCTCATTAGGGAGGACACCGACACCCTTTCTCTCCCCGGTGTGCATCTCTGCCTTGCTTCTATCTTAACTAAACAAACTGTTTCTCTGTGTGCTCTCCCACCTGTTGTACTGTGACTCTAATAATAAACTTTGTACCTGTTTTTACAGTTTTGCCTCCATGAGAAATGCATTTTTCACTGGTGGCAAGAGCCAGGGGGTGTGGTGGCCAGGATTCCTGGTTTTCATCCAGGCTACCCAGGTTTAATTTCTGGGAAGGGAATTAAGATCTCACTTCTCACCACCACTCACTGCTGCATCCTGGAGATCAAAGCTACTTAAATAACAATAGCTGGTCTTTTTCTATGCACTTATAAAGCACAGTGAGGCTAAGGAAGGTGCACCAGTACAAACAGCTAATAAATATCAGGGCTAGGATTTGAACCCAGATAGTCTCTCTCCAGGGCACTTGAAATCATTTTTCATGAATTATCTGATTTTTAATCCTTAATATAACCTTATGAGATGATATCACTAATATAATTTTCTCACTTTACAGGTGAGGAAATAAACCTAAAGGTTAAGTAACTTGCCCACGGTCACAGAGTTCATGGTTTAGCTGGAATTGAAACACAGAGAGATTGACTTGTAACTTACATCTGTAATCTTTTTGGGTTAACTGATCACGCAGCAATATCTCTGAAGCCACAGATATGAATTTATATTTATGAATAGCTGGCAGGAATGGTGACATTGTAATTATGAAATGCAGAAAGACAAAGTAGCCTAGTGTTTTACTGATAACTTTTTGGGCTACCTTGCTTGGATCAAGAACTTGACATACAGCACAAAGCCTGGAGACCTAAGGCTAAGAAACCATCCATTTACTGACAAGTGGTCTGGAAAGGAAGGGTCAGGTTTCTTTTAACTTGGGGGAAAATAACCACTTATTTCCTTAATCAATCTTATAAAGGAACTGACTGATTTTTAATAAGCGTACATCTTAAGGACATAAACCCTAGTAAAAACAATCTCCAGGGGGGAGGTATTTGCTTATTCATTTAGTATTTATTGATTACCAACTCTGTGTTATGTCTTGCTAGTAATTAAATATGGTTTTAAGTATGCAAATTTTTTTAATGAATGTACTATCTTTTAAGAGACCTTTTCCTTGAATTTAGTATTTTGAGTGAACTGTTCAAGGGTAGTTTTTATCTCTTAATTATTTCTTTTATCCCATCTTCCTCTTGTTTTGGAAAAAAAAAAGCAACAATATGAATTAATGTCGTATAATAGTAAGAATAACCTTCAGAGGATTTTCATCTTCTCACTATTTTTTTAATGTGTGTGGAATCATGACAGTTAGATATGCAAAAGATCTAACTTAAGAGTAAAAGAAAAAAAATAGTTCATTTAATACATCTTACTAGTCATTCCCTATGAATAATTCCCTATGGTATTTTGGCAAAACAGGCTCTTGTCTAATTTTAAATGACGCAATTGAAGAAGCTTCAGCTGGAGGTTGATTCTAGAGGCTAACGGACTTTCTGTGAAAGGTTTCTAACATTTAGCCTAATTTTTCACTCCTTAAAATTTTAGAGCATTACTCCTAATTACTTCCTGTGACCTACACTGCCACCGCCTTGTTTCATGCTGGTTGCCAATCACTGTCCTTCTAGGTAGGTATTATGTCTCCCCACTGTGAATTGTTTCTGAATGAAGCATAGTTTTAGTCTTTACATGGGCTGGTAGTTCCTATATAGAGGGATAAATTGTATATTCTTCTTTTCTGAATTTGGGCTGAGTTAAACATAAGAGTACCAAATCATGTATTTGTTAATCCTTGATTTAAATGTGAATTTAAGTCTTTGAATCAGAATTCTAACGGATCATCAGAACTGTCATCAATCATTTACTAAATTCATAGGTGTGAAATCCAGGCTCATATTTCCCAATTTTCTATTACACAGAAGATTGGAATGCTTTTCCTATTTTCTATAGATATGTGTCAAAATAAAAACACTCTTAAATAGATATTGAACAAAATGTTTACACAGATTTTAGGCATATAGCATCTATGTGCCATTTTTCAAAAGAGGAATAATTGTTATACTGTTGCATGGAAACATAATGATTTTTTATGACTAGGAAATAATGTGAACTTTCTAGAGGCTGTCAATCAATAGTTTATTTTTATTGATTGACATATGTTTCTTTTAACCTCTGTGTAGACTCTTCAATAGGTTAAATAATTTTATTGTTGTTTCCTGATATAGCTGCTGGGCTTTCAGCATTAAATATAATACACCGAGGCAAGGTCTTTCCAGAAAAAAGTAACTTTATCATGCTTATCTCATCAATATTTTGCCATTATTTTTTATAGATTATAACCCTGTCATATCATAGCCATAGCTGCTGGTGCTAATCTGTATTTTAAAGAGAAACAATGAAGAAGGGGGATTTACTGTAAATTTAAACAAATATTAGTTCATGAAAATTGTATATATTATATAATGCAATTATATATTTTTTTTTTCCCAGAGGGAATGCTAGCTAGTTACTGCCTTCCACAAGGCTTGGTAGTGATTATTTCTTATTTCTAACCACACACTATCATGGAAAGTGCTATCTGGCCACATTGGAGATTTAGCACTGGGGATATGCATGTTGGAACAAATCCTTGATTAGCAGAGTTTCAAACTGAGCTGTAGTCCGCTTCTCCTGTATCCCTGCTGAGAATCACTGTGCAAAGGTTTGTCTTGACTGGCAGACCTATAAAACCTGGAGCTTATCTGCTATATTGCTTTGATATTTCAATCTATTTTGGGATAGATTTTATACTTTGGCACTTGGTATATTGTCTTTCCTTTGGATATACAGCTGGTGGCTGTATTAGCATTTACTGAAAGTGCTGTAGCAATTCCCACATCAAGGTAATCCTGTTCCCTAGTGTTCTTTCAGAGTAAACCCAAGGTGTTTCATTTCAGGGCAGATGAAACCTAATTGATGTCTTTTAATCACTTAAAAGCTCTGTATACACTAGTAGCAGCTGGAGAAACAGGATCTGCCATAGCCAGGCCACGTCATTATGGCCAGGTGTTAATAAATGCTCCTTTCTCTATCTAACCTAGTAGTCCTCAAATTTTAGTGTGCATTCGAATCACTTGAAGGGGTAGTAAAAACACAGATTACTGGCCCCCATCTCCAGAGTTTCTGATCTGTAGTCTGGGATGGGGTCTGAGATTTTGCACTTCTAGAAAGTTCCCTGATGATGCCGGTACTGCCAGTTCAGGGACCACCCTTTAAGAACTGGCTTATAGAGTGTTGTATAACCACAGTACTTAAGGCTGTGAATGGCCCAGATCTTGGGCCCACACTGGAGAACTACTGAGCTAATACACTGATTGGCATACTTATTCTGTGACGGACCAGATAATAAATATTATAGGCTTATGGGCCAGACAGTCTCTGTCACAACTACTCCGTTCTGCTGTTATAGCAGGAAAGCAGCCATAGACAATGCATAGATGAATGCATGTGGCTGTGTTCCAATAAAATTTTATTTATAAAAACAGATAGCAGGATATATTTGGCTCCTGGCCTATAGTTTCCCAATCCCTGATCTAATTCATTAACAAGGGACTTGTATCTTTCCCAGCTCACAAATCATCTGTATCCTCTGTACTAGTTAGCAACTATGTGCCAAACTTTGAGCTAGGAGCTGTGTGGGATATATAAAAAGTATAAATCTGATTTTCCAACTCTTCTTCAAAATATTAGAGTTCAGTGTGGTATAATCTTGAAAAATATTAGAGAGACATTAAATGCCTAGACTAGAATAGATTTCATGATATAGGTGAATCTTGGAGAATGAGTAGAAACTAGGCAAAAGAGAGCAAAATAAATGTCTTAGAAAGGAAGGTCAGCATGAGAAAAGACGTGGAGTGAATACTCAGTGTATTCTTCCAACGGGCTGTGAGGAGATCTGTGATGTGGAAAGGATTAGAAATGTTGAGAGTCACAGATGCCACTTAACTAACACTTATTGTGCACACTCTATATATTGGCAAAGTGATAGGTCCTGGGGGCACAGCTAACCAAGGCATAGTCCTTGCCTTCAAGAATCTCAGATGTGGCTCAAGATATTAAAAAATCCCAAATTCATATACAGTATTTGAAGAGTATATGCTTGGCTCATGGTGAGCTTTCAATGGATGTTAAACTGAAAGTGAAATTAATGTGATTGATGCCAGGGAATTTTTGTTAGTTCTTGATCAGTAGAGTGGCTTGAAGAAAGCTGTTTTAGGAAAAGCCATCCTCCATAAACTAGTAAAATGATAACCATATAAAAGAATGGTTGTTAATGATATTATATTAATTCCACAGAAACTTTGCTAGATTGGAAAATAGTGTGTGTTGGGTGGCTCTTTTGTTTGTTTTTAATTTGTTCTTATATAGTGTGACTAAGAAAATCCAAAATTAGTGTATTAATATGTTTTCATCAAGCCATCATCAGAACTAAAGACAATTTCCAGAGTTGTACAATTTTGTCTTTCTGATACAAATGTATACCATTAAAAAATAGACTCTGTATAGAGAACAATTCTCCATATATAAGTGGGGCTTTTTATTTCTGAGATTTTATTCCCAAAACATTGGATATAGGGTCAGGATGGAGTCTATTATCAAATAAAATGTCTAGTGGAAGCTGATGGTAGGTGTTTGTGTGAGTACTTGAGTGAGGGAATCTTCAAGCTTCCTTCTCATTCCAGTATTCTGACTTTAAGTAAAATTTGTAAGGTCCACAAGGAACTAATTCAGGCAAGTTTCCCTAAGAATGTGAGAAAATCACATCTTGAATAATGCATTTCAGTAGATGAAACTAGAGTTCATTTCATAGTAAACATAATACTGAATTTGGGGCTAGAAAAAGCAAGGGGGATTGACTGAAGGCATTATTTTAGACAGGATGACACATGACTTTTCAGCTATCTAACCCATTCTATACAGTTTAATTTTTAATTAAATGCAAGGATGCAGATGGCAGTATGCCATTTTATCTAGTTAGATGCTGACAGAGGGTTAGAAGGAAAGTTCCATGTGACTTGGATTTCCTTTGATTTGTAGCTTGACTTTTTGTGAGCATGCCTCTACCATTTTTATTATGGCTTCTTCTTCATTTTCAATGTCGAGGGATAGCCAAAGCCCACATTGGTCCTAAGACAGTGACTGATTTCTTGCACACCCTTGCCCATGAGGTCCCTTTAAATAAAAGTTGAGAATTGAGTAGTGACCTTCAGTCTTCCACATTTGACAACCCTTTTATTCCCCACAAATGAGATATTCTAAAATGTCCTGACCTGTATGTGTATGTGTGTATATGTGTATGTACTGATGATGTATGTCACTAGTCTTGCACCAAGGACTTTATTTGATAATAGATGGTTCCAGAAAGCTTATCATTTTTGCATTAAATGATTTATATTATCTTATCAAGAAGCTCTGAAATTTATGAGAAAAGAAAGGGGAGTTGGATGGGGCTTCCACATTGTATGAATCTGTGGGATATACCTTAAGTAATTTTTCTCTGAAAGCAGAAGGAATTTAAGAAAAAATGCAGAAATATTATTTTACTCTGTATTTTGGTAGTTGAGTACTTTATGACACATTATTTCCTGTTAAATAAAGCTTCAGGGAGATTTGAAATTTTCAAATGAGGTGGAAATGATTAGGAGAGCAAAGAGAAAGTAAACTAACCTAATGGAGGGGCAAGATTTTTTTCCCTAGTCACAAGCTTATGCAGTGCTGCAAGCTGACCTTGATTGAAGAAAATAATAGCTTACTGGGGGTGAATAATTTTAAAAAGAAGATAAAAACATAGTGTAACTTTCAGATATCTCAATGCTACGGTAAAAATATAAAATTAAAGAGGGGAAGTAAAAAAATAAGTGGTTCTATAATTTCGGCATTATTACTTAATATCGCTGTCCATAAATATAAAATGTAGAATAACCAATTTTGGCATTAGAAGATATAAAATAATAGGGAAGGACTGCCAATGTCCTAAAATACTACATAATGTCAATTATTGAGGAACTAGTACATGTTAGGAAATATGCTAAGCACGTTATTATATACAGTGTCTCCAATTCTCACAATAGTTCAAGTTACCTATTTTCATCCTAAATTTAAATTGATATTTAAAGAATAACAGAAATTACCCAGATCACACAGATATTCAACAGAAGAACCAGGCTTTCAGTCCTAGATGTGTTCTTTCTACTATATATTTCTTCCTTTGGTTAATCCTTTGTTCCAAAAAGCACAAGTCACTGTGTCCAGTTATGTGTTTTCTGCTTTATCTTTTACAGTGTTTAGTAGCGCATGGCACAAGGTAAGTGTCCCACTTAGGCTAGCTAAATTAAGGTGTACACACGTGAAAATGAGATCAAGAGAGGAAAGTATTAGTGTGTTTGTATATATATTTGTCCTTGAAATAAAATACTGTGCTTTAAAAAAATGTCTACATTTTATACATTCTTGACTTCCAAAAAAGGATGAAGAATTTTAAGCTGCTTACACTAAAAAGAAATGATAATGTAACTTCTAAAAAGCATTAACTAAAGAATAAAATTCAGGAGCCAACTGATAAATTATCTAATACAACTCTCCCAATTTAAATTGATCACCTCTGTTTTTTGATTTATGAACAGGAAATGAGCTTTAACTGTTAGGCACCTGGATGAAGAGCCCTGGATTCAGCTTGTCAGAGTCCTGTAACCTGCAAAGACCCTCTGGTTGCACTAGGATCATTCGAATGAAGTAAGATCTAATTGCTTTAATTAGAATGTAAGACTTTTACTGTTGAATCAACTTTTAATAAGGTGATTTGGCATACCTCTATAATGTGCCAATAACTGTTAATTTTGAAAAAAGAGAAGAGTGTGAGTATCATTCTGTGGCAAAATCGTATTATTCCAATTTCTGTTCATCTTTTACTTCATGGAATTGAGCCCAGTTTTTTTTTGGAAAGCATTACCTAAATTTAATTTCTGTGTGACTGTTGAAATTGGTACAGTTTCGTTGCCTTTGTGGTATCAATTGCTTTTTATACAATTGTAATTTTATTGTAAGTAATCAAATTAGTCTCTTTTTCTCTATTTTTTTTAAGTTTAAGTTGACCCACTATTTTATTTTAAAATGATAACAACAATGCAGTTTGTGCCATGATACAGCAAGGCTTTGCTTTTCTTATTTATTCCAAGTTTATACAGGTCCAGTGACCTTTTGGAACATCTGTCTATATATGGCCACACATAGACTGTGAACTTCCATGTAGGCATTAGAGTTAAAAGACATGTTTTAAAGACAGTTCATAGTTCTTCCTGGAAACACTCCTATTTTGAACAGATGATGCCAGTATATGATTGAAATACTTTTTTCTGTAAAGCACTAGCTGCAATCAATGTTTAAATGCTGGTTCAGGCTTACTATGTATAAAACTTTACATGGCACGTATGATGCAAAGGCTACAATACAGCACAGAACCAAGTGCTAGGAAATGTGAGCAGATCCAGCATGACCACCAACATACTTTAGGAACTTGGATGGATCACTTAATCATATCTGAGGAACTTGGATGAATCACTTAATCACATCTGAGTTTTCCCTCGGTTTTGAAATGAAGGGGCTAGATTAAACAAGGAAAGGGTGGCAAATTCTTGAGCTTTGAAGGTCAGACACATAATATATGAAGTGTATGGAGTGGCTGGGTGTGAGACAATAGGGAACAGTGAGGCTGTGGGGAAAGAGGCTGTGCCCCTTCTAAAGCCATTCAGGTTCAAGTATTTTAAAGCTGGACAAAGAAGTAAATTGTGTGGGGTGAGGAAGGGGGAAGCAGGAGGAGGATTGGACTTGGCTATTGGATTGAATAAATTCTAAGGTCATTTCCAACTCAATATATGTTTGTAAAATATTTTTACTATGCAAAACACAATATTGCCTAGCATCTGTTGAGCTCTGTGTGTGTTCCTTTTTAAGTAATTAAAAATAAATAAGTAAAATAAAATTAAATAGTTTTTGGTTTGAATCTCCCTTTGAACTGTACATTAGAATTGGAGGGAAAGATGATTTTTTGACCATAAAGTACTTAAATAATTCATCAGTTTAATATTTTACTCTGAGGGTTTTTTTTTTCTTTAAGTGACCTAGAGTTAGAACTTTGAATCTAGTACCATAATCAAAGAATAAAACCTATTCAATAAATTACCAGTTAGCAACTTCTTTCTTAATGAGTATTCGCACTAAAAAATCATGTGAACAAGTAAAGGAGAGTCATACCACCTGTTTGGGACTAGTTTTATTATTTTTTAAGCAGTACTTAAAAGTTCTAGTGTCTTTTGATTAATATCTTAATTAATATTTTAAAACAGTTTATTCGGAAAAATGATAGTTGTAGTTGAAATAAGTATATTTTCTAACGTAATTTTCTAGCTCCATCAGTTTTGCTTTTTAAAAAATTTTTTTCCTTTTTACAGCCATGACATATATTTATTTATTTTTATCACATTTTACTGCCTTTTAAACCCGTATTTTAGGTGAGAAAATAAGTAGATTTTATCAGATGCAAATGGTAATTAGGTTACAAGCCTAGTAGAAGATGGGTAGTGGGACAAGTCAAGATACTCTGGGGGTCTTATCTATTCTTTTTGGCACAATTCAAATCAGAATTTATGTCTACAAGAAAATTGAACTCATGACTGTGGGGAACCATGTGTGTTATCCCAGCGATAAAGGGAGAATTAGAAGGACCTGGGATTCTTATGCCTTTAGTTGGGCCCTCTCAGTAGCTGCTTCTTTCTTTGTTACTTGTATAGTTTTTAATTTCATGACCATGTGCATTTGTAGAAGTATGCAAGGTACTTCACATATGATCAATTTGAGAATGGCTGTATTGTGTGAGGTATGCTAGAGCTTTCAGATAATTTTTTCACGTGTTAATAGAAACTGTTACTGCCCTAAGATATATAACTTTGAAATAATGTTTTAAGAGGCTTTTGATACCCAATGCAAGTTCATGTGCCTGATGCACAGTGAGGCCAAACAAACTGAAACATTGGAATTTGAGGCAGAGAAAGGTTTATTGCAGGGCCATGAAAGGAGAATGGGCGGTTGATGCTTAAAAAAAAACCCAAACTCCTGGAAGGGTTTCATCAAAGCATTTTTAAAGACCAGGTGGGGGTGGGAGTGGGTCGCAGAGTACGTGATCAGCTCTTGCACAATTCTCTGATTGGTTGATGATGATCAAACCTTAGGCGACAGAAGATCTGGGAGCTATGTTTTCTTAATCATCAAGTAGTTAATTCCTTCCATTTGGTGGTGGTTATCTGAAAAACTCAGGAAATATGCATGAGATACTATCATCTGGTTTCTTCAGAGAGGAGCTATAGTAGAGGATATGGGAGAGGAGTCTGTCCCCAGAAGGCCCCATAGGGTCCTGCTAGGTTACACTTTCACATTAAATGTTATAGTCCAGCCATGTTGTCATGTAATGTATTTTCTGTACGTTTCTTTGATAAGCAAGTCAAAACTGAAGTACTTGAACGTTAATGCTCAAACTGATCAGAACTGGTTAGACCTGTTCCTTCACTGACCCATTACATCTGACATTAACAAAAAGTATCAGCTCTTTTTTCAAACATACTTGATTTCTTCTGAAGGCTCCACATATTGTGGAAAATAAAATAAGCATATACGTGAAAATGTCAACAGATATAATATAAGGTAAACTATACAGGGAGGCTTCTAATGATGTTATCTTATTGTCTTGTTTTATAGAGGCATTTAAAAAAAAATTACCAGTGTGAGCAAGCATTCTCTTTATACTATTCAAGGAATAAATTCATATATGTTTATCTTCGATACTTTAGTTGCACACAGAGTCTACGGACAAAGTAGACATTTAGACAACAAACTCAATCATTTCTATACTATTTTTCTAGATTTTAGAGAATTGATGACAGAAATGTCTAATCTATTGCTAGATCACTGATTCTCAACATGAAAATAAAGTAATGCAAGCTTCTAAATTGAGGTAGTTAATTGCTACCTTTCTTGTATGTACACCTCATCAGTGATTCTGAAACTAAGAACCCTCAGACTAGAATTCCCTTCATGCTATGAAAGGGAACATGCTATAACTCATGTTATGACATGAGTTCACCTTTAGCATTTGACATTTGTTAGTCGTGGCCTTCAAATTGTTTAATTAAAATCAAAGTGCCATTGTTTTTAATAACCCAGAAAGAATGGGTATGAATTAAATTAAATGTTATTAAAAAAACATGACAGTGGATTTAAGAGTACCGTAGCTCCTGTGTGAATATTGCAGTTGTTTGAAAAATTTTATGAAATATTCTTATTATCAAAATCTAATTTAAGGTTTAATGATGCAGTAAAGTTGAGATGTTCACAAAGAAACCAGAATAATAACAGTAAAAATTTAGCCATAGTTGAGTACAATCTAACTAAAATTTTCTGGTCAATTAGATTTGATTGTGCTGAACAGTGACAAACTACAGAAGTAATTAGAAATCACGTATTAGTGAGCGGCTGGATGCTGGAGTCAGTTAAAGCCATTTTATGCTGCCTGAGGTTTACCACCCCTTCCTGGGTCTCTTTAAACTGAAGCAGATGCAATTATCCCAATTTTTCTTTTTCTTGAGGTTCTCACTAAACTGTTTAATAAATGTGATTTGTTCTGGAATTGACTATTTTATTTTCTTTAAGAGGCAGCCTTTCCTTAGGGTACAAGACTAATAAAAAAAAATAGGGCAGTTAAATGATCTAATAGCAGCATTTCAATGGAAAAATAAAGCCTAGTATCATAAATAGCTTATAACACTCAGGGGCTCTGCATTTCTAACCCAACTGATTGAAATAGACCCTTGCCTGATATTCTAAGTTCCATGCGAGGGATAGATAAGGAAGAGCACCGATGGCAAAAGTCTTGAGGAACTTTTTATAATCTGTCCATAAGTATTCCCACACCCCCAATGTAATTTCATCTAAACAATGTTTTCTCTTATTTAATCTACTCAGCATGAGATTAGCTTTGTTAGGAGAAGACTTATAGCCTATTGCCTTTAAAGTACATTTTAATAAATTCATTGAAATATTTTTTTGTTTTGAGCTATATCATACACTTACCTAATATAAAATGCATAAAGTAATTTAACCATAATAAATATTTGAATTTCATTGTACCATTTACAGTAGAAATGGTAATTTTTGTATTTTTAGAATTTGTCCTTGAAAGCTAAAATTGTATTAATTTTTAAACTTTTTCTTTAAGAATGTTGTATTTCTCTCAGAAGACAATTTTGAAATAATTTCCTTTCTATTCTAAGGAAATGAAAGAACAGCATTCATATAGGGAATGAAGGTCAGTCATTAAGAGCTAAGTGATATTTTTTTAAAGAGGAAGAGCCCCAACTCATTAACTTTAGCTTTATACAGATAAATCGTTACATATCTCTTGCCTGATCTCATAAGTTTTCTGAAGCTTTTTACATATACTTTTTCATATAAATTTCAAAGATACCAACTTTGTTTTTTTTGCAGTACGCGGGCCTCTCACTGACTTGGCCTCTCCCATTGCAGAGCACAGGCTCCAGACGCGCAGGCTCAGCGGCCATGGCTCACGGGCCCAGCCGCTCTGCGGCATGTGGGATCTTCCCGGACCGGGTCATGAACCCGCGTCCCCTGCATCGGCAGGCGGACTCTCAACCACTGCGCCACCAGCGAAGCCCAAAGATACCAACTTTTAACCATATTAATCAGTTCGGCAGCAATTCATTTACTACTTGATACTGAAAATTATCTTCACACAAGTAGCTTCATTTCCTTATATAACTGAAATACATCTGTAACATTTCCTTGCAAATTTGACAAGTGTCTCGTTAACTTACATGGTATGAATTTCATACCTGTGTATATATGAAGTGCTTTCTTGTCCTTGAAACATCTTTTTATATTTGTCTTTCCAAGAGAACTATTTCTAAAATTGATTTTTTTTCCAAGCTGAGTGTTCACCTTTTAAGTAAAAAGTTGTTAGTACTACTGCAGAACTCATTCTCTTATTCTTTTGCTCTTTTACATATAAAATATTTTCTCCAGAGGTAACATGTTAATATTTTTAAAAATGTTCTTTAAAACTTTTCAAAGAGGGGCTTCCCTGGTGGCGTAGTGGTTGAGAGTCCGCCTGCCGATGCAGGGGACACGGGTTCGTGCCCCGGTCTGGGAAGATCCCACATGTCGCGGAGCGCCTGGGCCCGTGAGCCATGGCCGCTGAGCCTACGCATCCGGAGCCTGTGCTCCGCGACGGGAGAGGCCACAGCAGTGAGAGGCCCGTGTGCTGCAAAAAAAACAAACAAAAAACCCCCCAAAAAACAAAAAACTTTTCAAAGGCAATTTCATACAAATATTTATGCTGAACCTTTTATATGCCAGATACTTTATTGGGCACTAGAGGAACAAGGGTAATTATGCTATACTACTTTCCCTCACAGTGTTTGCTGTTTTGTGGGGATACAAATAATTACAATGTAGTGTGATATTGTACTGTGAGCATGTAAAAAGTAGCACAGGGTGGGAGTGATATTTTTAACTCCCAAATACTTATTTCCAGCCCAGATCAATCTCTTTGGCTTCAGATTCAAATATTAGAGTGATCGGATTTTTAGAGAGCCATCTTGTCATACCATGCCAGTCCAAAAAAACAAATATAACATAACATAACATCACATAATGTAATTATATGCATGCATGTTATTACTTTAACATATGAAAAAAGGCATTTATTTGAAATTATATAATATTACTTATTTTTTACTTTTTCTTACATAATTCCTAGTAAACAAAATTGCAGAATAGTTAAAATGGCAATTAGCAGTAATAAACAGGACTAATTAAACAAATAGTACGTATAAAAACAATATTTTTATAATGTTTCATTCTATCCTGTGATATAGCAGTTTATTTTATTTTTTGAACTTTTACTGGATATTTAAATTTTATAAGCTATATTACTGTGAATCTTTAAGATAAATAAATTTGAGATTATAACAGGAGAATTTAAAAGCAAGCTGACTAAGTAAGCACAAATTACCTACATTTAATACAAAATAACAATGGCATGTTTCTTTCTGTCTCATAACACAGTAGGAGATTTTTACTCTTTCTCTTTCCTTTTCTGATAATGCTTCTCTGAACTGCCTGCAGGCTTTAGGTCATCATTCTTCTTGTAAGTAGTATTGGTAAAACTGAATATAGTCACATGTAAAACTGGTTTTGATTTGAAGCTCTGCTCTTGTCAAGCCCTCTTTGTACTAATCCTGGTATCAGGCCATTGTGATAGCACCAAGCTAAATATCCTCTCAACAGAATCATTTAATTACTTAAGATTTTAACTCCTTGCAGCAGCAAGTGTTTAAACGTGCTAGAAATAGATTCCAGATCTATGTATCCACTCTGTATCTACAGGCTTGTTTTGGTGGACAAGCTGTTTGTCAACCAGGTCTTTTGCTTCTATAAATTTACCGTGTAGTCTAACCCTGTGGAAAATAGCCATCATTTCAAAAAACTTTAGAGCACTTTGTATGGCACCATAAGTTAAACCTCTCTTTCTCAGGGATAATGGTTTTAAAGTACAGAGATAATTTGAACTTACAAAAATGGATTCCAAATAAATTACAGTTTTAGTTAAAAAATGAAAAAGTCCTCGTTAAACTTGGCTTTCCTTTTCTGTTGATATTTTTTGGAGTTTTGAAGTAGTCTGTGAGTGTTTGTCTCAGCCTGAATATCAAACAACTTATATGCAGTCAGTTCATTTTTCACTAGATTCCTTATGGCCACTCAGAGTTCATCAGACAGATTTAAAGAAACAGTCCATAAATGTCTCTTTTGTTTTATTATTTATTTTTCCCTCTCTTCATTCTCATCTTCAATACATTTCCAAATTAGAGAAGATCATTATTCTTGTCCCATACTTTGGAAATGAATTTATGGCAGGATAACATTTTAACACTTTGTGTGTGGCCAGTGACAATGATAGCCATTTGTAGGCTCATGTCTAAGGAGGATACATTTCTCCATTTCTGTAAAGTCCAAAATCTCATTAACTACTTCTGCACATTAAGGAAACTGCAAAATGATCAAAAAACCTTTCGTTATGAAAAACTCAATTTCACAGGTAGGTAAAACACACCCCCTTTTAGCAGTAGTGTATGTGTGTAAGGTATGCAAGATACTTAGCTGGTAATATCTTTGCGTTTTCTTTGGTCAGAAGTTTATAGGCTGATTGGGATTTGTCAAGATTTACATTCACACTGTCTGCCAAATAATGTAGATAGCTGAGTGTGGTAGGCAGAATAATGGCCTCATTAAGATGTTCACGTCCTAATCCCTGAAATCTGTTGAATATGTTATGTTACAAAACAAAATCAGATTAAGGTAGCAGATAGAATTAAGTTTGCTAATCAACTATGTTTAAGTTAGGAAGACTATCCTTGAATATCCAGGTGGGCCCAGTGTAATCACAGGACCTTTAAACGTGGAAGAGGGAAGCAGAAGGGTCAGTGTCAGAGTGGTGTGATGTACAGATTCAACCAGCCATTGGTTGCTTTGAAGATATGAGGGAGCCACCAGACAAAGAATGGAGGTGGCCTCTAGAAGCAGGAAAAATCAAGAAAACAGATTCTCCCCTAAAGCGTTTAAATAGGTAAAACCATGGTAATACCTTGATTTTTAGACCTGATGCCTTGATTTTAACCCAGTGAGAGTCATTTCAGAATCCTGACCTCCAGAACTTTAAGATAGTAAATTTGTGTTGTTTTATGCCATTAAGCTTGTGGTAATTTGTTATGACAGCAATAGAAAACTAATACAGTGGGCAAAGTCTAGTTTTTATTTGGACAAGGTATTACCATTCTTTATCTTCTCTGTGGTTTTATGATATTCTTATAAACCTCAAGAAGATGATTTAAAACTCCATTTTTCCAAATCAAATCACCTAAGAGCTAGAGGAAAATTTTTTTCATTGTTGATATGATTCAGTGCATCACTTGATATACAGTACTGTAAAAAGTATGATTGTTAATAAGGCCTGACTAAATCAGGTCTATGCTGCAACAGGCCAACACATCAATTGTCAAAATTTCTCCTTTTGTTTGCCTACATGGTTGCAACGTCTGAATCAGGAAATGTATCTTTATTCATGTTGACAGAATAATCAAGTGAATGTAGGATGTGTGTTTATTCTTGTGGTGTGCCCACAGAAAAATACAGTAGCTATTTTTGACTGAGCATTGGTATTTTGGGGGGAGATAAAAAAAAGTTTAATTGATTTACTTGCTTGCTTAATCTAGAATCTGCAAAATTTAGACTCCTTATGTGCTTTCATATCTCCTTTTCCACTATGCCCAATCCCCAATTCCTTTCTGCCTTTTGTATAGAATGCTCTGTCTTAGTTACTTTCCTCCCTAATCCAGTTGTATGTGTCTTTCTATCCGTTAATAAAATAATACAGTTGTCTGGATTATGCTGACACTGGCATTATAATAATTCGCATTTCATTATCTGAAGTCTTGGAAAATGTCACAATATGCACAATGTTAAAATTAAACTAGCTTTACCTTAATACAAAGTACATAGTTAATCCACAGGCAAAGTGAAAGTTGACTGTTAATGCTCACAATTACAATACATTTAGTTTGCAAACGTAAGTAACATCACTCATAGTCATGCAACAATGGATATTTCATTATTATGAACTACAAATCAGTTGACAACGTCAGTGGTCAGAAAAAAAATAGTGACAGTAACTACTGAAAGTGAATCATCTATGCCATATCCATTTGAAGTTAAATAGAGTACTACTTTTAGGCTCAAATTTTTTGGCTGCTGTACGTATTTTGTACTTTCCCTCTAAACTTCTGTACCCATTTCTGAAAATCAGGATATTTTGCACCCTGAGGAGGGGTTTCCCAGGATGTGGGAATTTTAATGCTGAAACCTAAATAGTGTCAGGCAAACCTGAATCACTGGTCACTCTAAGACCAGTGAATAGCTTTGGATGTGATTGGTATTCAACATATCTAAAAATTAGTCTGCTTTCCCATAGATATGATGACAATATATTTTCTCTCTTGGTGTATTGCACTAAATTGATCAAACCAGAAGCATAGGAATCATTGCATTACATCTCTTAATCCCCTTTTCAGTAATTCACTAAGTCCTAAGACATATTTTAAAGTATGTTTCATTTTATTTTATGAATACCAATGCCTTCCCACAGTTCCAAAAATTATACATATTAAAAGATGTACAAAAAAAAAAAAAAGATGTACAGAGAAAAGTTTGTCTCCTTTCCACCTTGTTCTCAGTCTTTCCAGTTTCCACCCAGGCTAAAGCAGTCATTACTGTGATCAGTTTCGTATGCATCTGTATGAATATATATGCAAAGACAGATACCGTTTTTTATTCTGTCTTCCTTGGTAAAAATCACTGTCATTTGAAAACGAAAAGAATGGGCATCATATAGCAGTCAGAGGTTCTTAGCAATTCTAAGATGCACCTGGGTAAATATTTGCCAGCCTACTACCTAGAAGATTAAGAAAAGTACCTTGAATTAAGTTGAAGTTAAGTCCTGGTTCTGCTCTTTGGGTATAACTCCCCAGTTTTTGTGCTCCATGGATTTTGAAGTTTTGGCTTTACTTTCTGGAAGGACGTTCATTTTCATTATCCTCCTTTGTTACATAAAGAAGGTGTTGGAAAGTATTCACTTATTGGTGACTGAGCAGCTTTCTTAGCCTGCTTCCCCCAACAGGAAGTTGGAAGCTTAGTGGTCTTTTACATGTCTCATCTAGTCACAGTCTCTTAGCAGATGCAACTCTCTCAAAACCTTTTTTCCCCAAAGTATGTTTGATTGCAGTCAACTGTGTATGCCAGAAGCCGGGTGACTCTCTTGGATATTCTATGTACGCAATTATATTTTTATGTTGTCTGCAGTTAGTAATAGTTTTACCTCTTCCTTTCCAAAATATTTATTTATAATTTTTTTAAATTTAATTTTTTGGCTTATATTTCCAGTACAGTGTTAAGTAATACTGATGACTGAGAGCTTTTCCTTGTTTTTGATTTTGTTGGTAATGCTTCTAGTGTTGTCCTACTAAACATGACAGTGGCTTTTGGGCTAAGCTAGATATATTATATCATATAAAGTAAATTATCATCAGTTTTATTTTATCGAGTATTTTAATCCAAAATGGTTATTTGAATTTTGACAAATGGCTTTTCAGTCTTTTATACAAAGAGAATAAAATGTTTTTCTGCAATCTATTAATTTGCTATAAAAAGTTATTAATAGACTTCCTAATATTGAAAATTCTTAAATTCTTGGAATAAACCTCACTTGGTCATGACATAATGCTATTTTTGTGTACACCCAGATTTTATTTGCTAATAATACTGAATTTAGGATTTTCCTTTGATATTCATAAGTGACATTGACTTGGTTCCTGTGTGTGTACATGCAATCTTTGTTGGATCAGGATGTTTTCTTCATTACCCTATATTCTGGAGAGATTGTAGAAGCCTTGAAATTTTTGATCTTAAAGATTTTAAAAATTTCCCCATGAAACTATCGAAGACTGCTGCTTTTGGATTTATCTATTGACAGATTTCTCCATTTCTTCTATGTAAATCAGTCTTTAGATTTTCTGTCTCTTCTGAGGTCAATTTTGGCAAATTATATTGTCTTAGAAAATTATCCATTTTAGTTAGATTTTCAAATTTACTTGCATGGTGTTTAGCAGCATTATGATTGTTTTAAGTTTATTCTGACTGTGGTTATCTTTTATTCATTTTGTATATTTCTACCTTATTACTTTTTTAAAAAAAATTTGGCTTACTAGTGATTTTCTTCTTTTCAAATAGTAAGCTTCTGAATTTATTTATTAATTCTACTATGCTTTTAGCTTTCTTATTTATTACTTTTTCCTTTGTTAACTTGCTCTGTTTTGCTTCAATATAATTTGACATTTCTAACTCGAAATCAATTTTCAATACATTATTAGTGATTTTCTTATGGATAAAATACTTAAGAATAATAATTACCCCCTAAGCAATGTGTTTATCTTTTAAAAACTACATTTTGCAGGAGAAGTAGGAGTTATGTAGTCCATATGTAGCTCCATAAAAAAATGTAGAGGCATAAAACAGTATGGCATGTTTTGCTAGAGCAAAAAATTTGAATGGGATACTACTGTAGATTAAACTGAGCCAGATTATGGAAAGCCTTTTTGCAGATTTATTTGTGTGTACTCTGATGTTAGCTTTTCCATGCATATAAGACTTGTGATGTATAATTAACATTTATGTATCTATCTGTATGTGTGTTTTTGTGTTTGTATGTATTTCTAATAATTTTCTAACAAATTTCTAACAACTATGTTGTTGATCTCCTTTTTTCCCTTAGGATTTTATTCTAAAATTAGTGGGGAAGTTTAAATTACAGTGCGATTTTTAAAAATTTCCTTCCCGTTTATCATCTTTAAATTAGTTTTGAACTTTTAGATTTATACTTTAATTCTTTTGATTTATGGGGCAAGAGACAAGTATTGTATCCTAAGTTCATGCTTTTTATATTAAGTAGGAGTACTCTGAAGGACTAAATAGCTATGCAACCTCTGGTCATTAGGAGTGCTAAGAAGGCAAGCTTGAAAGGTGTATGTGTGTGTGTGTATGAAAGTTTAGAGTTGTTTACATTTCCCCTCTTCTAGCCATTGGTCATCCTTTGTCTGTTCTAGCAAAGTGACTGCTATGGATTGAATTCTGTCCCCCCCGACCCCCAAATTGTAAGTTGAAGCCTTAACTCCCAATGTGATGGTATTTGGAGTTTGGAGAGGGCGTCTTTGGAAGATCATTAGGTTTAGATGAAACAGTGAGGGTGGGACCCTCATGATGGGATTAGTGACTTAAAAGAGACACCAGAGAGCTTTCTTTCTTTCTCCTTCTTCCTCTCTCCACCTGCATGCACCACAAATCAAAGGAAGGCCATGTGAGGACACAGCAAGAATGTGGTTGTCTGCAACCCAAGGAAAGCACGCTCACCAGGCACAGGCCCTGCTGGCACCATGTTCTTAGACTTCTCGTCTCCAAAACTGTGAGGAATCAATTTCTGTTATTAAAGCCACCCAGTTTGTGGCATTTTGTATGGCAGTCTGAGACGACTAAGACAATGACATGCCACTTCATTTATAGAAGCCTCTGCTAGCTATTGTGTCTTTTTCAAAGTAGTAAAAAGATAATCATTTTTACCATGGTAGTGATTAATATGGGAGGTTGGATATATTTGGAAAATGGGATTGTTTTTGTATTTTCTTTAAAGATACATATCTTTTTTAAAATAGATCTTTATTGGAGTATAATTGCTTCACAATACTGTGTTAGTTTCTGTTGTACACTAAAGTGAATCAGCCACATGCATACACATGTCCCCATATCCCCTCCCTCTGAAGCCTCCCTCCCATCCTCCCTATCCCACCCCTCTAGGTCATCGCAAAGCACCAAGCTGATCTCCCTGTGCTAACTATTTTTAAAAGGCATATCAAGAAGGATATGCAGAGGTATAGTAAAAAAATGTGAGTTTGTAAAATGAAAATATTTTATTAAATTTCCAATTCAGAAATGATTACTTAATAGGCTTAAATTCTTGGAAATTCATGATTCCTGTGTGAATGAAGATTGGCAACGTATGAAATAAGGACAGCATATTTCCACATATGCAACATTACAGAACTGTATTTTTAACATTGGGGATTTTGAATTGCTTGCTTAACAGTGGTTCAGTGTGGGTTGGGTTAGAATATGAGTATCATTAGAAGAGTTTGCCTTGTGATTAATACCTATAACTGTGGTTTAAAATTTTTCAATCCTGTTCCACTCAAGGGAAGTGACACTCTCATTAATAATGGCAGCTAAGGATGCTTTTCATGTTTTACATCACTTAGTCCTTACTACCATCTTTTGTGAGAAGTTTTATTTTCCTTATTTTGCAACAAGGAAACTGAGAGTAAGAAAGGGTAGATGCCTCTTCCAAATTTATATAACTGTGGCAGAGCTACGTATATAACTGTGGCAGAGCTACACTGTGGCAGAGCTAACATTTAAATTAATTTATATCCTTAACCACTGAATCAAGATTTTTTGAGTATGTGGCTAATGAGCTTCTCCATTTGGTCAAAAATCTGGTCAAGTTAAGATTCAATACACTTTTGTTTTTCTTAGCTTGTTACACATTTTTGTTACATTTTTGTGAAATGCCAGATACCTTCTTTAAAACAAATTTTGAGCTGCCTCTGCTTTGCTTGTGTCCTAAACACATATATAGTCTGCCTTTGAATAGTCCAGTTCTGCATACTGGCAGATAATTTAACAGAGAGAGCAAGGCACATGGTAAGTCTTGAGAGAAACAGGACATATTTCCTGTTTCCAATGACTATTAGAAATTATTTTCTTACAATACTTATTTTATAAAATGGCAAAGCGAATAGTTTATCCTTGACTTTAATAATCCTCATCCAATTTAAGACATTTGCCTGATATATAATAGTTAGAATAGTTCTAATCAAAATACCTTTTAATGTCTGTAATTCCACTTGCCAGTATGGTCCCAAATACGAGTCTGCACGACCATCATTCTGCTGTCGCAATTTCTAAGCAGTAACTTTGTTCATAGCTCCATTGTGTAGGCTGAGGTTTTAATCCTGTAGCT
Organism: Monodon monoceros; assembly: GCF_005190385.1. Lineage (NCBI taxonomy): Eukaryota > Metazoa > Chordata > Mammalia > Artiodactyla > Monodontidae > Monodon > Monodon monoceros. Next base: position 91,502,747 of record NW_021703767.1, on the reverse strand, counting down.
TGCTGTGTTTATTGATCTATTCCTTAATAATTTCATATCAGGCAATCACACGATTCACAAATGTCTAGGAGGGAAGAAACACACACATTTCCATCAGCAGGAGATTGAAGCAGTCGTGCATTTAGAGGCTATACTAAGGATTTTAGCCTGGTCTGTGTTATGTAGAATGATTGTGAAGCACCGCAGTGAGACTTTTAGACAAATCAAAATTACAGCTTTCTTGTTCTAAAATATGAATGTTTCTTTAAAGAATCATTTTGGTATCTGCCTAAGGTTGTTTTCTCCTTCAGTGTGAATAGGATGTGAAATTTTCTAAGTCCAAATTAGGTGGTTAGCCAAGCAGTAGTCAGTAATGTTCAGTCTTTGCTCTCAAATGTGCTTTTTCCATTTCGTGGCTCTGCTGAGTGTCTGGACTTCTGCTATGTATCCTGGGCCAGGCAACGTTCAGCTATTCTGATGTCACCTCTGCTCCATCTACTGGAATAATGATTTTGCTATGTACACTCTAGCAAAATCACTATTTTTATAATGGCTTTTTTAGGAATTTTGTCAGAAGCCTGGTGCCAAAGAACATTAAAGTTATTTAGTTAAATTGAGAAACCTCAGAGCAGAATTAAGATGAAACTATTAAATTAATCCTATTCTTTTGCACTCAAATATATGCAGCCAACACTGTCTTCTGTCATGGAAAGATAGAGCACTGCTTTGCACTGAGGGAGAAGCCAGTGCATGAGAGCAGAGAAGTAGGTGAATTTTGAAATACAGTGGTACCGCAGTGTTCGACTTGCTCTGATTCCTGATCTCACAGCCAGCCACAGAGAGCTATTTGTTCTCAGACATGCCCTGACCCCTTGTGTCTCCTGGCCTTTGTCCGTGTTCGTCTTTCTTCTTAGAGCCCACTTCTCGACCTTGCTTACTTGGAAAACTCCTATCTCCCATTTTTCAAGATTCCTGACTTTCTTTTGTATTTCCTGATACCCTTAGGCAGAAAAAAAGAGTTCTCTTCTCGGTGTCCCTATAGTATGGCCAATCTATTTCTGTTTTAGCATTTTTCACAAAATAATTATCTCCATATATCTGTCTTTGTTCATTAGTCTCTAAACTTCTTGAAGGCAACAGAATTGTGTAGTTATTGTTGTCACTTCTGATCAACTGTCTTTGTTAAGGAGGGGAAGTTCCAACACTTGGAGATCACTTTGCTTGCGAAGTGTTTGGATAGAAGTACTCAAGTCCAGAGAAGTTAAGCAAAGCACCTTTGTTCTGCATAAGAATAGCTAAAAGATTTTGGGCAGATGAGGGCAGAGAGACCAAAGGCAGGGATTCCATGGCCTAGGCAGCCAGTGAACAAGGCTGGGGTGTCACTGAGGGGTGGTCATGCTGCAGGGTAGTCTGGTTAGATGCTTAGCCAGAGAGACTTTGGCAAATAGACATGACTTAGGAGCATTTTGGAAGTGGGAGCCTATGCATGTAAAATGCTCACCTTCTCCTCTGACTTTTCTACAAAATAGTCTCCATTGTTCACCATTGATTTTTGCTGCTAGAACATAGTCTGAGGAAACAAAAAGAGATGCTATTTTTTTCCTCAAGGGTAGCCTGAGGTGAAAGCAGAGATAACATGTCTAGGGACAGACGGACCTCTAGTTTCCAGTGAAAACCTCAGAACTGGCAGAATACCTGGTACGTGATGGTACTCAGTGAATCGATGAGCAAAGGAATGAATGGTGAATTCTTAGCAAAATGCAGGAGGAGCCAGTAGAGTAATTGATTTTAACTTTTTTTTCAGAAATTCAAACTTCTTTAAAATTAGCAAAGGAGGGGAAAATGCACATACTAACCTGAAAAGTTACTACCGTTGTCCCTTGCAGCTGCAGGAAGCAAGGTCTGTGAGCAGGCACCTTCACTTGCCTCAAGACCTCAACAACTCACAGCAGGGACCAGCCAGCATCCCTGTCCTGGCTCCTTTCAGTCCTCAAAAAGAGACAACCACAGAGACCCAGTTTCACATTTTAGAATCTTTTCTTACCCTCTTGATGAAACACAAATCTCCCCGGGGTGTAATGTATTTTATTTTTTTCAAGGAGGCAGCATGGTTTAGTGAAAGACAGTGGAGGAAATCTGTTTAGATCCTTGTACCAGCACCTTCTCACCTTCATTAATTACCTTCAGGTTAATTGATGGAATAATAGCATCTAAAACTGGTAAAGAGCTAGGGATATAGTAGATATTCAATGACCTTTCCTTCTCCTCCCTTATCTGTTGGCTGTACCCTTGGCATAAGAAGCCATCAGATATGCCAAGGGTCAATTTCGATAGAGTGAACGAAGTACATGCAGCAGGAACACTTGAGGGTAGCATCCGGGCACAGGATGAGTACCTGAGAAATGAGGAGCCTCAGGCTCAGGAGACAATTCCCCCTTGCCCATTGCTGCCTTAGGCTTGCCTTTGGGCTGACCTTTTGCCATGCTTTCATCAGCTGCTTAGCAGCATAGGAAGCCTGTCCAGGAGCAACAGCTTCATGCTCGCCCAGTCCCTGCTTAAACTATAGATTGCTATAGACTGCATGTGTGTCCCCTAACATTCGTACATTGAAATCCTAACCCCCAAGGTAATGGTATTAGGAGGTGGGACCTTTGGGTAGTGACTAGGTCATGAGGGTAGAGCCCTGATGCTTGGGATTAGGGCTTTTATGAAAGAGACCCTAGAGATCTAGCTCGTCTCTTCCACCATGTGAAGATACAAAGAGAAGATGCTGTCTATGAACTACAAAACAGGTCCTTAGCAGACGCCGAATCTGATCTTGAAATTCCTAGCCTCCAGGACTGTGAGAAATTTCTGTTGTTTCTAAGCCCCCCAGTCTATGGCATTTTGTTATAGCAGCCTGAATGGACTAAGACAGAGACATTTTCATATTGTTGAATGGCTTAATGATCTTGTAATGTGGATCTTGTAATGTGGATTTTTGTAATGAAAAAGCAGATACTTTTTTCATACTGCTGCCTCACTTAGTTTAAAGAAAGGAATTCAAACAACATTTTACAGCGAGATTAATTGCTGTTCTCTACTGGGCATTATCCAGACTGTGTTCTTTATCTATAACAATGCCTATGTCTATAATTTATAACAGATTTTAGAAAAATATGTGTGTGCAAATAATTATGCCAGCAAACATTTTTTTTTTGCGGTACGCGGGCCTCTCACTGTTGTGGCCTCTCCCGTTGCGGAGCACAGGCTCCGGACGCACAGGCTCAGCGGCCATGGCTCACGGGCCCAGCCACTCCGCGGCATGTGGGATCTTCCCAGACCGGGGCACGAACCCGTGTCCCCTGCATTGGCAGGCGGACTCCCAACCACTGCGCCACCAGGGAAGCCCTATTTTTTTCTTTTGATAGTAGAAAATATAAGATTCGTTTCTCAAGAAATTTAGAATTAACTAGAAAATCTGTTTTGCATTTATGCTACCAAAATTACTTGCGTATTTGGCAGCTGGGATTAGTCTACTATTTGCATTATTTTATAATGGCTGCACTCAATGCTGTGTTGTCAATTTGCACTCAGTCAGTTTATCTATAATGACTCAGATGTTTTAAATGTACTTGTTTTTAGATAGGAGAAAAAAAGATCATGTATCCTTTTTACAATTTACATGAAAGATCCAGATGCAAATTAATTTGCCTGTTCAAATTCTTCTCATGATTTGTAAGAGATGAAATTCTCATTTCCCACCCAGATTGATTTGAACATTGTGTGCTGCCTTATTAATTGGTAAACGTGCAGTTATAAAGATGCTTATGTAACCTCCTTAAAGTTTTTTGTTAACTCTTGGAAAGAGGAGCATACAAAAGTTGGGAGCAGGAATTGTGTGTATTACACATTTTGATGGCGTAGAGGTTCGTTAAAAATTAGTTTTCAAGTAAATTTTTAATCATCTATAAATAGATCTGTCATAATAAATTCTAAATAGAATTTTCGAGTTAGGGTCAGACCAAATCTAGTACTGTATTTCTTATGCTGTGTAATACAGTAATAATAACTTTTATTTGACTAATGTTTTATGGTCTACAAAACATTTCAAGAGCATCTTATTTAAACTTCCAGTTCCCTGTAAAGTAGATAGAGCAGGCAATAATTTTCTTCCCATTTTATACTCAAGGAAGCAGATTCTCTCAAGGGTGAAGCTGCAGAAAACAATGGAAGAGCTGCATTCGGTACCCATAGGCCTTCTCTTTCTGATGTCTCCCCTACATCTCCATGTCAGTGAAGCCTGTGCATGACCCCACACTGCCAGTCATTTTTCTTCTTGTTTGCAAAAAAAGCCTTCCTACCTAGAAGCTGCGATAGTGATTCTGCAGTGAAGTATAAAAAGACAGTTAAACTTTCTAACCTAATGGTAAATTTCCAAGGTCAGCTAATATCAAAGACATTGTCTGGATTCACTCACATAGAGAAATCATTCATTCATTCAATGGGGACTATAATTAGGGACTATGGGCAATACAGATAAGTGAGCCCCAGATTTAGTGTGATCCTTGATTCATTTTCAGATTTATTTGTGGTGGAGAATTTAATTACTCATCTATTTATAACAGCACTGAGAACAAGTCACAGGGCTTTGTCAGAAGGGCAGCTGCATGTGGACAGGCACTGGGTAGCCTCTGCTGGGCTCTTGCCATCCTTGTTGCTGCTTCCTAGGTGTGTAGGTTTATAATACAGCCATTTGTGATGGATTTTTGGCTAGACCCAGGGTTGGCAATATTATGAACATGGGCATTCATTCGTCTTTGAGAAGAAATTTTCCCTTGTCATGGCTAGTTAAACTATATACACTTGTTTTGAATTCTATTCAATTGTCTTAGTTGTTGTTTTTTTTAAATTTTTGATCTACTTCCAATTTTTGCTCTTTGTGATTATCTAAATCTAGTAAACAGGGCAAAGAGAAAAGAAATGATTTCTTTTTTTGACAAAACCGGTGTGTGATCTCTTAATTCCTAATGATCCCCATATAGCTGATACAGTACCCAAAGGTTCTCCATGGACCCTTTGAATATAATTTTCCCTTTCCAATCACAGATCCTAAATCCTTTCCAGAGCAGTGCACACTGCAGGCTGTCACCTAATCTCACATGTCATATTGTCTTATATCCCTTCTATTTCTAAAGAAAATAATTGTTCCAAGTGAATGGTGCTATACCAGGATCCATTTTCAAGTGGTTAGCAGTATCTACCTTATAATGATCATTGAATTAGATTATTCTGATTTGAAAAATTTCATGGAGCCCCTGTTTATGAATTATATTATTAAAGCCACTTGATATTTTTTACATTGATAGGAGTTGGAAAACCTAACACACCTGCAAGTTTTTAGAGTAACTAGAAGCCACTAAGTTTCTCTTCTAAAAGAAAGCCCAAAAAGTGGAATAAAAGATATTTTTAATATCTTATAGTAGAAAAATAACAAATTAAAGCTTACTACATGACATGTAAAATGCATTTTTTACAATATTCTAGAAACAAATTTTAGGAGCATATGCTTTGTTTTATGTGTAAATGCTCATATTTATTATGATTTATCTAACAGAGAGAATATAAAGGATGCTGTTATATTTGAATTCTCTGTTCTGTGTTGTTCATTGCAGGTAGATATTATGTTTCATAGTTTAGAAAGTTTCACATCTCTGTGGCCATATGTTCAATATTATACCTTCCAAATTTATAGTCACATATATTATGTATTTTTAAGCCCTATTGAATTTTTCTAATTTTTTTCATGAAAGAAAACAATGCATCTATAGTAAAGAATCTTTCTATATACATATCTTCTAATTTATTAGGGACCTGCTCATATACACATATTGAAAATTTTAAAATGACTTCAAGGTCACTTATTACATGGAAAGCATTTTTCACTTAAATGTCCGACATTTAACATGTAGTAATTGGAAATAAATCTTCAGTATTGATATTGTGAAAGAGAAACTACTGGGATGTATTTTTGAAAGAGAAGAATTTGTAATTAAGTATATTGTGAAAACACAGCTTTGTGCTTTTTTTTTCTATTTTGTGGGAAATGATAAATAAAGGGGAGGGTAGTAAATTGGGAAGAAAGAGGATGAGTCACATAATTGAAACACTTCTGAAATTCACCATTGCAACCATTTGAAATTAAATGCCCTGCTAAAAAAGATTAAGAGTTAAGTCAAATCTCCATTTTTAAAATTTGCCCAGTATTTAGATGCTGAGGGAGATCACTGTTGTGTGAATGCAGTAATATTGCCAGGATAGAAGGTTATTTTTCTTTCATTCAAATCTTCAAATGATTATTCAGGCTTCTGTAATTTCATGGAGAGATTATTGCCACTTGTCTTTGTTGGTTAAATGACCTGACAAAGTACTTCTAAGCTTTTGGTATTCAGAAAAACATGACATTTGGCTTTTTTTTTTTAAATAAATTTAATTATTTTATTTTTTGGCTGTGTTGGGTGTTCGCTGCTGCGCACGGGCTTTCTCTAGTTGCGGCGAGCAGGGGCTACTCTTCGTTGAGGTGCGTGGGCTTCTCGTTGTGGAGCATGGGCTCTAGGCATGCGGGCTTCAGTAGTTGCGTCACGCAGGCTCAGTAGTTGTCGCGCACGGGCTTAGTTGCTCCGTGGCATGTGGGATCTTCCTGGACCAGTGATGGAACCCGTGTCCCCTGCATTGGCAGGTGGATTCTCAACCACTGCGCCACCAGAGAAGCCCCGACATTTGGCTTTTGTTTTTCTTTTTTATAAATACCTGGAAAGTACAATCTGAAGACATTTTGAGATCTTTAGATTACTTCAGATAGCATATCACAATCAATAATTTATTTATGCTCTATTGTTTATGGTTATAAACAAGGCATGATATGGCTTTGATTCAGTTTGTCTTTCTGAACTTTTGAGCCAAATTTCTAAAACTTGGCATGAGAAGTACACTTGAAATAAACATCACTTACCTGTGCAAATCAGGTAATTACTCACATAGCTACCTACCAATTAGTCACTTATTGATGCAATTAGCTGGATGTACAGCTAATTTGGGGTAAAGAAAATATATGTCAGTTCAAAATGAGGACAGCCTAAAATCTAGCTTAGTGGTTAGTTTCACTTAAGATAAGGAATCCTCAATCTCAAGCAAATATAAGAGTTTGAGCACAATTTTAGGTATTGAGGGTAGTATATAAAAAATATGATCATTTGTTCTGGTTTCACATAGTTGGTATTCCTGGCTCAGATCTTGGAAGGAATTAATGCTTTTAGGAAATGTGGGTCATTTTTATGCTGACTTTTTTATCCCCCAATTTATTTTGTTTGTTTGTTTATTATTTTAGCTGTCTTGAGTTATAATTACATATAAAGTTATAAGATATTCAAAGTGTACCTTATGATGATTTGATATACATTGTGAAAGGATTCCCCCAGCCCACTCTCTAGTTAATGAACACATCCATCATTAGATGAATTTTCTTTGTGATATGTGTGACAACATTTAAGTTCTGCTGTCTTAGCAAATTTCAATTATACAATACAGTGTTATCAATTATAGTCACCATGTTTTACAGTAGATCCTCAGACCTTTTTTACATTATAGCTGAAAGTTTGTACCCTTGTACCAACCTCACCCTGTTTTGCCCACTCCCCAGCCCCTGGCAACCACTTTAATACTCTCTGTTTCTATAAGTTTGACTTGCTTTGTTTTGTTTTAGATTCCACATATAAGTGATGCCATGCAGAATTTATCTTTCTCTGACTTAGTTCACTTAGCATAATAGCCTTGAGGTCCATCCATGTTGTCACAAATGTTTCATTTTTTTTTAAGTGGTGGAACAGTATTCCATTGTATATATATCACATCTTCTTTATCCATTCACTTATAGAAGGACATTTAGGTATGTCCATATCTTGGCTATTGTAAATAATACTGCAGTAAATATGGAGTGCAGATAACTCTTCAATGTCCTGTTTTCATTTCCTTTGAATATATACCCAGAAGTGGGATTATTGTATCAACTGTTAGTTCTATTTTTAATTTTTTGTGGAACTTCCATACTGTTTTCCATAATGGCTGTACCAATTTACATTCCTGTCAACAGTGTACAAGGATTCCCTTTTCTCCACATTTTCGCCAACACTAGTTATCTCTTGTCTTTTTGGTGATAGACATTCTGACAGGTGAGAGGTGATACATCACTGTGATTTTGATTTGCAGGTCCCTGATAATTAGTGATATTGAGCATCTTTTCATATACCCCATTGGCCATTTGAATGTCTTCTTGGAAAAGGGTCTATTCAGTTCCTGTGTCCATTTTTTAAATAGATTGCTTGGTTTTTTGCTATGAGTTATATGAGTTCTTTATATATTTTGATTAACCCCTTATCAAATATATGATACACAACTGTATTCTCTCATTCCATAGGTTGTCTTTTCATTTTGCTGATGGTTTTCTTTTCCATGCAGAAGCTTTTTAGCTTGATATAGTCCCATTGTTCATTTTTGTTTTGTTGCCCTTGGCTTTTGGGGTCGAATCCAAAAGAAATCATTGCCAAGGGTAATGTCAAAGAGCTTACCCCTTATGTTTTCATTTAGAGTTGTATGGTTTCAAGGCTTACATTCAAATTTTTATCTATTTTGAGTTAATTTTTGTGTATGGAGTAAAACTGTGGTCCAGTTTCATTCATTTGTATGTGGCTGTCCAGTTTTCCCAACACCATTTATTGAAGAGCCTGTTCTTTCTCCATTGAATATTTGTGACTCCTATGTTGTAAATTAATTGACTGTATATGATTAATTTATTTCTGGACTCTCTATTCTTTTCCTTTGATCCATGTGTCTGTTTTTATGCCAATACCATACTATTTTGATTACTATAGTTTTATAATATAATTTAAAATCAAGAAGCATGATGCCTCCAGCTTTCTTCATCTCTCTCAAGAATGCCTTGGCTATTCAGGGTCTTCTGTGGTGTCATTCAAAATTTAGGATTTTTTTCTATTTCTGTGAAAAAATGCAATTGGAATTTTGAAAAGATTAATTTAAGTTATAGATGGTTTTAGGTAGTATGGACATTTTAATAATATTAGTTGTTCCAATCATAAGCACAGGATATCTTTCCATTTATTTGTGTCTTCTTTGATTTCTTTCATCAGTGTCTTATAGTTTTCAGTGTACAGAACTTTCACCTTCTAGTTAAATTTATTCCTAGGTATTTTATTCTTTTTCACGCAATTATAAATGAAATTATTTTCTTAATTTATCTTTCTGAAAGTTTATTATTAGTGTATTTAAGCATAACTGATTTTGCTATATTGATTTTGTATCCTATAACTTTACTGAATTTATTAGTTCTAATAGATTTTTTGTGAAGTCTTTAGGGTTTCTCTGTGTAATATGTCATCTTCAGATAGAGACAGTTTTATTTCTTCCTTTTTTATTTGGATGCCTTTTATTTCTATTTTGCCCAATTGCTCTGAATAGGAGTTCCATTACTATATTGAATAAGAGTGGTGAGAGTGGGAATCCTTGTGTTGTTCCTGATCTTAGAGGAAAAGCTTTCAGCTATTTAACATTGAGTATGATGTTAGTTGTGGACTTAGCATATATGAGCTTTATTATGTTGAACTGCATTCCCTTTATACCCAGTTTATATCTAGCCAAAGCTTTGTCTAATTTTCTTATCTTTTCAGAAAAAAACCCAGCTCTTTGTTTCATTAATCTTTTCTGTTGTCTTTTTAGTCTCTAATTTATTACTGCTCTGATTTTTATTACATCCTTTCTTCTACTAACTATGGCCTTCATTTGTTCTTCTTTCTCTAGTTCCTTGAGGTGTGAAGTTAGGTTGTTTATTGAGATCTTTCTTTATTCTTAATGTAGGTGTTTATTGCTATGAACTTCCCTCTTAGAGCTGCTTTTCCTGCATACCCTAAGATTTTGTATTTTGTATTTTCATTTTCACTTGTCTCAAGATAATTTATTTTTCTTTTGATTTCCTCCTTGACCCATTAGTTGTTCAGTAGAATGCTGTTTATTTCACGTATTTGTGAATTTTCCAGTTTTCTTCTTGTAGTTGATTTCCAGTTTCATGCCATTGTAGTTAAAAAAGATGCTTGATATTATTTCAGTCTTCTTAAATTTACTAAGACCTGTTTTATGACCTAACTTATGATCTATCCTGGAGAATGTTCCATACCCTTGCGAGAAATATGTATCCTACTGCTTTTGGAATGTTCTGTAAACGTCTCCTGAATCCATCTGGTCTAATGTGTCATTTGCGTCTAAAGTTTTCTTATTGATTTTCTGTCTGGATGGTCTATCCATTGTTGAAAGTGGGGTTTTGAAGTCCCCTACTAGTATTGTATTGCTGTCTATTTCTCCCTTCAAGCCTGTTAAATTTTGCTTTACATATTTAGGTGCTCCTATGTTGGATGCATAAATATTTACAAATGATATATACTTTTGTTGGATTGATCCCTTTATCATTATATAATAACCTTTTTTTCTTATTACAGTCTTTGGCTTAAAGTCTATTTGGTCTGATATGAGTATAGCTACCCTAGCTTTTTTTTGGTTTCCATTTGCATGGGATATCTTTTCTCGTCCATACACTTTCAGTCTGTGTGTATCCTTGCTTGTGAAGTGAGCCTGTTGAAGGCAGAATATAGTTGGATTTTTTTTTCAGCCATTCTATGTCTTTTGATGGGAGAATATTATCCATTTACAAAGTAATTATTGCTAGCTATTGACTTACTATTGACATTTTATTAATTGTTTTTGGCTGTTTTATAATTTTTTTTTTTCTTCTTGTGTTCTCTTCCTTTGTGATCTGATCATTTTCCGTAGTGGTATGCTCAGAGTCCTTTCTCTTTACCTTTTGTGTGTCTATCATAGGTTTCCTTGAGGCTTACATAAAACATCTTATATTCATAAAACATCTTATATTCATCTTATATTCATAAAACATCATATATTCATCTTATATTCATAAGTATTTTAAGCTGATAATTTAACTTCAAATGCATGCTAAATCTCTACATTTTATTCTTCCCACCCCCACGTTTTATGTTTTTGATGTCACAGTTTACACCTTTTTACCTTGTGCATCCATTAATAAATTGTTGTAATTATAGTTATTTTAATACTTTTGTGTTTTAACCTTCATACTAGATTTATAAGTGATTTACCCACTAACATTACAGTGTTAAAGTATTCTGATCTTAATTGTACATTTACCTTTACTAGTGAGATTTAGGCTGTTATATGTTTTTCTGTTACTAATTAGTGTCCTTTTATTTTAGCTTGAAGAATTCCCTTTAACATTTCTTGTAAGGTTGGCTTAATAGTGATGAGCTCTTTCAACTTCTACTTGTCTGGAAAATGCTTTATCTTTCCTTCAGTTCTGAAGGACAACTTTGCTGGGTAGAGTATTCTTGTTTTGCAGCTTTTTCTTTCAGCCTTTTGAATATATCATGCTGCTCTCTTCTGGTCTGCAGTAGTTGAGTGTGTGCCAAGACTCATTTTGATGTGGGTATTTTCATGTTCTACTGATGTGTAGGAGTCAGTCACTTGTTTCTGGATTTCTTTCAGATGGAATTGTTCCATGTATAGTTGTAGATTAGCTGTGTCCATGAGAGGAGGTGAGTTCAGGAGTCTTCTATGTTGCCATCTTGGACCAGAACTGGTACACTTTGCTTTGGTAGTTCTCAGTAGCTTATAGCCAGTTTCCAGCTATGAAGTATGGGAGAGATGGAACTATGAGTTCTGGCAAGTCCCTGTGACCCCACTGCAGTTTTATTCTGCATTTTAAGTTTTAAAAAATCTTATAAACTTGGTTCCTTATCTGTACAATGAAGGCTCACAAGGTAATTGTTAAAAAGTAACAAGTAAAATAAAGTATATAGTAATTGAATTTATTACGGTCATTTACTGAACTGCCTACTGTGTACTAGGTACTCCACTAAGTAATTAAGTTGTGTTATCTCATTTTTGTTCTCTCTAGAACCCTTTGAAAATACACTGCTTTGTTCCAATTTTACAAATTAGGATACGGAAGCATACAGTTTATCTAATTTGCCCAAGATCATATAGTGGTAGAAGTCAGATGCTAACTTAAGTTCATCCAACTCCTGAGCTCAGCATCCTTAACAGATACCCTTTACTGTGTTACCATCTAAAATCAGAACTTGACACTGAACTGCTGACTTTGTTAAGTTAGCTCTTTTCTTCTTCCCTTGGACTAGGATTAGGTCAATCCCAGCTGTTAAGGGAAAGAAACAAGTACAAAGAAACTTATTGAAAAATTTTAAAATTTCAGAGTGTTCTAAGTCAGAATTGGGGCTCCATGATGGCTAGACATACTTCAGGGTGTTAAAACATTGCCCCAGAGTCATCCTAAGGCAATTCTTCAGGCTCAGTCCCTAACCCACTAAAACTTATTTAGAAAACCAGATTGCTATGTGCTGTTCATTAGATACCAAGTCATAATTTTAATATTTGCAACAACAGTGTCATTAATAGAAAAATATTAACTTAAAGCCATAGATTTAAAAAGAAAACCATTAATAATTTTTAAAGAACATAGTAAGTGAGCTATATCATTATAATGTATAATTTATAATAAATACATACCATTTACAATGTAATGTTGGGTTGGCCAAAAAGTGCCTTTGGTTTTTAAGTAAAAATAAAAGACACATTTTTCATTTTCACCAAGAACTTTATTGTAAACAACAATGTATTCACCCTTTTGTTCCACTACCTTCTGCCATTTTTCAGGCAACTTCATAATTCCATCCTCCCCAAACTTTTAATCCTTTTGAGCAAAGAACTGTTCCAGGTGCCTTTTACAGTAGTCTCCCAGGGAATTGAAATTTTTTCCATCAAGAGAATTTTGTAAAGACCAAAATAAATGGAAATCCAAAGGTGCGATGTCTGGTGAATACGGCAGATGAATTTCCCAACCAAGCTGTAACAGTTTTTGCCTGGTCATTAAAGAAACATGTGGTCTTGTGGTATCCTGATGGAAGATTATATATTTTCTGTTGACTAATTCTGGATGCTTTTCATTGAGTGCTGCTTTCAGTTGGTCTAATTGGGAGCAGTACTTGTTGGGGTTAATTGTTTGGTTTTCCAGAAGGAGCTCATAATAGAGGACTCCCTTCCAATCCCACCATATACACAACATCACCTTCTTTGGATGAAGACCAGCCTTTGGTGTGCTCGGTGATGGTTCATTTTGCTTGCCCCACACTCTCTTCTATCCCACATTATTGTACAGTATCCACTTTTCATTGCCCGTCACAATTTGTTTTAAAAATGGAACATTTTCATTATATTTAAGTAGAGAGTCACATGCAGAAATATGGTCAGTGAGGTTTTTTTCGCTTAACTTATGTGGAACCCAAACATCAAAGTGATTCACATAGCCAAGCTGGTGCAAATGATTTCCAAAGCTTGATATGGATATTTTGACTATGTCAGCTATCTCGCACATGGTAGAATGTTGACTGTTCTCAATTAATGTCTCGATTTGATGGCTATCAACTTCAACTGGTCTACCTGACAGTGGAGCATCATCCAGAGAGAAGTCTCCAGCACTTTGCAAACCACTTTTGACACATTCAATCAGTCACAGCACCTTCCCCATACAGAGCACAGATCTTTTTTTGTGTTTCAGTTGCGTTTTTATCTTTCGAAATAGTAAAGCATCATATGCTGAAAATGTTGCTTTTATCCTTCCATCTTCAATATTAAAATGGCTACACAAAAATTCACCAATTTTGGGCTTCCCTGGTGGCGCAGTGGTTGAGAGTCTGCCTGCCGATGCAGGGGACATGGGTTTGTGCCCCGGTCCGGGAGGATCCCCAATGCCGCGGAGCGGCTGGGCCCGTGAGCCATGGCCGCTGAGCCTGCACTTCTGGAGCCTGTGCTCCGCAACGGGAGAGGCCATGGCAGGGAGAGACCTGCGTACCGCAAAACCAAAAATGAAAAAAAAAAAATTCACCAATTTTGATAAGTCTTTTTTTAAATGCATGCTGATATGACAGCTGTCACATACAATCTAAGAAAATTGTTTTGAATGAACTTAAAGACAACTAAGTGCTACTAGAGCCATCTTACAGAAAAAAAAAAATGAACCTTTGGCCAACCCAATATTTGAAGCTTCTTGGTGTAAGAGGGAGGTTCCAAATAATGACTGTGAATAAAGAGACATAACCACAGTTTCAGGGGAAATTAAGCAATAAAGTTACTTTGACCCTAAATGTGTTTCTAATTTTTAAGGTACCGTGTTTGATCCTACTATGAAACATTCGCTGAAACATTGGACTGACCTCATTTTATTATATTAAATATTCTACATTGATCTATAGATTTGATGGTATCTAGAAAATATTCTATGAATTTAAATTTCCAATTCTCTTCAGTGGAATATATGAATATAATAATATAATGAAATCTTAGTATTTTATGCACTAAAGCAGATTATTAAAAGAGAAAAATGTTGAAGTAGCATTTATCACAGACTCACTCTTTGACTGTAGGAGAGACAGTTCAGTGGGTTTGCAATGTATCTAGTGTTAATGGTGTAGAAAACGAAAAATACCTATGAAAATGTTCAAGTTGCTAAAAATTGTAGGGTGAAAATAATTTGAAATTGGGTTTCTTTAAGGTCCATATATCAGTTTTTTTTGTTTTCCCTTCTCGTTGGAAACTCAAAAAATTAAAACCATTTTAGATTCATAACATTTTAGATATTTTGGGGAATAAAGTTAACTGATCAACTTCCCCCTCTACTGATTTTAAATTAGGAAACTGAAGGTAAGAAAGAGAAAATAGAATAATAGAGTATTAAAGGAGAAGAGACCTTGGAAACTGCCTAACCCAACCTTCTTTTTGTGATTCAGAGAAATTGAAAAATTTCCCAGGAACACAGGGATAATTACTACCAGAGCCAGTTCTTTCCACTGGCCACCTTCTTTCTACTATCTACTCTTTTTATGAAAGTTAAGGTTAAACATCATTATTCACTCACCTGCTGGATCCTAAGTAGAATTACAAATGGTGATTTTTGTGATCATATATGCCATAGTTCATGATCTTTTGTTTCAATCCACAGTTTTAATCTAGGCAACTTTTATGTACCACATATGCAATTTCCTTTTCTGAGACTTAGAAATTAAAAGCAGAAAAAACATATATCACACTGCTGTTAGAAGGTCAAGGTTGACAGTTCTTAAGAATTAATTTATAGAAATTTTGATCATTAATAAAATTAGTCACCAGTAACTTGGGGTTAGATGAGGGTAAGGACATGTACTCTGGCAGTAGTGGGGGTGGGGGTGGAGAGGAGGGGAGAGATGAGATGAATGATAAAACAGATAGAAGTAGAAGTGGTAGTTTTCTTATGGTGTGAGTTTTATAATATAGGAACAATCAGAAGAAACTTATTTGAATGTTGAAAGATAATCTGAAGCAAATGGGACAGAAATTTGTTATGGAGGACTTGGAAATTATACATGTACAAATTACTTTCTACCTGTCTTTGTTTCTTTTCTATTTCTGTGACAGCATGGAAATAATACAAAGAGGCATTAAGTGGCCAGAAAAATAAAAGCCAGCCAAGTGATTGAATTTGGACTGAATAACATACACACACACACACACAGAGCTTGGCTATGGACAAATTTAGTGTTGGAATTTTTGTGAAATATTTGAACTTATACTGTCATCTAAAGAACAAGTTTCATGACCAGCATGGAGACCGAGAGAGAGAGAGAGAGAGAGAGAGAGAGAGAGAGAGAGAGAGAGAGAAAGGAAGGAAAGAAGGAAGGAAGAAGAAAGGAAGGAAGGAAAAGAGAGAGGGAGGGAGGAAGAGTGGGAGGGAGGGAAGGAAGGAAGGATGGGAGGAAGGAAGGAAGGGAGGAAAGGAGAAAGGAAGGAAGGAAGGTAGGAAGGAAGAGAGGGAGGGAGAGGAGGGAGGAAGCGGGGGAAGGAGGAAGTTTTTCTTCCTATTACACTCCACCTCCCTCAGTGTTTTCACTTCCCTGCCCTTGGCCTTATATTGAAAGGTGGGCAGCCTGTAGTTTTGAAATTTTCAGAAACTTGTCATTTTCATTATAGGAGCTGGGGTGGGCAGGGGGAGGGGATAGGAGTGAATGCAAGTAATATTTGTGCTTTTTTAAGGTTAAATGACAACAGTGTTGTTCAGGTCAAGATCTTGAAGGGTGAATCCTTATTTATTTTTGAAAGCAGGATTTAAGGCAGTTTTGCAGATGACATAGATTTTAATATAATTTAGTAAAATGCCGTTTGTTGGCAAAATGATAACATGAGAAATTGCTTGTATTATTTTCTATGACTTAAGTTTTCACACCATACAATACCTGCCTGCCAAAATGAATATGATATCCTCACCTAACAGTGTGTCAGTGAAAGAAGTAATCAGAGTAGAAAGAGAGCCCTCTCGCTGCTACTGTGCACCAAACTCTATGAGCCCATTATAGCTGCCAGTTTGAATGATACTCATACACAAGACCCTTGGGAAAAGCAACATCACTTCCCCTGCTGGGTCTACTACAGTATCATTTCAGATAAATACCCCGCACAACAGTTTTAAATGTTTGGACATTTTGTTCTCAAATTATTGTACTATCGGTGTTATTTCAGAGGCAGCTTGTAAGGAAAGAGACTTCTGCTTTGCCTGGGTAATGCCTCTTTATACACCCTCTTCTTTCTTGTCCTATTTGGTTGTCATTATGCAATGTTTACGTTCAGTTTTGATATCACATTAACTTCTTGGGTCAGTTTTGCTTTCTAGAATTTGGTCACTATCCATTCCTTAGATATGGCTTTTGGCCCATGAGGCTTGGAATTTTGAGGTGGCCATTTTGAAGCCATTATTTTAATGTGTACTCACAGCCCCTGGTATTGTTGATTTTCACTGAAATTCTTGAGGGCCATTGCTTTCTTCAGTTTATCTCTGAGGCTCTTCTGAGGTGAGAGTTAGAAATGAAATAAAGGTAAGGGATGGTTGACTGTGTCTGGTGTGCACATTATATGTCAGTAAACAAAGCTATGAACTTGTTTCTTTCTTTCAGGTGACATCAAAGGGCAGCCTCCTCACAAAAGCCTTAACAAGTGCCTATGCCAGTTAGGCCACCATCATGGCTTCTTACATTATTATGATTTCTTTCTAGCAGCCTCATTATTTAAACACTAGCTGAATCTTCTTACCTACTCTAGATTTAGAGCGCTCCTTTTATTTAACAAATGCTTATTGAATGTCTACTTTGGAGCAGGCACTGTTCTAACTACTTGGCATAGATAAGGGAACAAAATGGACAAAACATCTGCCCTCTGGGAGCTTACCTTCTGTCATGGATTAGAGAACATGAAGTACTATATGAAGGACATGAAGTACTACAGAGCAGGCTGAAATTACCCTACTATCTGTGGGCCTTAGACAGAGCCTGAACATACAGCTGTGCATTTTGTGTACTACATAACTCCTGGGAGCGCTACTCACTTAATTGTCATGTGAGCAGTGCTCCCTGGAATTGTGCAGTGCACAAATTCTGCATCCTGGGGTGGCAGCCCTAGTGCTCAGCCAGGTGCAGGTACAGGCAAGAGCTTTTTGTCCAGTCCCACATGGTCTCTTGAGAGTGGATAGACCTGAATTTTCTGCAGGAGTGGGTTTCAGGCTTGATGAAAATAAACACAAATGAGCATTTCAATGGGTACAACTTACAGAAGTTAGAATTCACTGCAGTTCAACAGAACGAATTGATTTAATAGCAAATGGTATCAGAAGACATCAAACTTCAAATCTCCCTGAACCCTGGTGAGATACATGGTCAAGTTGTTGTCAAGGCTAATTTTTCTATCTAGTGTGAGATCTTTCTAGTTACCCTCTTCTAGTTACCAACTTGTTTTTCCACCAAACGTATCTCTTTAAACTTCAGCATAATTACCTTAAATTCCAAAAACTGCCTTTTACAGGCCACTTCACCAGGATCTAACACTCAAGTTCGGAGTAGGTTTTCTCATTGCCCATCAAGCACCATCATATGCTATCTTGCCCCAAATGTTTATGATGGGCTCCTGCCCAGTCACTGTCCACCACTGTTACGATGCTTAGTGGGAGGCCCTGCCCTGGCTTACACATGCCAGAAGGGCTGAGCCTGGCTGTCTTGGCCCAGTCTTACCCTGCCAAGTGATAGTTCCTGACATTGGGACATGTTTACATCAGTGTCCAGGGGTTGACTTTCTCTTTGGACTTTTATTTTCTATTTACACAATCCTCCAAAAATAGATTATCAGGAATAGCTAAGCTCAGTTGGAATAACTCCCTTATTCCCTTTTATATTTTTGTTTTCCTGTGAAGTTCCTGATGTAGAGCTGAGTGAATAAACAAGGAATGCACTGGCAGAGAAGAGCAAAGCTTTTGGCTCTGATCAAATTGAAAAGTTTGTGGTTGCCATCTGGGCCAGCTGCCAATAGAACAGAAATGTAGAAGTAAAGAGACGGGTTACAAACAATCACCTTAATTTCAGTCTGGGATATTTTGATATAGGTTATGTAACAGTCCTGGGAGAAGCAAGTCACTTCAACAAGTTGGTGGATGTGAAGAAAAGAGAAGTCTCAGAGTACACAGAAAATCTTTCTGGCAAGTTCCTATTTATTTACTTTAGTTTTAGCAATTTCATTTTGCTTTCTTTGAGTCAGCAGATGATAAACTGGTTTCGAGAGGCAGTGCTTTTTATGGCAGTACCTTTAGTGAGGAAATCATGAATTCTTCTGTAAGTAAGCATAATTAGATAATATGATAGGTATATAATAATGACTTCAGTTGGGAGGTAGTATGACTTAGTGGTTAAGAAAATAAACTTTTGAGTGAGATAGAACTAGGTTTATGTTTTAGCTCTGAGAGTTACTGATGATGACCTTGGGCATGTAACATTAACTCTGAGCTCAGTTGCTTCATGTATAAAGTGGAGATTATAACACCTAACATGGGGATGTTGTTATGTGGAATAAGTCAGATAATGTAAGGTACATTCTCCTGTGCTTGACTCAAAATGCAGTACTTAATCAATTGTTGATATTACCATTATTTAATTATTTGGAAATATATTTAGTAGGTTTTAAAATAAATAATCCTATTTTTCCTCATAGAAAAAATTAGGAAGATTAGTACATTTTTTTGTCTATAACATGAGTAGATTATAGAATATGGTTCCCTGATGGAGCAGTGGTTGAGAGTCCGCCTGCCGATGCAGGGGACACGGGTTCGTGCCCTGGTCCGGGAAGATCCCACATGCTGCGGAGTGGCTGGGCCCGTGAGCCATGGCCACTGAGCCAGCGTGTCCGGAGCCTGTGCTCTGCAACAGGAGAGGCCACAACAGTGAGAGGTCTGCGTACCGCAAAAAAAAAAAAAAAAAGTTCTGCCAGTTATTGTATTATGCCTATGTCAAAAATCATTCATTTGATTGAAGTTTTTTGCTTTATTATTACACTTTAAAATTATAATTATACTTTTAAAATTCTTTAGTTTTTACACCCTCATTTTCATTTTTAATTTTGCTGATATATTTTTGTGAAAAATCCTTTATATTTGCAATTTAATGCTACCATATTTTAATAAATTAGTATAGTATACCTTTAATTTCATTAATCTATCCCTATGGATGTTTTAAAAAAATTTGGGGTTGAATAATTAAAATTGATTTATTTTTATGTTTACTTTTAAATAAAAGCAAGCAAAGGTATGAGATAAGATGTAACCACTATTTGGCTCCTTAAACAAGTTATTAAATGATAGTGTTTTAATTTCCATTTTTTTCTAAATATTTTATATTATTTTCGTATCGGCCTTTGTTTCCATGGAGTTATTATTATCATTAATATTTATTTAAATGTATTATTAAATTGTATTTGTATTATACTGCTTTCAAAAAATGTAGCCATAACATTGTTCATATTTTTTTTTCATCTACTTGGTGTGATAAAGGCTAAACCTTAGAAGTGTTTTAACATATTGGTGAAAGAATTTCCTCTCTTCATTGTTTGAACGAAGTCATGTATTAGTCAGGGTTCTCCAGAGAAACAGAACCAATATGATATATAGAAAGATATACAGAAAGAGATTTATTATGAGGAATTCACTCATACAATTATGAAGACTGAGAAGTCCCACAATCTAACATCTATAAGCTGGAGGCCTGGTAAAGCGGGTGCTGTAGTTCCAGTCCCAACCTGATGTCTTAAGAACCAGAGGAGCCAATGATGTAAGTCCTAGTCTGAGTCTGATGGCCCTAAAACCAAGGGGCCAGTGGCCTAAGTCCTGGTTCAAGTCCGAAGACCAAAGAACCAGGACAGGACATTGATGAACAAGGTCAGAAGATCAGTGTTCCAGCTTAAGCAGAGAGAGAATTCATTTTTACTCCACCTTTTTGTTGTATTTGGCTTTTCAACAATTTGGATGATAATAATGTTTTATCAGCTATCTGGGAATCTCTTAGCCCAGGCACGTTGACACATAAAATTAAGAATCACAAACCATGAGTCCAATTACATATGTAAGCTATATATATATATATGGTAACAAACTATGTATTTAAGTATATTATTGGTGTATCTATTAATCTATTTTCTTTAATATATTTAATATTTAAAAGTGGGACCAAAGGTGGCATATTAGAATACTTCAAAGTATTTTATCATGCTATTATACCTTTCATTTTACATTTTATAATATGATTCATACTGGGCCATGAAGAAACAGCAAAGTAAAGCACAGAAAATGCAGTTTGGACTTTCCTATATCCTCAGTTTTCTCTACCAACATATTTTTTTCCTGCTGTGGGAACCATCATTTTACCGTTTTGAAAACAAGTGTAATTTTCCTCTGCTTTTTTATATTTTTAAAATTTTATTTTCTCTCCTTGAAAAATTATTTAAAATAATTGTCTATTATCTCTTACTATTGAAATAAAACATCTTTCGCTTTTCCAGTGACCAAATTTAGAGATTTAGAGGCCTCCACATTTTTTCCCATACTTTTCTATAAATGCTACAATAAAAAATATTAGATTCCCATCTTTAGAAACTGTATATCAATGATAACATTTTCTGTGAATTCATATTTAGAACAGGAAGTAATCTATTCTGTCATATCTATCTGCACACTCATTAAGCAAAATCACAATTTATACATAAAAACACACACACACGTGTGTGTATGAACTGAACTGTGCAAATAATACACAAATTACAAGTAATAGCTTGCCTCTGAGGACTGTTATCACTGTGAGTTCAAACAAGGAAATAGAAACTTGATATTAGATTTTATGTATGCTCACAGTGCCTGCCAATTTGGAATATGATCCACTGTGTGACAAAAGAGTGATGTATAATCACTGTTTGATCAGAATCAACAAATATTAAAATGTTAAGTTGGGGCAGGGAACAGCACTGCATTAGAGGTCTCAGGCCGGGAAACAAATTCTATTGGAACATGGGTGATTCTGTTACTTCTCATCTGTGATTAGTAGGGTTAGAAATATTACAGATTAATGGATTTCATGTATCAGTGAAAAAGCAATTCAAAATAAGAGTTAATAATTTACTAGGTTATTTATATTAAGGAATACATAAATGATATTAGAAACTGAATATTTTTTTGAATATTTGAATTGTATTTTATTTAATTTTTTACACAACAGGTTCTTATTAGTCATCAACTTTATACACATCACTGTGTACATGTCAATCCCAATTGCTCAATTCATCACACCACCACCCCCACCCCGCCCCACCGCTTTCCCCCCTTGGTGTCCATACATTTGTTCTCTACATCTGTATCTCAACTTCTGCCCTGCAAACTGGTTCATCTGTACCATTTTTCTACGTTCCACATAGACACATTAATATACGATATTTGTTTTTCTCTTTCTGATTTACTTCACTTTGTATGACAGTCTCTAGATCCATCCACGTCTCAACAAATGACCCAATTTCATTGCTTTTTATGGCTGAGTAATATTCCATTGTATGTATGTACCACATCTTCTTTATTCATTCATCTGTCGATGGGTGTTTAGGTTGCTTCCATGACCTGGCTATTGTAAATAGTGCTGCAATGAACCCTGGGGTGCATGTGTCTTTTTGAATTGTGGTTATCTCTGGGTATATGCCCAGTAGTGCGATAGGTGGGTCATATGGTAATTCTAGTTTTAGTTTCTTTAAGGAACCTTCATACTGTTCTCCATAGTGGCTGTATCAATTTACATTCCCACCAACAGGGCAAGAGGGTTCCCTTTTCTCCACACCCTGTCCAGCATTTATTGTTTGTAGATTTTCTGATGATGCCCATTCTAACTGGTGTGAGATGATACCTCATTGTAGTTTTGATTTGCATTTCTCTAATAATTAGTGATGTTGAGCAGCTTTTCATGTGCTTCTTGGCCATCTGTATGTCTTCTATGGAGAAATGTCTGTTTAGGTCTTCTGCCCATTTTTGGATTGGGTTGTTTGTTTTTTGATATTGAGCTGCTTGAGCTGCTTGTAAATTTTGTAGATTGATCCTTTGTCAGTTGCTTCATTTGCAAATATTTTCTCCCATTCTGAGGGTTGTCTTTTTGTCTTGCTTATGGTTTCCTTTGCTGTGCAAAAGCTTTGAAGTTTCATTAGGTCCAATTTGTTTATTTTTGTTTTTATTTCCATTACTCTAGGAGGTGAATCAGAAAAGATAATGCTGTGATTTATGTCAAAGGGTGTTCTTCCTAAGTTTTCCTCTAAAAGCTTTATACTGTCTGGTCTTATGTTTAGGTCTCTAATCCACTTTGAGTTTATTTTTGTGTATGGTGTTTGGGAGTGTTCTAATTTCATTCTTTTACATGTAGCTGTCCATTCTTCCCAGCACCACTTATTGAAGAGACTGTCTTTTCTCCATTGTATATCTTTGCTTCCTTTGTCATAGATTAGTTGACCATAGGTGCGTGGGTTTATCTCTCGGCTTTCTCTCTTGTTCCATTGATCTATATTTCTGTTTTTGTGCCAGTACCATACTGTCTTGATTACTGTAGCTTTGTAGTATAGTATGAAGTCAGAGAATGTGATTCCTCCACCTCCGCTTTTTTCCCTCAAGACTGTTTTGCCTATTCGGGGTGTTTTGCGTCTCCATACAAATTTTAAGATTTTTTGTTCTAGTTCTGTAAAAAATGCCATTGGTAATTTGATAGGGATTGCATTGATTCTGTAGATTGCTTTGGCTAGTATAGTCATTTTCACAATATTGTTTCTTCCAAGCCAAGAACATGGTATATCTCTCCATCTGTTGGTATCACCTTTAATTTCTTTCATCAGTGTCTTATAATTTTCTGCATGCAAGTCTTTTGTCTCCCCAGTAGGTTTATTCCTAGGTATTTTATTCTTTTTGTTGCAGTGGTAAATGGGAGTGTTTCCTTAATTTCTCTGTCAGATTTTTCATCATTAGTGTATAGGAATGCAAGAGATTTCTGTGCGTTAGCTTTGTACCCTGCAACTTTACCAAATTCATTGATTAGTTCTAGTAGTTTTCTGGTGGCATCTTTAGGATTCTCTATGTATAGTATCATGTCATCTGCAAACAGTGACAGTTTTACTTCTTCTTTTCTAATTTGTATTCCTTTTATTTCTTTTTCTTCTCTGATTGCCATGGCTAGGACTTCCAAAACGATGTTGAATAATAGTGGTGAGACTGTGCATCCTTGTCTTGTTCCTGATCTTAGAGGAAATGCTTTCAGTTTTTCACCATTGAGAATGATGTTTGCTGTGGGTTTGTCATATATGGCCCTCATTATGTTGAGGTAGGTTCCCTCTATGCCCACTTTCTGGAGAGTTTTTATCGTAAATGGGTGTTGAATTTTGTCAAAAGCATTTTCTGCATCTATTGAGATGATGATATGGTTTTTCTTCTTCAATTTGTTAATATGGTGTATCACATTGCTTGATTTGCGTATATTGAAGAACACTTGCATCCCAGGGGTAAATCCCACTTGATCATGGTATATGATCCTTTTAATGTGTTGTTGGATTCAGTTTGGTAGTATTTTGTTGAGGATTTTTGCATCTATATTTATCAGTGATATTGGTCTGTAATTTTCTTTTTTTGTAGTGTCTTTCTCCAGGGTGATGGTGGCCTCATAGAATGAGTTTGGGAATGTTCCTTCCTCTGCAATTTTTTGGAAGAGTTGGGGAAGGATGGGTGTTAACTCTTCTCTAAATGTTTGATAGAATTCACCTGTGAAGCCATCTGGTCCTGGACTTTTGTTTGTTGGAAGATTTTTAATCACAGTTTCAATTTCATTACTTGTGATTGGTCTGTTCATATTTTGTATTTCTTCCTGGTTCAGTCTTGGAAGGTTATACCGTTCTAAGAATTTGTCCAATTCTTCCAGGTTGTCCATTTTATTGGCATAGAGTTCCTTGTAGTAGTGTCTTAGGATGCTTTGTATTTCTGCGGTGTCTGTTGTAACTTATCCTTTTTCATTTCTAATTTTATTGATTTGAGTCCTCTCCCTCTTTTTCTTGAGGAGTCTGGCTAATGGGCTATCAATTTTGTTTATCTTCTCAAGGAACCAGCTTTTAGTTTTATTGATCTTTGCTATTGTTTTCTTTGTTTCTATTTCATTTATTTCTGCTCTGATCTTTATGATTTCTTTCCTTCTGCTAACTTTGGGTTTTGTTTGTTCTTCTTTCTCTGGTTCCTTTAGGTGGAAGGTTAGATTTTTTATTTGAGATTTTTCTTGTTTCTTGAGGTAGGCTTGTATAGCTATAAACTTCCCTCTTAAAACTGCTTTTGCTGCATCCTATAGGTTTTGGATCGTTATGTTTTCATTGTCATTTGTCTCTAGGTATTTTTTTATTTCCTCTTCGATTTCTTCAGTGATCTCTTTGTTATTTAGTAATGTATTGTTTAGCCTCCATGTGTTTGTGTTTTTTACGTTTTTCTCCCTGTAATTCATTCCTAATCTCATAGAGTTGTGGTCAGAAAAGATGCTTGATATGATTTCAATTTTCTTAAATTTACTGAGGCTTGATTTGTGACCCAAGGTGGGATCTCTCCTGGAGAATGTTCCATGCGCAGTTGAGAAGAAAGTGTAATCTGCTGTTTTTGGGTGGAATGTCCTATAAATATCAATTGAATCTATCTGGTCTGTTGTGTCATTTAAAGCTTCTGTTTTCTTATTTATTTTCACTTTGGATGATCTGTCCATTGGTGTATGTGAGGTGTTAATGTCCCCCAGTTTTATTGTGTTACTCTTGATTTCCTCTTTTATAGCTGTTAGCAGTTGCCTTATGTATTGTGGTGCTCCTATGTTGGGTGCATATACATTTATAATTGTTATATCTTCTTCTTGGATTGATCCCTTGATGATTATGTAGTGTCCTTCCTTGTGTCTTAAATCATTCTTTATTTTAAAGTCTATTTTATCTGATATGAGTATTGCTACTCCAGCTTTCTTTTGATATGCATTTGCATGGAATATCTTTTTCCATCCCCTCACTTTCAGTCTGTATGTGTCCCTAGGTCTGATGTGGTTCTCTTGCAGACATCATATATATGGGTCTTGTTTTTGTATCCATTCAGAAAGCCTGTGTCTTTTGGTTGTAGCTTTTGATCCATTCATGTTTAAGGTACTTATTGATATGAATGTTCCTATGACAATATTCTTAATTGTTTTGTGTTTGGTTTTGTAGGTCCTTATCTTCTCTTGTGTTTCCCACTTAGAGAAGTTCCTTAAGCATTTGTTGTAGAGCTGGTTTGGTGGTGCTGAATTCTCTTAGCTTTTGTTTGTCTGTAAAGCTTTTGATTTCTCCATCGAATCTGAATGAGATCCCTGAATGAGATCCTTGCCAGGTAGGTTAATCTTGGTTGTAGGTTCTTCCCTTTCATCACTTTAAGTATATCATGCCGCTCCCTTCTGGAATGTTTAGTTTCTGCTGAGAAATCAACTGTTAACCTTATGGCAGTTCCCTTGTATGTTATTTGTCATTTTTCCCTTGCTGCTTTCAATAATTTTTCTTTGTCTTTAATTTTTGTCAATTTGATTACTATGTGTCTCAGTGTGTTTCTCCTTTGGTTTATTCTGTTTGGGACTCTCTGTGCTTCCTGGACTTGGGTGGCCAGTTCCTTTCCCATGTTAGGGAAGTTTTCGACTATAATCTCTTCAAATATTTTCTTGGGTCCTTTCTGTCTCTCTTCTCCTTCTGGGACCCCCATTATGCAAATGTTGTTGCATTTAATGTTGTCCCAGTGGTCTCTTAGGCCGTCTTCATTTCTATTCATTCTTTTTTCTTTATTCTGTTCCGCAACAGTGAATTCCACCATTCTGTCTTCCAGGTCACTTATCCGTTCTTCTGCCTCAGTTATTCTGCCATTGACTCCTTCTAATGTAGTTTTCATTTCAGTTATTGTATTATTCATCTCTGTTTGTTTGTTATTTAATTCTTTTAGGTCTTTGTTAAACATTTCTTGCATCTTCTCGATCTTTTCCTCCATTATTTTTCCGAGGTCCTGGATCATCTTCACTATCATTCTAAATTCTTTTTCTGGAAACTTGCCAGAATTAGTTATTTAGTTATTTTTCTAGGGTTTTATCTTGTTCTTTCATCTGGTACATAGCTCTCTGCCTTTTCATCCTGTCTGTCTTTCTGTGAATGTTGTTTTTGTTCCACAGGCTGCAGGATTGTAGTTCTTCTTGCTTCTTCTGCCTGCCCTCTGGTGGATGAGGCTCTCTTAGAGGCTTGCGTAGGTTTCCTGATTAGAGGGACTCGTGGTGGGTAAAGCTGACTGTTTCTCTGGTGGGCAGAGCTCAGTAAAACTTTAATCCGCTTGACTCTTGATGGGTAGGGCTGGGCTCCCTCCCTGTTGGTTGTTTGAGGCACCCAACACTGGAGCCTAACTGGGCTCTTTGATGGGGCTAATGGCGAACTCTGGGAGGGCTCACGCTAAGGAGTACTTCCCAGAACTTCTTCTGCCAGTGTCCTTGTCCTCAGAGTGAGCCACAGCCACCCACCGCCTCTGCAGTAGACCCTCTAACACTAGCAGGTAGGTCTGTTTCAGTCTCCCTTGGGGGTCACTGCTCCTTCCCCTGGGTGCCAATGCGCACACTATTTTGTGTGTGCCCTCCAAGAGTGGAGTCTCTGTTTCCTCCAGTCCTGTCGGAGTCCTGCAATCAAATCCCACTAACTTTCAAAATCTGATTGTCTAGGAATTCCTCCTCCCATTGCCAGACCCCCAGGTTTAGAAGCCTGACGTGGGGCTCAGAACCTTCACTCCAGTGGGTGGACTTCTGTGGTATAAGTGTTCTCTAGTTTGTGAGTCACCCACCCAGCAGTTATGGGATTTGATTTTATTGTGATTGCGCCGCCCCTACCGTCTCATTGCGGCTTCCCCTTTGTCTTTGATTGTGGGGTATCTTTTGTGGTGAGTTCCAGTGTCTTTCTGTTGATGATTGTTCAGCAGTTAGTTGTGATTCTGGTGTTCTTGCAAGAGGGAGTGAGAGCACATCCTTCTACTTTGCCATCTTGGTTCAGGGCCCTGGGGAAGTAAGTATTTTTTATCTTAATTTTTTTTACATACTTAAAATAATTAACTCAATTACTTTTAATATCCTTTTTTTCCACCTTTTTCTAAGGTACATTTTATAATCAAATTCTTTCATTACAAGATGATAAACTTCATAAATTTCTGTCTGGGCCTTGTCTGAGGCATCATTAGTTTAGAACTTATAGAGTCTGAATTCTTGAATTTCTTTTGTTGTTCAAATATCTGAGTGTCTGTTTTTGTCACTTTGATCATTCATTCATTATGCTTTTAAAATTAAATTTATTTTTCAAATCCAGCACTCTGTTGCCTGTCAGGGATATAGGCGAGAGGTAAAGCCCCTGATGTTTAGTGGAAAAGATACAAACATATACAAATAATTGAAAGATAAAAATATTAGAGTAAAACCAAATTATAATAAGAATACCCCTACCTCTGTCTGAGGAAGTTGGATAAGGCTTTAAGACAGAGGTAACATCAGAGATGTGTATTGATATAAAATAAAAAATTTCTATTGAGTTCAGTATAAGGTTCTATCTAACACCCAGTGCAGTACTTACTAGGAACATGGTTGTTACTGAGTGAATAAAGAATGGGGAAGGTAGTATGCTGGCATAGAAAAGCATACAGGAACATGGTTTGTTGATGGTGTATGTATTGGGTGTTGCTAATATATAGGTCCATGAGATTTGGTGAGGGAATGGCCAGAAATGAACATAAAGAAGTAGCGTGGAGCCTGATTACGAGGGTTTTGTATTTTTTTCACTAATATGGTCAGATTGTATGCTATACACAAACCAGGATCAGTAGAAATTTGGCAGTAGGAGAGTGATATATCTGATCTGTTATTTAGAGATGCTACAAGAGAAGAAACTGTTGGAGAGATTGTTGTGTTAAGAGTGTAAGAGAGATCAAAGCTCTAGTAGAATTTTGGAGGGAGTTTTAAGAGAAGTAGGAAATTCCAGAGACATTTCTAGGATAAAACTGACAACATGTCATGACTGACTAGGTTTAGAAAGTGATGGAGAAATAGGAAAAGATTATTCTCTCCATGCATACCCTCAAACTTTTATCTACACTCTTATTAAACCCACATGGATAGACTTTGGCTTAGATATGGGGGACACAGAGATAGTTTGGACCCAATATTTGCCCTTGTAAAACTCATTGCTTGGTGTTTCTCCCAGTGAGATTTTAGTTTTGATGATCATGACGTTAATTGATTCATGCTTTCCTGATGTATAGGGTA
The DNA here is from genome assembly GCF_005190385.1 of Monodon monoceros. Classification (NCBI taxonomy): domain Eukaryota; kingdom Metazoa; phylum Chordata; class Mammalia; order Artiodactyla; family Monodontidae; genus Monodon; species Monodon monoceros. Next base: position 91,473,900 of record NW_021703767.1, on the reverse strand, counting down.
AGACTAAGCTTTCCTAAAATATAGAAATTAATCAGTGGGTTAAGTCTGCTTGCTTTCTTGAAATCTTCAATCTTTTGTCTTCAATATTTTGATGTCACTGTGCTGGTATGCTACTCTCTTTTTCTTCCTAAATGACTTAGAGGTTGAAAATATGTGTGCAGGACTTCTCAAGAATAACATATTACTGCATTAGAGAGAAGTAGAAATGTATTACCCACCAGATGTTTATTGTAGTTTGCTTTTGAATATTTGTAGATTGAAATTGAGTAGAGAGGATGTTGATTAGCGTGCAGATTTTTTCAATTGTCTGTAATAGGAAACAAATTGGTGTTTTCCTTAAAGAATGAATTTGAGGAAATGTGGTTTGAAAAGTGTAGTGTTAATCGCAGTGATCCAAGTAGTAGAAACTATTGATTGAGTAAAATAAGCAGTTTTGATTGTTTAACTGCAGGCTTCATTCTGGGAAACCAGAATTAAATGGTGGTAATAATTGCAGTACTTAATACATGAAAACTCTGACCTAACACTGGGTGTACTTTTACAAAGATTAACTCATTAAATTATGTGACTTAAATTCTGCATTCTGCCCCTCTGTCATCTGCCCACCCCACCCTTTTCATTATCCCACCTCCCCTGCTCCTAATACTATTCATCTAACCCACAGCTTCTTACTGTTAGAATCCCTGTGCTCTGCAAGTAGCTGTCTTACATGGAATACAATAAATTGGTACACCTCTAACTACCTTCTGTGGCATCCATGTGGTCCACCAGAAACTCATATATCCTTGCCATGCCAAATGGTGGAAATATAGGTTGACCCACTGGTATGTCCTAGCTTAGATATACTATCTCTCTCCAGTACTCTTCTGAGACAGATCTTCTGGTTAGCTGCCCAAACAGACATCTAGCCAGGGAATGAAATACATGAATCCCTTTCTTAGAGGCACCCCATATAATCTCTCAGTAATATCTTCACATCCTACTCTTGGCTTTAGGGAGAGACTGTAGCCTCTCATCGTGAACATTGATTCCTCACAAAGCAGAGAATTTAATGACAACCCTGTCCTTTTACAGATTCTACAGAGGAGATGAAGTGATGGCTAGTGGTAGCAAGGCCAGTTTTGCCTCCTTTTAGTAAGCTCATGTCTCATCCCCACTTTAGGTAGCTCATAGACCATTCCCTTTTAAGCATGGATTGCTTAGCACCTTTGACAATTCTGCATCAAAAGGAAAAATCTCACATAACATCCTGTTGCAGGTACATCCTAATATACACACCTATGCACAAAATGAATTCTGGACACCTTAGTTATCCTAATCACAAAAGTAATAGAAAAGTAAGCTTCTAAACAATGAGAGAACACTTTCTCAGAGAGCCATGGCTTTCACGTTGTCCAAAAGAGGAAGGTTAAAACCTTAGAATTATATACAAATTTAGTTTAATGATGTTACAAATTTGGTTGTTTGGTTTTCACTTCAGATCTCCCAAATAGAAGAGCTAGGCTGCTCTATGCTTATATACTGAGAAATGACAACTGTCTAAAGGATTGGGCACATGTCCTCCTGCAGTCCCGTAGTGTCAGTGTTATGAGTATAGTGTGTTTCAGAAAATAGGATAGTGTATAAAAAATAAATTTTTAATGCCTTTATTGAGATAATTCATATATCTCAAATCTACCTATTTAAAATATACAGTTCAGTAGCTTTTATTATATTCAGAGTTATAATGTGCAACCATTACCACAATCAATTTTGAAACACTTTTGTGCTCACTTTGGCAGCACATATACTAAAATTGGAATTTTAGAACACTTTTCTCACCCCCCAAAATAACCCTATGCCAATTAGCAATCACCTTCCATCTCGTCATCTTCCCAGGCCCTGACAACCACTAATCTACTTTCTGCCTCTGTGGATTCGTGTATTCTGGACATTTCATAAAAATAGAATCATACAATGTGCCATCTTTTGTGGCTTGTTTCACTTAGCATATTGTTTTCAAGGTTCATGCATGTTGTAGCATGTATCAGTATCTCATTCATTTTTTATTACAGAAAAAAATTATAAATAAATTGTAAAGACTCTCTGTTGCAAGTTGGGTTCTCCACAAAGGAGCTTAGAGATGGAATTAGGCATGCAAAAGATTTACTGGTGAGTAACACCTGTGAAAGGAAAAGAGCAGAAGCAGGGTTGTATAGGGAGGCCATTAGATCACAGTGCACTTCTCCCACCAGGATCCCCCAGAGCAAAGCTTGCCCATTGGAGGAGTCTTCCTCTGGGAGGAAATGCTAGGCTCTGGTACTACTGCCTTGCTTGGTGATTGGCCAGGGGCTGTCCTGAGAAGAAGCTGGAAGCTGAGACAAACCATACTCCTTGCTGGTGGGCAGCAAGTCCTTTCTTAAAGAGCAGTCTGGTGTCACATCTTTATGACTAACATGGCTAAAATAAGCATCCATTAAAAACAAAACAAAACAAAACAGCCTCAGTTATCTGAATGTGCTCTCTGAGAATGTTGGATTAAAAATAAGCCTCCACTGCATATTCATTTGTTGTCTTTTCTTCCTTAGCAGTTGGAAAGCAGAGGCTCTCACTTTCTTCCTTGTTTTCAAGTGACCAAATTATTTAAATTGAAGTATAGTTAATTTACAATGTCGTGTTTGTTGCAAGCGTACAGCAAAGTGATTCATATATACATATGTGTATACATTCTTTTTCAGATTCTTTTCCACTACAGGTTATTATAAGATATTAGATATAGTTCCCTGTGCTATACAGTAGGTCCTTTTTGTTTACCTATTTTATACATAGTAGTGTATATATGTTAATCTCAAGCTCCTAATTTATCCCTCTCTCCTCCATCATCTTCTTCCTTTCTGAGTCAACTTTCTTCAAGTAAGAATCTTTACAGACAGTGGGAGCTCAATAAATGCCATTGATTGACAGACCTGGACAAGCAAGACAAATATGTCTTACTTGGACCTAAAATCTTCTTTTTGGCACACAATAAAAGAGCCCCATAACTCTTGTCACTCTACACCAAGATGTTCTACAGTTTACAAAGTGCATGTGAAAATTGTCCTGAGACTGTTGGGTAGCCTCCCAAAGGATGTGCAGCTAGGGTAATGATAGGGGCAATAGAAACCATGATTCTATACCATGCTTACTGCTCCCAGCGCACTGACAGATCTCATTGGCAGTGAATGCCCATGTTTAGGTTATAGGCTTTAAAGACTCACACCTTTGTTAATACTGCAGCTCCATAGCTCCAGAACTACTTCTTATTGAAATCTTCTTATGAATAACATTGAACCATGTGCTCCATCCAGTCCCCAAGTGCCCAAAACCTTCCTGAATTCCACATACCTTGTTGTGAACTGGAAAACTAATCTGTACTCCCTCAGCCATGAAATTTGCCACTCAGAAAACTACATATTTGTAATTTGAAAACCTGCAATGATGCACTGTAACTGAAAGATGATCTAATCTCTAGGCACATATTGCTTTTGGTTTTCGTTATTGAAGCTGGAAGAGATTTCTCTCATTTCAATGATGGATCTCTATGTACTTCTTATGAATCATGGTGGCAGTGTGATAAAATCAAGACATTTCATTGATTCCGTTATGAAGGACTTCATTGCTCACCATGGGTGATAAAAACTGCATCATTGTTTACACATAATATACATATTTAAGAACATAATTCATTTCAGAGTGCACAGCACATTATGTAATCATAGAGAAAAGCTTTTTAAAAAATTTTCCTTAAATTCCTTTGGGGCAAAAAGCAATAGAACAGCTTTGGAAAATAATAGAAAGCCATACAACATCAGGAATTAATTAACTAAAGTTTATTGCTTCATACACTTTAATTTCAATCACAGTACTAATGAGTAAAGTGATTATGTAATTTGTCAATTGTCATAATCATTTCAAGGGACAGAATACTGCAGTCTCCTCCTTGTTAACTTGGACACCTGTCTGGAAACTACTGTCCTACCTCCTTGTAAAGAACCTCTCTCTATGAAATCTAGATTAAATTAGCAGAATATTTTGACCAAAACATACATGTATTTCATTGTTTATTTTAGTAGGATATAAAAAATTATGATACAACCCTTTGCCACCAAGTGTTCTCCTTTCTCTGTTCTAACACAAGGACATGGTGGAAATTAATAAATAAAACTGGAACTCAAACAACTCAAGTGATTAAAGAGTTTGAAAATATTGAAAAAATATATTTACACTTAAAAGATTGTTAACTGTTAGACTTAGAAAAGCAATAGTACATTTTTTGAAGATGATGAAAGTCAAATGCACCTAATACTATCCAATGTAGGCCTGAGAACACTATGTCTACTGTGAGAAAACAATAACATGGCTGATAAATTACACTATTCTTTCTGTGTTGATGAGAGATTTGATTTCCTGAAGGACTGAAAGTTAAAGGAATGAAAAAATACAGCAAAGGATATCTCTACTCTCAACCTGTTCTGTTTAATGTGGAGCTTGGTCCATCTGCTGTTTCTACAATTTGACACTCTCCCTTCCACGTATGTCTGCATAGGCACACTATACTCCATCTTCCCTTCATGCTTCAACAGGCTTCATCTTCAGTTCTCTTGTGAAAAGTTGACAAGCGGACTTTAAGGAAAATCAAGGTGGTCTTTTGAATGCCAGAAAATGGTCTAAAAAAATGCACATAGACTACAGTATTATTAGGAATGAATATACGTTTCTTCTAGAGATGGTATGGTACTGGTATTCCAGGGTTATGCCAATCACACAGATTTTCAACCTGTATTGAGTGAATATTTACTATCTGCATATTGGTACTGTTCTGGGCATTAATACTGTTTCCCAAGTAGAGAGACATTCCATAATCTAGGTGTTCAGAGGAACATTGAACCCTGTTCTCAATGCCATGGTCTAAGTGTTAAGTTTTCCAAGGGAGAGTCTGGAAATTATCTTTGATGATTAAAGGGGATATTCGGCGTGGTCAAGATAAAACTCTTCATCATATGATCTGTCATTATTGTTGTTGTTAGTTTTTTTTTTTTTTTAACACTTTTATTGGAGTATAATTACTTTACAATGGTGTGTTGTTTCTGCTGTATAACAAAGTGAATCAGCTATACATAAACATATATCCCCATATATCCTCCCTCTTGCGTCTCCCTCCCACCCTCCCTATCCCAACCCTCTAGGTGGACACAAAGAACCGAGCTGATCTCCCTGTGCTATGTGGCTGCTTCCCACTAGCTATCTATTTTACATTTGGTAGTGTATTTATGTCCATGCCACTCTCTCACTTCATCCCAGCTTACCCTTCCCCCTCCCCGTGTCCTTAAGTCCATTCTCTACGTATGCGTCTTTATTCCTGTCCTGCCCCTAGGTTCTTCAGAACCATTTTTTTTAAAGATTCCATATATATGTGTTAGCATACAGTATTTGTTTTTCTCTTTCTGACTTACTTCCCTCTGTATGACAGACTCTAGGTCCATCCACCTCACTACAAATAACTCAGTTTCGTTTCTTTTTATGGCTGAGTAATATTCCATTGTATATATGTGCCACATCGTCTTTATCCATTTATCTGTCAACGGACACTTAGGTTGCTTCCATGTCCTGGCTATTGTAAATAGAGCTGCGATGAACACTCTGGTACATGACTCTTTTTGAATTCTGGTTTTCTCAGGGTATATGCCCAGTAGTGGGATTGCTGGGTCATATGGTAATTCTATTCTATTTGTAGTTTTTTAAGGAACCTCCATACTGTTCTCCATAGTGGCTGTATCAAGTTACATTCCCACCAACAGTGCAAGAGGGTTCCATTTTCTCCACACCCTGTCCAGCATTTATTGTTTCTAGATTTTTTGATGATGGCCATTCTGACTGGTGTGAGATGATATCTCATTGTAGTTTTGATTTGCATTTCTCTAATGATTAGTGATACTGAGCATCCTTTCATGTGTTTGTTGACAATCTGTATATCTTCTTTGGAGAAATGTCTATTTAGGTCTTTTGCCCATTTTTGGATTGGGTTGTTTGTTTTTTTGATATTGAGCTGCATGAGCTGCTTGTATATTTTGGGGATTAATCATTTGTCAGTTGCTTCATTTGCAAATATTTTCTCCCATTTTGAAGGTTGTCTTTTCGTCTTGTTTACGGTTTCCTTTGCTGTGCAAAAGCTTTTAAGTTTCATTAGGTCCCATTTGTTTATTTTTGTTTTTATTTCCATTTCTCTAGGAGGTGGGTCAGAAAGGATCTTGCTGTGATGTATGTCATAGTGTGTTCTACCTCTATTTTCCTCTAAGAGTTTTATATTGTCTGGCCCTACATTTAGGTGTTTAATCCATTTTGAGTTTATTTTTGTGTATGGTGTTAGGGAGTGTTCTAATTTCATGCTTTTACATGTAGCTGTCCTGTTCATAGGATCTGTATTAAAGCATGTCTTCTATGTGTATAGAAGCAGGCAGAACCCTAGAGTAATTATTATGAGTTAAAATGACAGAGAGCCACATTTGAACTAAGTATGAGGAAGAACTAGTTCAACGTTAGAGCAGTTCAACTTTAATATAAAGTATTTTTATTCATTCAACAGGTATTTACTGGCGCTACTGTGCACCTCTTCTGTATACGTATATTTAATAAAGAAAGTGTTCACTTCCCATTCTTGGAAGCAGAAGGAGGTTGACAAGCCAAGCAAAGCAAGATAAGCATTTGCTGGAGGTGTGGAGAATGGCTTCCTGCACTGTTTAGGCAATTGGACCAGATATCCCCTGTATTCCCTCATAGGGCTGAGTTTCAGTGACACCATATTATATGGGCAGTAGTTAGAAAGACAGTATATGGTAAGTGCTGTAAGAGAGGTATAAAAATAAGTTCTAGGGGTTTCCCTGGTGGCACAGTGGTTGGGAGTCCTGCCGATGCAGGGAACGCGGGTTCGTGGCCCAGTCCGGGAGGATCCCACCTGCTGCGGAGCGGCTAGGCCCGTGAGCCATGGCCACTGGGCCTGCATGTCAGGAGCCTGTGCTCCACAGCGGGAGAAGCCACAGCAGTGAGAGGCCCGCATACCGCAAAAAAAAAAAAGTAAAAAAAGTTCTATAGGATTTAGTGGAGAAAAAATATATTAGAAGTAATATAAAAATAATATTAGAAGGCTGTATAGTGATAAAAAAGGGGATTTGAAGGGAACCTTTAAGGACTGATAAGACTTAGTGTAAGAGGAAATATAGGGTCTAGGAAGGGGGAACAAAATGGGTGAAGAGTTGAAGAGACAAGTGCTTGATGTGCTCAGGAGGGATAGTATTAAGCATCCTGGCCATAATCATGATTTTTATGGAGGAATAACAGGGACTTAGGCTAGAGAAATAGGCAGAGAGGGGATGCTTCTCCTCTCCTTTATGGACAGAAGGGCAAAATACCCCATGTGTACATTGGTTACTTAATACAAAATTTTGTGCCCCAGGAGAGAGGTCAGGGTCACTATTTCCTTTTTCTAGCATCATTAAGACTTTAGATATACTTGAGTCTTTTCTCCTTGTAGAGAAGTGTGAGAATAGATATCTATTGCTTTTGACTGTCAGCTGCTGCTGTTGGTTCACTATTGAGATAACAGTTTACTCTTATTCAAGCTGTTAAAGTACTATAGATAGATCATCAGATAGATGATCCAGAGAATGACATTGCTTCTCACTGACTACAGGGTTACACTTCAGTCAAGGGTCTTCTCCAAGTGAGAAACAGTTCAAATATTTGGAGGATAGAGAAGGAACGAATGCAAAAGTAGTGTGTGTATGTGTGTATGTGGGTTTAATAGATTAGTTCTCTTACTTTTCAGTGGAACTTTTACTATTACACTGGCTTTTACACAGTTGCCTAATGTGCAAAAATAATTCCAATATTTGCATTGACACAAATGACACAAGAGGATGAAACATTTTACAGAAATCTCTGTGCTTATGTATATTTATATATGTGTTAAATGCATATGTTGTAGTTTGTGTGAACTACTCACTCAGTTGAGCAATAATGACTAAATTAGGCAATGAAATGAATGCATTCTATCATATTTAATGTGAAGGTGCTTGGTGTCTCTTGCCTGGTTTTCCTCTATTTCTTAATTACGTCCATGTGTTTTCATGTAAAGATGAGCTGAACATACAGATGGCCAAAAACTTCTGTAATGCCCTCTAATGGAGTCAACATTGTTTTCCATACATTTTAAAAAATAATTTGCATCATTTTAAACATTTATGCCTTTTGAAACTGCCATGTTTAACTGTAGAATGGAAAATATAGTTTTTGTGACTTCTCACTTGAGGATCTCAGCTGGGTGGAATTATTTACTAGAGCTTATCGAATGACTATAGCTTTGTTTCCTTTCTTGGCTTGTCCCCTTCAGTCTTCTCTGAATTTCTGTTACAAGTGTTTACCTGATGACAGTGAGAATTACATCTTGGCATGAAGAGCGCAATGGATGCTGTCCCAGAGTTGAGGGGTTTTGCACTCTGTAACTGCAGAGTTATGGCTAAATCCTAGCCAATCCTGACCCTTTGCAGAACTTCATCACTGGGATCAGAGTTCTTTATATTTTGTGCAGTCAGATAGTGTGCATTTTGTAGCCCTGGCAAACTGCCAATCTCTAAGCCAAATTCAGCCCACAGAGTTTTCATATATTTTTTTAATACCTCAGTGAGTGCTGAGTGCTACAATTCTCATGTTTGTTTCTTAAGCTGCCCTATCTGGGTACATCAACATTATCTGTCTGGCCCTGAAATCCTGAGTGCTTGAGTCTCCTGCAGTGCTAGAGGGTGTGTTGGAGAAGGCTGCGGCAACAACAGGTTATCAATCCTACCTGCAAAATTCTTACATCAGAAATTTCAGAGGGCTTTCAGGGTATCCATCGTTTAAAAAGTACTCCCTGGCTATGCTATAGTTCAGGCAGGGTTGAGAACCATTGTGATAAGAGGAACCATTTGCCTCATTAGATTCACTAACTAGAAAATATACACTAACTCAAAGCTTAGACTGTTGCTCTAGTTCTCAAAGGAAAAAAAACACAAAACTCTCAATAAATAAACAAACAAAACCACAAAACCTGTTTTGAGTGATTACCACATGCTAAGCATGTCATGTATGTTATGCTATCCAGTCTCCACACTAATGGAACATTTTCTGGTTCTCATCTTCTCAGTTTCCTGACCTTGATCTCTGTGTCATGTCCCTCTCTTACTCTTTGCATATACTAAGGCCCTCACTGTGCCTCTTTACCCTGGTGTATTTGCTTCATAAGAATTTATTTTTCAACTGAAATTATTTATTTATTCATTTTTTTGTTGTCTTGCTCCTGTTTTGGAATGTAAGCTCCATGAGGACAGGTCTTTGTTTTGTTCATTTCGATATTCCATGGACCTAGAATCATGGCTGCTCCATTATCAGAACTGAGTAGATATTTGTTAAATTAATAAATGTCTGCTCATTTATCAGTCTTCTTGACTTCCTATTGCATCTTCTCTGTTTCCTTTCCTTTTGATTAGAAAATTCTAAGACTTATTTGAGGTCAATTTTTTTAGTATCTTTGAAGAAAAAACACTGTACAACATTTTTATATTTCCAAAATAGTGTCTCAGTATTGCTGTAGTTACAATCACCCAACCGGGATCATCTTGTTATATAGGGGTGATTTTAAGAAGGAACAAATGCAGGATAAAATTTATTCTTTATTTTTAATCTTTCAATCATACTCATTTAATTGTAGTTTTACATACCTCACAAAGGTATCATGATAATTAATGCCTGTTTAGTCATTTCAAAATAATAAGGCACCCTGAACCCCTAAGGCAAAAAGAGTTCTATAAATGTACATAATTAGTATTATAGTTTTCTCATTTGTAGAACACAGAGAGAAAATACCTATTCACAGTCACAAGGGACTTTATAAAGCAGCCAGAATGTGGGGAAAAATAAATTTTCTTTGCTATTTAAAGTGCATTTCAAACGTAAAGAGGCAAATTATGTTTGCAGTTTAGAGTTATTTACTTATTTATCTTGAATGTTCAGATAAATTGCAGTTTTTACACTTGTTCTCCTGAATCACGTACCAGGTCCTAATACCCTTTTCACTTCTTCTGTACTTGAGCAAACCCTATAGCCCTTTGTTTTTTCAAAGTGGAAGTAACTGCTCAATGCATAACATATTATTTCTTCTTTTCAAAGGTAGCTTATTCTGAGAAACATACAGGTTATCTTAGTCCTGTTTTATTTTTTCTTTGTCAACATGGTATGCTTTATTTTGTCCTTTGAATATGATTTTATGTAAAGCTATTGAATTTGACATTTCTTCATCTAGGCAGATGTGGGTGTGATGCTACAGTTTTGGTTCTTTACCATGAGTATGACACTTGACTTCAGATTGCTGCCTTTCGATTGAGTGGTTATTAAGATGTAGGCTCTGAGAGAATGAGACACAGACTATAGTTATGTTGCTTTCCTGCCATATTTATTTATTTTGTTTTATGCTCTTTGAAGTCTTTGAAATTGAAACTAAATGTTCATGATTTTTTTAATGGGTTCCAAATGTGAATTTTGGCTCTAAACTTTGTCAACGTACTCTACTTCCCTATTCAAATTTGCCTCTTCATTACCTCCTTATCGCTGTGTTTTCAGTAGATTACAGCAGGCTCTTCTCAGTTGATATTGACCCTTTTGTCCTAATTTAGTGCATCTTCCAGTGACTGTGTAAAGGCACAGGGATTACATGATTAGCTGTGGTATCTTTATACCAATATCTAGTTAGTTAACTGGTACCAAAAGGCCAGGGCACAGCCAGGAGCTCTAGTTAAATAAGCATCAAGCTGCCATCTGATTATTTTTGCATGATCCCTTGCTTGGCAAAAAGCTTTACAGAAAAAAGTAGAATTATGCTTGTTATTCTTGTGCAGAGAGGATGATTAATCTGTTTTGTATTTCCCTCCCAGACCCCTAGTTGTCCCTCCCTCTATGACAAGGAGCCCTGAGATTTTTTGGGTTTTCCGTTTAGGTTCCGTTTGGGTTTTCCTATTAACAAATAGGAAACCATTTGCTAATAATGGAGAAGAAATTTAGGGAAAGATAATACATCTTGATGTGGAAAGATCAGGTATAAAACTGAATTGTAAATTTATATAAAAGGCGTAGGTCCATGGTGTATCGAAGAAACACAAGGTTTGTCTGAAAGTTTAGTTAAGGTTATGCCCTTCTATAGAAATAAAAATTAAGGGAACATCACTCAGCTTCCCTCCTTCTACCCTCAATATACAAAAATTAAATTTGCTTCTTCTCTAGTGCCTTATCAAATAAATATAGACATTCTGATATGAAGTTAGAACATCTGGCTAATCACATCATTGTGATTATTACATGATGTATAAAACATAATTCTGTAAATCAGCAGAAAATAAAGTTCACTAACTGGTTAACTAATGGGTTATTTGGTTTATGTTCTTGTAAGGACCCATGAAGAGATGAGATGACATCTTTGGGGGTTAGAGTTGGATTTGAATTCTTAGAGATGATGAAATTTTTAGGTTTTCTTTTCCTCCCTCCAAACTGACAAAATATTTCACAAGTTAAGGAAAACATTGAAAGTGTAATGAAAACACAATGCGCAAAGCTGCCTAAATGCATCTCGTTTATTTACATTTCTAGATTTTGCAAAGCTAAATTATTGGATTTCTTCATTGTTTTGACAGAGCCATGCTGAAAAGCAACTTAATACTTCTTGTAAGGTGCTTTTAGCTAGAGCTGGAACTACAAAGACTACTGGGTTAGAAATAGGCTTCATTCAACACAGGGTTTGCCAGGAATGTGCTTTGCTCTCTTGACCTCAAGACTGATTAAAGATTAATTTGTTATCTTTAACTTTTAAAATAGTTTAACAGAAGATGGAAATGTATCACCATATACCCTTTGATAAATCTTTACATTTTTACAAATAGATAAATTGTTGTATAACTATTGTCTTGTTCTGTGGCATGTACAGTTGTTTGCTTGGCTAGTTGGGGTGTTATGAACTTATTTATATTCAGTAAAATAATATCACCCTCTTCCGTAATGAAAGGTACTCTGCCTTGACTTGTTATTGACTTTTTTAAAAATGTAAGATAGAAAATATGTGTACATAACAATATACAACTTTGATGATGCTATCAGAGATGTATGTGCCTAAAAAACTCCAATCACACTATGTGAAGATGAGTATTTGAAGTATAACCCAGCTTTTAGTTGAAGACCCTATGTCTGCTTTTACTCTTTGTGTCGCAAACCCTATTTACTTAAATAGAGTTGCCCCATGATCTGATTAACATAGATCATGTACTACAATAGCTGGCACAGTGCTGGATGGAATGAAATCTTTTGTTGAATAAATGGGTTAAAGACATGACAGTCAATTTAGAAGGCATATTGAAAGTTTGTCATGAGGGGAAGAAAGCATCAAAATTGAAGTCAATGAGCAATTTTAGCAAATGTTGAAGGGTTCAGGGTACTGAAGTTCTCATTGCAGGTTTCATTGAGTTCTCTTTATTAACTGGACCAGATGTGGTACATTTTTTATGCCCAGGCAGAAGTTTCTGTATTTAGCTGGGGAAATAATCCTTTAACTCTGAATTGCAAAATGATTAGTCTCTTGTTTGCCATGAACCTTATGGTCTATACCCCTTGTTCAAGCAATTAATCATGCCTTGCAGTGTTTCATGGGTGTTCCCTTGTATAGTTATTTAGCTCTTCCATTGTTTATGGCCCCATGTAGAACATATCCACAAGTAAATTGTTGAGGCAGGGAACAAGTTGTGTGTGTGTGTGTGCGTGTGTGTGTGTGCGTGTGCGCGCGTGGTGTGGTGTGGCTATCTGTCCATGATTGTATGTTCTGAATTCATTAAATGTCAAAAGTATTGCAGGTTTGATAGTATTTCGATGAATTTCAGAAGAATCAGTACTATAAAATAGGATAGGACTGTATAATATTCATTAAAAGAGTTACTGTTGTATAATTATGAGAAAGGACATAGCATGTAAGAGTTGACCCCTAAAAAAAAATAAACAGTTGGAAGCATGAAGGGAACCTGTGGAAGGAACTGTGAGTTGGATACTGATGGGAGAGGGGAGGGGCTAGCTCAGTATTCGGCAGGACCTTATCAAAGCACATTGTATTTTAAGTACCTAAAGTTTTCAAAGCCTTGGAATATATTAGTATATTAAGGAACTCAGCTTATCTAGGCTTATCTGTGATCAATCTGATTTCCTTCATCTGTTAAGTTGATTAAGAGAAATGTGTATTATTTGGTGATAAATGAAGAACACAGCACAGCAGAGGCATATTGCATTTGTAGATTTAAAACTCATTAAACATTTGCTTTAGACAACACCATGAAGAAAAATGACTTTTCATAGATTTCCATGAGCAAAAGTGTCTGGAAAGGTAGCCTAAAAAACAGAAAGGAAGTCAATGTACACATGAATGGAAGAAAATTATTGCTATGGCAACTGGTGTGTGGCATTAGAAGCAAACTTATACTGTGCTTAAAAAGATGATCCTATAAACGAATGGATAAACTGTATTAGAAAATCAGCAAAGACTAAATAATTTAAAATGTTTGCCCTTTCTTAACTCAAATAATTCAGAAGTAGCTCCCTGAACAAAATTGCAGTCTGAGAATTGTTGGAAAACCATAGTTGTTAATATCCATTTTATCTCTGGAATAGGGCTTAAATGTATTTTTTAAACATAGCTAGGACAGGGATATGTCCTAGGGACATATCAAGAAGGGAATACATCTTCTGGGTTTTTATAAATCGGTGATCAACTTGTATGTCAATTTTTTATACTTAAGCTGAAACTTTATGTGCTTTCTGATAACTTTTATACCTTGTACTTAAGTATTTGTCCCTACCTGTACTGGAAAAGAAAAGACAGATTGACTTGATTAATAACCAAATCAGTAGTTCACAACCACTTTTAGAGTGTTTGTGATATGAAGGTTAGATAATAGATAAATAGAGGATGGATGATAGGTATATATGAATAAATACCCTTGTTGCTCTCTAAAGTAGACTAAAAAAGAAATGTTAGAGCCTTTTGCTAAGTTCTTTGAATATGAGTTCAGGTTCTCTTTTGAAAGGCTGACAAGTTCTTCCTTTAACTTCCTGAGGGAGAATAAACAATGAGAGATCCTGGGAGTTTGATTTTAACCAGGGGAGTCTCAACAGAACTTGGCATCTTAGGCGCAGCAAAATATAGCAACGAAGCACCATGGATTATGACATTATTGGGAGGTATTTTTCACCCAAATCTATTTTATTAATGAAAGGACAAAGAGATGAGAGTAAGAAAAATGCTGTTATAAAGTGCATACATTCTCAATATTACCTCAAATTGAGGTGAGCCAAATACAGGGATCTGTCTTGGGAACCAAGTGGAACAGAGGGTCCAACCCAGACCAACTTGCACAGGCAGCACTACTGATTACCTAGATTACAGGGCCCCCTTCTCATGCTCAGGATATTGTAATACAAATGTTTGAGAGGTTTGTGTTGTAGAAAACAAATGATCACAAAAGGATGAACTAGGTCTTAAGTAGAGAGATCGTAATGAGCCTGTGAGATTGGAATCTTCTTGAGTAAAGGAGACTTATAGTATCTTCTGCTGCTGAGATTATTGTCATTGTAAGAAAACTGTTTTCATTAACCCATATGACCTCATTTGTTCTGTCTGGTGGCCAATAATACATGGACAGAACACCAGGACTAGAATAGAAAACAGCTTACAATATTGGTGTGGTGGCTTCTAGGACTGGCTGGAGTTGCTATCTATTGTGGCAGTTTGTCGTGTTTCATTTACTTTCTTTGCACTTTGCTGCCAGCAAAGAAAGTTAAGTCAGCAGCTGGGGTTGGGATTGGGTAGGGAGGGAAGGGAGAGTCAACAGACCCTAAAAATATTACTGAGTCTTGTTGCCCAATTGTGACTTAAGAAAGATTTTAAGTAAATTCTTTTAAAATGCAATTATTTGAGAAAACTAAAGTATCCTAACTATGTCTATAGCTCTCACCAGGAATCCTGGTGTGAAATGCCTTCTAGAGATGGTGCTGGGGGTTAACAGGGAACTCATTAATTGATTTAAAGAAACAAAACCTAGAAGATGTTTTTAGACCAGTATTTAAGGAGGTGAGAAGGATCTGAAATGCAAAAGGTACATGAAAAGCCACAGAGATGGCTTCAGGACACTGCTTTCTACCAGCAGCCAGTGTTAGAACAGCAACCACACGGAATAGCTGACTTAGCAACAGCTGCTGAGAGAAGTCAACCATGGACGCCATTGCTGAAAGCTGCCACTTAGAGACCATGTGGAAGCCGAGCAAAGTTAGAGGTACAAACTTTGAGATCAGCCGTCACAAAGGCCCTGCTGGAAAATGCTGGCCACCAGGTCTGACTCCAGAAGCATTAGATGGAGTGTACCTGCCAATGGGACCTTGTCATGCTAAGTGAAACCCCTGACATATTTCCTTCACAACTGGAGTGGCCCTTGAGGAAAAAGGGGGTCTTTGACATCCCTAAAAACTAGGGACTGCTCTCTTTTACTCTATTCAAGGGAGGAGGCTGTATGACAATTTTACACATTCCTACAGAAGCCAAGTGGGATTTCCTGACAATTGTGGACACTTGGGCCCCAGTTTCCTGGTAGAGAGTTGTAGCCTTGTAAAGGGTCAAGATCCTAGAAATCTCCCCATTTGTTCGGTTCCTAATATTGATACTCTAGCTTATTATAAAATTGATCAATATGGCATGCTTCATCTGACCTGATTTCTTTTCCTCTTCTCCATTATGTGGTTCATTAAAAACAATAATCTGTCAAAAATGCGCATAAGTAAAGAATAGTTGTTTTGTATCTTGTTGAACTATTTCTCTATAAAATGTAACAACATGCAGAAAAATAATAATTTGTAAATCATTAATATCCCCATGCAACAATGTGTACCCAGTGGATACTCTAAAGAATGCTGATAATTTATTTAGAATCAAGGACATGTTGTCAGTTTTATTATTATTTACTTCAGTTTTATATCCACTTAACATGTGTCCTGGTAGACATCGGTGAGATATAGTGTACATAGAAACAAAAAATATAATATAGGAAAATATAAAGTATACTTTAGTTCATGTTTTGAGTTTTAGAGTTTGCTTTAGGGTTTATTAGCTTTGGAGTACTTAGTGTAGGAAAGTGCAGTTTCAAAAGAGCATTGTGTTGAAATAAGAGTTGTGAACATCTACTACATCTCAGAAAATTTCCTATATAGGGTAAAAAACTTCACAAGTTTTCTGAGTGTTTTTAGTTTTTGTAATGTTTTGGACCCTTTCCATAAAAAATTCTCATGAAATGCAGTCGGTACTCTTCTGCCCTTCACTTAGACCTGGACAACCAGGACCCTGCCTTGGGCTGCATTCTTTCCAGATCCTTGGCTGACCCTCCTCCCACCACATCTCTCCCAAAGGGACATGCCCAACTGGAGCCCATGTCCCTCCCTGTATCCCCCACATCCCAATCCCATAATGTTGGTACCAGGGAGCCAGAAATTCTCTGCCCCAAATATACCCCTAACCTGCTTCCTGGCCTTGCACAGGTCTCTTTCTGAATCTGTCTTGGGGGATGGAGCCAGGGGCAGGGAGGAGCCAGTAGGGCTCAGATGCAGCTGTGGTCTCCACACACACACCAGGCTTCTGATTTTCCTGATGGAGCCTGGTTTAGGAAGAGAATGGGGTGAGGCTGAGGGCTGGGTCCTCTGTTTGTACTCTTGCTCCGGACTTGCAAATGTTAGAACTGGGCCGAAATACTTACACTTTAACAATGACAGAAGAAACTGTCAGTTATTTTTGGATGTAAGTAACATTAACATGTTTATAATTTAATGAAAGTGACTTAAGATTGCATGAGCTAATTCTTTAAAGTAAATGAGTTTATTTTTCAAATGGCATCTTTATTAGAATACTTATGTTCCATATGAGTATGATGTTTACTTGTCAATTGTCAATAACTTCATCCATTGAAGAATTAGGACATTGTATAAACTCATTATTAATCAATTCTAGGAAGAAAACTAAAAGCAAACAAACCAAAACAAACAAACAAACAAAAACCTCCTGTCAAACCATAAGTAATGCAGTTCTATTGTTTTCATGTAGCCTCTCTCTAATTTAGTTAGGCTTTGTAAAAATAAAAATAAGGTTTATATTCTTTTCATTTGTTTTTATTTACTCTTAAAAATATTCTGTTTACCCAGGACTAATCTAATCAGCATGTTCATGTGTTTAGTGTCGTATATCTTTATAAGCGGCTACTCAAATACTTTGTAGGTAATACTTAGGAATTTATGATGATGTAAGTTATTGCAACACAGAATCAAAATGAAGGAAATGTAAAATAATTTTGAAAGTTATAAAAAGTAACTTAGGGATGGCATAGAAACTGAGTATCAACATAAAGATAGTTTCCATTGTCTAAAAAGCAATTAACTGAGGCTGGTGATAAAGACTTCTTTGGGGTTGGGGGAAGATGAGAAGAACACATAAGAATCATGTTATAGAATAGGAAATGATGATTCACCAATACATTGTATGTAGGAGATAAAATAAACATGGGTAGAGAATTCTTTCATTTTAAATTGGGGTTGAAATTAGACAGAGAATGACCATGAGAAACTGGGTAGTAGACAGCAGACTGTGAAGCCTTATCTGGCTTGAAAGCAGCATCTGAAGTAAAAAGAAAATAACAGAAGTATTATGGGCTACCACAAAAATATAGACAGGAAAATAGTCATCATTTATATTTCATTCAACAAGTATTTACTGAGTACCTCATACATGTCAGCTACTGAACTAGACACAAGATATTTCAATGAGCAGAACAAAGATTGTTGCCCTCCATAGAGCATGCATAAGTGGCTTTAAAACCAAGCTTACTGTTCAATTGTTTCCTAAAAGATCCATATTTAGTGTTATATTTTCCAAAATCCCATGAAGAATATGTATTATACACAGGAGGATATCAATATGTCCATACTTTTTAAAAAAGTCTTGCAATAATACAAACTTTTGATACACATACAAATGAAACACTGATGGAACTAGGGAAAGATTTTTCTACAAGTAAGCAAACATCTGAAGAAATTGTTATTGACCATACTGACACATCAAATAAACAGTTTGACAAATCGTGGATTGATTTAAAAGATATTTTTCATATTGTAATTATTGCTTCTCTTTCACTTTTATAAACCTGATTGATCTAGGAAGTCTCTATTTTTACCCCTCAGTTCACTATATAGTCTTTCTACTTATACTGCTCAGGTTCTAGTTCTCACTGAAATCTAATAATGCTGCTTGATCTTCTTGTCCTATTAGACTTAGGGGTGGTAACAGCTTCCTACTGTTGCTAGGTCCTGGATGCTTCACCATCCCCTGTTGGTTCCCATAGCCCTGTCCATACTTCTGTAGATTATCTGTTAATTACATTGTCAATTGACTCCTTTGTGTGTGCTATCTGGCAGAACTCTGCATGACACAAAGATAAATAGCAGTGTTGAAGAGAAGCTCAGGGCTCAGATTGTCCTCTCAGCTCTTGCTCCATTTGGAAAATGAGAGAATGGGCCCTTTCACAAGATTTCGACATTGAGAAGTCTTGGACAGAAACCATTAAGAGAGCATCTTCAGAGACCACATAACTTTCCTGCATGCATTTAAAAAACACTTAAGCCCATAGGCAGTGTTAGAGCCACTTCTTCCAAAAGCTGCTCCTCTGTAACATTTAAAAATATTCTCCCCAGTTGAGGAGAATGTTGTATCACATAACACTATGTTAATGTTGTATTAACATAGTGTTCCAAGACCAAATCAAAGCTTAGGGCTAAGAATTCTGTTCTTCCCATTTTTTCTGTTGCTTAGATGGGTAGTGACTGACCTATCTTGTGTGTCAATTCTCTTGACATTTGTTCGATCCCTTTTTATCCATACGGGTGTGGTGGAGACAGTATAGCCCCACTCAACACCATCTTCTGGCCCCATTTTGAAACATCTACCCAAAGGTAAGCTATTTAACATAGCAAATGACCTATATTTGGTTTGACTATCACCACTCTCCCATAATGTTTTTTGTCCCTTCTTATCATTCTTAAAAAAGAAAGCTAGCTCCATCCCTTGTACAATTTTAAGTTTCCCCCCCCAATTTTAGGATCTTTCATAATGTTGGCATTGTATTATATTATAGCCTTATTTGATGCCTCAAATCAGTTATCTTTATGTGTGATTAACTCTTTTTGAAAAAAAACAGTTAAAATTTCAAAGTTGAAAACAAAATCTGACAGTTAAGAGTAAAGATATTATCTGCTCTAAGGGAGTAAGGGATAATAACAAGCATAGCTAGAATATTCATTTTGAGTTGGCCTTGCTAAAATAAGCCCTCTCTGTCTACAGTATAAATATGTTTCAGTTTAAATTGCCAGTTTAAAGCATTTGCCAATGCATTTTTTTGAACTTAGCAGAGATTTGGATTTATTTATGTAAGATAAAAATAGTCACTTTATCTTTATATGTTAAAATGTGTCATAAGCATTGAAATATGAAGGTTCATTTTGAGTCATTGGAACCACTGCACTTATAAGGTGTTTACAAGGATAACAATGTCCTTAAGTGCATAAGTACTTAGTGTATCGTGATGGATACAGGTTTTTAGAGAAATAAACAGTATCCTAATTTATTTTGTCTTGCCATATTCTTTTCTCTTATGAGACAGAATAATTTATCTGTATTGATAGAAGATGATTTATCATAGTATTCATATGAATTATCTGGTAATTTGTGTTTCTTTTTCATTAAATTTTCTCTATTGGTTTTCAGATATAAAAACTGTGTTGAAATGGCTTTATTTTTTAACAGCACAAGCCCATTAGAGGCTAGTCATGGTAAAAAACCTCTAGCCAGATTTGGGTTAATTCAGGTTATTTAACAATAGGTTTTTTAGAGTATATTCTGTTGATTATTTTATTCATTTTGATTCAGAAAACACTTACTGGCTAATAATGTAGGGTGGTCATCATGATAGGTTCTTGGTAAACTCTGTAAATAAGGCACAAATCACCACCAAGGTTATGGTCAAATCATTTGTTTATTGGTAGTTCTGAGTAGTAGTAAGTTATATGATGCTTCTGAAAATCATCCAGAAGCATTGGCTTTTTTGTAGAACATTCTACCAATAAGTGTGGATAGTCCTTTCTTCCAGTTATAAAATAAAACAATAAAAAAAAAATCCAATCTTAAGTATTTTTGAAAATTTGTTGATTTATAATGAATTTATTTCTATGGTCAGCTTTTTCAAAAGAGAGCATAATTTAAATAATTATATCAACTAAGACTCTTTAGTTGTTTTGAAAAAGGATTTATATTAGTCCTGAGTTTTTTCAGGTCTTATCACACAAGACACAAAAGTACATAATCCAACTGGATGTTTTATATCTGCATAGGAGTGATTTGAATTGTGCAGGTTGAAAGATACACTTGAGCCCATTCAGATTCAAAATGCTGCTACCTTTATCCTCAAATAAATTATTTGATTTAACAATAGCTCTCCTTTTGTAAGAAAGAAAAATAAAGCTTGGTAGTATCTAATGTTAATATAATGATTCTAATACAATTACAGTTGCTGAGCAACTGGAGAGAATGTGAGAAGCCCAAGCTCCAGAGTAGCAAGAAGCCCAGTTTTTAGTAGTTGTGGATTCATTTTCTTCCTTTTCAGAGTAAAGTATATGGAAAAACTTGATTTTATGAAACTTTACAATATATTTAATGTTTAATGACAAATAGGTTATATTCAGAGAGTGACAACCTTCTATCCAATGTAGTTGCTCTAGTATTTGCTCAATAAATCATGTCAAATGACATTAACAATTTTACTTTTTCTTTAGTTTTAGAGGTACTAGACAAATCTTATGGTTTTATAAATTAGAATTATTGATTATACAAGGCCAAGCCAATATATTATTATAATCTTTTGTCATATTTATTCTTTATATTCTAGCCCTATTAATATAGGAAGAGGAATGGGAGAGAATAGAGAAAATATAAGGATGAAATTTCTAAAGATGAGTAGTTTTCTACAGTTATGGATATTCAGTTGCTCGTGCCTGGTAGTAGTTCTTTTTCAGTCATTGGTTGGTTGCCAACTGAGGGTATCTTTTTCTGTACTTAAGTTTTACCATCACAGAAAAATATGCTCTGCAGAGAGGCTATCAAATGATAGATATTATGGCTCTTCCCATGTGGCATTTACTATCAAATTTAGATTTTTAAAAGGTTTTCGTTTTTCATTATTTTTATTAACACAACAATTTAATGATATTTGAGTTGTGGAGAAATAAGGTACTGTGAATATCTGATAGCCTTAATATTATTAAGATATTGCTGATTCTTTAATATTTTTTCTCTCTTGATTTGTGTTTTTATTACTTACTAGAAAATCAAAATTATGATCTATAGAAAATCACTGTTCTCATGAGAAAATTTGCAACTTGGAAAAGTTAAACAATGAATTTACCAAAAAATAAACAATAGATTTTTATAAAAATAGAGCTATCTCTTATTTAATTTAAAAGTTGAAATTACTAGCTCAGCATTTTTAATATGATTATTTAAACGTGCTGTAATAGTGTGTGCTAGTTGTTTGAGTATATGTGTATTATTTCCTGAAATATTTTTATATCCCTAGAATAGTCTAATGCCAAAAGATTGGCATTTCTCCATCTAATAGAGAAAAAGATCATGATGCATGGAATATCCATGAGATGATTTCATTATTCTCTCTCTGTCATTTTCTCTTTTTTACATTTTTGGGGGGTTGTCTCACAATGGAAGTGGTAGAATGGTTTGAAATGTGGGATTAAGCATACATGTTGGACAGCTGTGTAGAAGTTGGCATTTCCAGATCTAGATTCTTGCCTAGACCCAATTCTTTAAGCAATTATTCTATTAATTAAATCCTGTGTGCTCAATTGGGGAAGCAGGTAATGACTTGTAGAGATCCATCCAATTTTGAGACTTTGTGAAGTGTCTTTGAACTAAAATCATCGGCAGAAAGAAGACCAAAGTTTACTGTATTTTTTTTTGCTATTGGTATCATTTGTATTACTTAACAGAACCCAAGGGATAGAATTTGCTTAGGGAAACAGGAGGGTCTTTTAAGTTAAAATTTGAGAACAAAATAAGAACAAATAGCTCTGTAAATATTCTATAAAGTCAACATGACAGTGAACTGACAAACATGATAATTGAAAGAGATATTGAGTGATTAAACCTTCAAACAAATTGTAAATAGCTTAGACATAGCATTAAGTAGGAGATATTCACTTAACATTTGAAAAGCAACTAGATATCCATAGCTGAAGAAATGTTATTTTTTTCTTCGTTGCTTTTCCACACATCTTTTAATAGGTGATACTTTCTTCATAAGTAGACTAGTAATTATTATTGAAAAGCCACCTAAATGATGTAGAAAATGATTTAATAGAAATGAAATTATATCTTCCATCTTTATTGAGATATAGTTCACATATCATACATTTCACCAGGTTAAGTGTACAATTTAAAATGGTTTTTAGTAAGTTCACAGGGTTGTGCAACCATCACCACAATCTAATTTAGAACATATTTATCCTCTCAAAAGGAAATCCCACAGCCATTAGTAATTGCTCCCACTCTTCCCCACAATTCATCTCCCCTACCTAGACCTAGCCCTAGGCAACCACTAATCTATTTTCTATCTCTATAGACATGCCAATTCTGGACATTTCATATATATATATAATTATACAATAAGTGATTTTTTTGTGACTGGTTTCTATAATTTAGTGTAATATTTTCAAAGTTTATTCATGTTGTAGCATATATCAGTACTTCATTATTTATTAATGAAAAATATTCCATTATATGGAATACCATATTTTATTTATCCATTTGCTAGTAAACAGATAATTGGAATATTTTCACTTTTTTTTTTTTTTTTTGGCGGTACGTGGGCCTCTCACTGTTGTGGCCTCTCCCGTTGCGGAGCACAGGCTCCGGATGCGCAGGCTCAGCGGGCATGGCTCACAGGCCCAGCCGCTCCACGGCATGTGGGATCTTCCCGGACCGGGGCACGAACCCGTGTCCCCTGCATCGGCAGGCGGACTCTCAACAACTGTGCCACCAGGGAAGCCCTATTTTCACTTTTGATCTATTGTTAACATTCATGGACAAATTTTTGTGTGGATTTATGAACACTTGTGTACACATTTTTGGGGGATATATTTTTTCATTTCTCTTAGATATACCTAAGATTGGAATTGTTGGGTCATATAATAATTCTATGTTTAATGTTCTAAAGGAGCTGCCAAACTGTTTTCAAAAGTGCTCGTATTATTTTACATGTATGAGGAATCCAATTTTTCCACATCCTCACCAACACTTGTTACTGTATGTCTTATTTATTATAGCTATACTAGTGAGTATGAAAGTATGAAGTGATATTTCATAGTGATTTTTGACTTTCATTTTCCCAATAACTAATGGTCTCAAACATTTTAAAAATGTGTTTCTTTGTCTTTTGTATATATTCTTTGGAGAAATGCAAAGAGGTAATTAAGGTTAAATAAGGTCACATGGGTGGACTTAGGGCTAGTGTCCTTATAAGAAGGTGGAGAGTCACCAAGGATGCCTGCTTCCTTTCTCTCTCTGTCTTTCCACTCACATGTACCAAGGAAAGGCCATGTGAGGGTACAGTGAGAAGGTGGGCAAACCAAATAGAGAGACCTCAGGAAAAAACAAGTGCTGGCGCTATGATCTTGGGCTTTTAGCTTCCAGAACAGTGAGAAATAAATTCTATTGTTTAAACTACCTAATCTGTGGTATTTTGTTAGAGCAGCCCTAGCAGACTAATATATCCCCTGTCAGATATAATAATTTGCAAATTTGTTTTCCCCACTTCACAGATTGTCTTTTCACTTTCTTCATGGTATTCTTTGTAAGACAAAAGGTTTTAATTTTGAAATAGTCAAATTTTGTCTTTTTTGTTTTTGTTGTTACTTGTGCTTTTGGTGTTGTATCTAAGAAACCATTGCCTAATCCAAGATCATTAAGATTTATTTATATATTTTGTTTCAAGCGTTTTATAGTTTTTATTCTTACAGTTAGGTCTATAATCCAAATTGAGCTAATTTGTGTGTGTTGTGTAAGGTAGAGGTCCACCTTTATTCTTTGGCATGTGGATATCCAGTTATCCCAGCCCAAGTTGTTGAAAAGAAAAGACTGTGTTTCCTCTATTGAACTGTCTTGGCACCCTCATCAAAAATCAACTGACCATATTTGTATGGGATTATTTCTGGACTCTCAATTCCATTCCATTTATCTACACATCTATCTATATGCCAGTACCACAGTAAGTTTTTAAATTGGGAAGTATGAATCCTACAAACTTGCTCCTTCTTTTCATGATTATTTTGGCTATTCTAGGTCTGCTGAATTTCTATATGAATTTTAGGATCAGCTTGTTTACTCTGCAAAAAAGGCAGCAGAAATTTTGATAAGGATTGTTCTGAATCTTTCAGTCAAGGGCAGCATTGCCATCTTAACAATATTAAGACATGATCAATGAACGTGGGATGTATTTCCATTTATTTATAACGTTTTAAGTTTTTTTCAACAGTGTTTTGTAGTTTTCAGTGTATAAGAGTTTCACTTCTTTTGTTAAGTTTATTTCTAAGTATTTTATTCTTTTTGATGCTATTTTAAATGCAATGGTTTCCTTAATATCATTTTCATAAAGTTGGTTGTTAATATGTAGAAATATAATTGATTTTATACATTTGATCTTGTATCCTGCCATCTTGCTGAGTTTATTAGTCCTAATAGTTTTTCTAGTTGATTCCTTAGGATATTCTATATGCAACATAATGTCACCTGCAAATAAAAATGGTTTTACTTCTTTCTTTTCTAGGTCGACATTTTTTTGTTCTTGTGTAATTGCTGTGTCTAGAACCTCCAGTACAATTTTTTAAATTAATTAATTAATTAATTAATTAATTTATGGCTGTGTTGGGTCTTCGTCGTTGGGTCTTCATTGCTGTGCACGGGCTTTCTCTAGTTGCAGCAAGCGGGGGTTACTCTTTGTTGTGGTGCGCAGGCTTCTCATTGTGGTGGCTTCTCTTGTTGTGGAGCCCAGGCTCTAGGCCCATGGGCTTCAGTAGTTGTGGCACGTGGGCTCAGTAATTGTGGCTTGTGGGCTCTAGAGCTCAGGCTCAGTAGTTGTGGCACACAGGCATAGTTGCTCTGTGGCGCGTGGGATCTTCCCAGACCAGGGATTGAACCGGTGTCCCCTGCATTGGCAGGCAGATTCTTAACCACTGTGCCACCAGGGAAGTCCTGAAAACCTCCAGTACAATGCTGAATAAAAGTAACCTCCAGTACAGTGCTGAATAAAAGTAAAGAGTGGACATTTCTGTCTTGTTCCTGATATTAGAAGGAAATCATTTAGGTTTTTTTTACCATACCATTAAGTATGATATTAGCTGTGTTTTATTTGTAAATGCCTTTTATCAGGTTGAGGAAATTCCTTTGTATTCATTCATAGTGTTTTGAGAATTTTTATCATGAAAGTGTACTGAATTTTATCAAATACTTTTTGTTTGTCTATTGACATGATTATATAATTTTGGTTTTTTTCTATTAATATGATATATTACATTAATTAACTTTTGGAATTAATATGATTTTAAAGTATGTTTTTAATGAGTTCCTTATCAAGATGGTTTAAGGGGCCACCAAAAAAGTTGTACCTACACTGTGGCATCTCTAACTTGGTTAATGGATTGTGATTGATATTTCAGAAATTAGTGCTGAAATTAGTTTTGTGAACTCATATCTTTGCCACCAGCTAATAATTTAATCTGAGAATATTTTTATCCACATTTTAAAATATTTCAGTTGCCATTTTCAAAGATGGGATCATACCTTTTCAAAAGTTTCTCCTGTAAGTTTTCAGCATCAAAGTCTATATCCACATTTATTAGGTATAATATATTCTTTTAAAATACATCATAATGTATGTATTGATCTTTATCATGTGCAAAGTGAATTCTCAATCTCTCACGAGCTGATTTTAACTAAGTTACAATGTGAACACCTCCTTCCTTTCTAACTTTTATTCCTACATTCAACAATAATTATTGTTCCTCTACTTGGTACAAGCCCATGCCAAGTGTTGGGGATACAATGTAAACAAAACCAGCAGGATTTGTTCTTTTATGAAGTTTACAGTATTGTGTGGAAACAAACATTAAACAAATGACCCGAAACTAAATGTATAATTACTTATTGTGATAAGTGCTGTAAATAAAATACAAGATAGGAAATAGTGTAATTAAATGTTACTGAATATGGGAGAGGGAGGGAAAATTGTTTATCATCCATGATTACCCTTGAAAATTTCTCAGTGGGTAAATTTTGATATATATGACTTCTGTATATAATGCTGTACACAAATTTTATGGTGTGGACTCTGAATTAGACTAAAGAAAGGAATAAAATGGAAAGCTTATATGTGGTTGTCAGGACTGTTTAAAAAAAGTAACTCTACAATTCATAGGATAGAAAGAGTATGAATGGGTAATTCTAAACTATTCCTGCTTTCCAGAAGGATTTACTCTTTTTTCATTTGATAATAAGACTAATTCATATTAATATATTTAATAGATTTACATATTATAAAGATTAAACAAGATGCTATGCTCATTTAATTTGGTTTAGGTTTTAAATTTTCCAATTATATATATGAGAGGTTCAACTTCTGCCTATGCCATTTGGGCAATTAGTTAATCTTTCTATTTTTCTTTTTTTTTTCAATTTGTAAAGAAGGCAATAATCAGAGCTCCTACCTAATAGTGTATTTGTTAGGGTTAAAATGAAATTATCCAAAAAAGTATCTTAGCATAGCATCTGGCACATATTAGGACTCAATAAATGTTAGCTACATCTATTAGTAATTAATTTGTGGGATCTTTTTGTCTGTCAAAATGGGAAAATTTAGAAGAGGTAAAACCAAGAGTAGTTGCCTCCTACCCCATTAATGATTCTAGGATTAGACAAAATTAGATTTGAAGAATGTCATGTATTTCATATATATACAATTATCCTGTTTTTACTATCTTAGATAATGGTAAGAAAAAGGATATATCTCGAAGGATTACTTAGTTGCTCTAATATTATGGTGATGAACTGGTTTTTGTGAGTTTGTTTCAGCGTAGCACATCTAAACATGACTTGTTGATTACTGTCCAGCATTGCCTGGAATAGCTTGGAATAAAAACATAAACTTTTAGCATTATTTATGCTATCTTATTAACTGATGATGCCTATCAAGTCTTTTCTTATTTCAGTAATAAGATTTCATATTAACATATCAGGAATTATTATGTATCAGTTTGACTCTATTCTGTCAAGTTTCCATTGTGGCTTTTTTTTTTTTTTTTTTGTGGTACGTGGGCCTCTCACTGTTGTGGCCTCTCCCGTTGCGGAGCACAGGCTCTGGACGCGCGGGCTTAGCGGCCATGGGTCACAGGCCCAGCCGCTCCGCGGCATGTGGGATCTTCCCGGACCAGGGCACGAACCCATGTCCCCCTGCATCGGCAGGCGGACTCTCAACCACTGCGCCACCAGGGAAGCCCTATTGTGGCATTTTTTATTCACTAATTTTCCTTAAGCATTTTGTTACAAAAGCATAATCAACTCAGTGAGAAATAAAGACCACTGTTTAGATACCACTGGAGAACCCAGTGAATTATTTCGTCAAAGTTTGCCATCTTAGACTATATTTACATTTTGAAAACAAATAAAAATATGAGATAATTCATAACTATCCAAGAAAAAAATTCTGCTTCAGTTGTATAGGCATTTTATGTAAAAGTATATTTCGACCTAAATTATCCATGCGATGACCCTAGTTCTCTATAACCTATATTGGGCCTGAATTATCCTATTAATTATCAAAGTGATTGAACTAACTTTGTTCTTGATTATATACCAGTATCTTCCCTGCCTTCATAGCAGCAGTAGTTATTAACCACTGTGTAATTTATTGTTTACTTGTTTGAGGATAACCACAGCAGCCTTTACTTATCTGATGATGAATGGTTTATCAGGGCCTTTCTATATATCATCACTAATCCTATGTCACAGGCTGGCCTCCACCCAAAGCTGACTCTAACACAGAGTTTAGGGTACAGGATGTTTGGAATGGTGTGCCCTGGGACCAATACCTGTGGAAGGGAGGAAAGGAAGCAGGATTGGGCCAGAGTTAAACTACTCCATAGTCCCAATGACCGTCTTCGCCAGCACCACAGGAAGATCTGGAGCTAGAATGACCCATGAGAGTTTTCCTGAGTCGGGCCTAGAGGGGCAGAACTTTTTTTTCCATGTAAGTCAGTCATTCGGTGTGGGACACCCAGGATATCACTGTGGGCCGGGTGAGTCTCTGCCTCTAAGTCTGACCTTTGAAGGGACTGATAGCTGAAAGCTGTTTCCCAACAGCACTCTCAGGAGTGGAGACCACAACTCCTCTCTTTTTTTTTTTTATCTAAATATTTTAATTATTTTCTTCCAGCACTGTATAAGTTTAAGGTATACAGGATAATGATTTGACTTACATGCATCATGAAATCGTTAGCACAGTAAGTTTAATGACTATCCATCATCTCATATAGATAGAAAATAAACGAAAAAGAAAACCAAATTTTTTCCTTGCGATGAGGACTTGTAGGGCTTACTCTCTCAACAGCTTTCATGTATAACACACAGCAGTGTAAATTATGTTAATCATGTTGTACATTACATCCCTCATACTTACTTATAACTAGCAGTTTATACCTTTTAACCACATTCTTCCAGTTCCCTTCCCTCCACCTCTGCTTCTGGTAACTACAAATCTGATCTCTTTTTCTATAAATTTATTTGTTTTTTGAAGTATAACTGAGCTACAATACTATGTTAGTCCTGATACACAACATAGTGATTCAATATTGCTACACATTACAAAATGATCGCCACAATAAGTCTTGTTACCCCACACTGTACATTTCATACTTGTGACTCATTTATTTTGTAACTGGAAGTTTGTACCTCCTCATCTTCTTCACCTACTTTTCTTGTTCCCACATGCCACTCCTTTCTGGCAACCACCTTTTTGTTCTCTGTATCTATGAATCTGTTTCTGTTTTGTTATGTTTGTTCATTTGCCTTGTTTTCTAGATTCCACATATAAATGAAATCATATGGCATTTATCTTTCTCTGTCTGACTTATTTCCCTTAACATAATATCCTATAGGTTCATCCATATTGTCAAAAAATGGCAATATTTAATTCTTGATCACGACTAACATTCCATTGTGTGTGTGTGTGTATCTGTGTATACACCACATCTTTATCCATTCATCTATCAAAGGGCACTTAAGTTGTATCCATATCTTGGCTATTGTAAATAATGCTGCAGTGACATTGGAGTACATATACCTTTCTGAATTAGAGTTTTTATTTTCTTCAGATAAATACCCGGGAGTGGAATTGCTAGATTGTATGATAGTTCTATTTTTAATTTTTTGAGGAACCTTCATACTGTTTTCCATACTGGCTACACCAATTTACATTCCCATCAATAGCAAACAAGGCTTCTCATTTCTCCACATCTTCGCCAACACTTGTTAGTTGTTGTCTTTTTGGTAATAGCTATTCTAATAGTTGTGAAGTGATACCTCATTGTGGGTTTGATTTTCATTTCCCTGACAATTAGTGATGTTGAGCATATTTTCATGTGTCTGTTGGCCATCTGTATGTTTTCTTTGGGAAAATATCTATTCAGGACCTCTGCCCATTTTTTAATTGATTATTTTGTTGAGTTTCTATGAGTTCTTTGTATATTTTGGATATTAATCCCTTATAAGATATATCATTTGTGAATATCTTCTCCCATTCAGTAGGTGGCCTTTTTGGTTTCTGATAGTTTCCTTCACTGTGTATAAACTTTTTAGTTTGATTTAGTCCCGTTTGTTTATTTTTGTTTTTGTTTCCATTGCCTGAGGAGATACACCCCAAAAATATTGCTAAAACCAGTGTCAGATGCATACTGCTTATGTTTTCTTCAAGAAGTTTTATGGTTTCAGGTCTTACATCTAAATATTTTATCCATTTTGAGTTTATTTTTGAATATGGTATGAGAAATGAGTCCAATATGATTTTTTTTTGACACCAAGAATTAGAATCTTTTCTGATTCCAAAAGAATCAAACAAGTCTTTCCTTGATGATGGATCACAGATTTAACAACCCAGCAAATTCTGCAGGGAAAATACTATTATCCCCATCTTACGGAGAGCAAAACTGAGATTTTTCTAGTTGCATAGACAATGGTTGCCTGAAAACAGGATTCAAAACTAGGATTGTCTGATTCCTTAGCCCTATACTTTCCATTGTACTTCATTGCTTTCTCAGATTTTTGTGTGGTGATAGAATTTTCAGAAACATACCAGTCTTTTTTGTCAAGCCAAATATATATCCAAATATCTTCCTACTGATTTGACTATAGCTAATTTACATAGTCCTTTTATTCTGCATTACAGTTTATAGTACATTTTCTCAGACATAATATGAGCAGGTAAGGTTATGTGTTCTTACAGCCATTTGGTAAACAAGACAGGATAAGCATCATTATTTCCAATTATAGACTAGGGAACAGACAAAAAAGTAATAAGGTGATTTTACTCAGTCACAAGATAAATGAGAAAACTTGAAATTGAGCATGAGTTTTCTAAGTCCAGAGTACGGATACAGTACACTTCATTAAGAAGTCATTTATTAGGAATGTGTTTGTGTGTTTTAGTGTTTCAGCCTTTAGAGGATTTGAAATGTTAGTTCACATACTAGGTCTTTATGAAGTGCCACTTGAATTGAATATGAACCTATCTCTTACATCAGCATTTTTTTTTTTTTTTTTTTGGCGGTACGTGGGCTTCTCACCGCTATGGCCTCTCCCGCTGCGGAGCACAGGCTCCTGATGCGCAGGCCCAGCGGCCATGGCTCACGGGCCCAGCCGCTCCGTGGCACGTGGGATCCTCCCGGACCGGGGCACGAACCTGTGTCCCCTGCATCGGCAGGCGGACTCTCAACCACTGCGCCACCAGGGAAGCCCTACATCAGCATTTTTACTACTCTACTTATTTTCCTGCATGAATACCATAATAATCTTTCTTTGAAATATTCATCATTTGCTTCTAGTTAACAAAAATGTATACCGAAATTGCACACTGAAGTGAAATAACACTGATAACTCTATTGGATAGAACTTATATTTGTTAGCAATAGGTTCTGGTTCCTGCCCATACAATACACTCAACTGTGTCTGAGTTGAAGTGTAAGGATAATAGCCACCCAATTTTATCAGATAGCATCCACTGGATGCAGAATTTAATTTGTGCTAAAATATTCTTCTTATGTTTTGTTTTTTCCCTGTATGTATTTTTTCTTTATAATTTGCTTGTTTGACATGTGGCCATGATGATAGCTTCAGGAAGTCTTTTGCCATGAATTTCTAGCTTGAAAGTATATATAAATAGTCCAAATACTAGAAGTAGACATGAACAGATTTTTTTTTTTTTTGCTGAGTTAGGTCTTCGTTTCTGTGTGAGGGCTTTCTCTAGTTGCAGCAAGCGGGGGCCACTCTTCATCGCGGTGCGTGGGCCTCTCACTATCACGGCCTCTCTTGTTGTGGAGCACAGGCTCCAGACGCGCAGGCTCAGTAGTTGTGGCTCACGGGCCTAGTTGCTCCTCGGCATGTGGGATCTTCCCAGACCAGGGCTCGAACCCGTGTCCCCTGCATTGGCAGGCAGATTCTCAACCACTGTGCCACCAGGGAAGCCCCAGAACAGATTTTAACAATAAAAAACTTTATTTCTTTCTTTTCCTCATTCTCTTTTGCATATTATTTTTAATATTGGGCCTTACTTTATGTTTCCTTTTTAGCTAGACTCTACGTAATTAGTGATATTTGAAACATTCTCATAAAGATACCCTCAATTAAAATAAATCTGAAAAGAAAGGCAAGTTAAATTTCTATATAGCCTTAAAGTTCAAAATAATACTTTGCTTATCTCTTTTATTTTCATTGTTTTATACACACACACACACACACACACACACACACACACACACACAGTGGCAGCAGTGGAATTTACCACTAATATGAAGCCCAAACTAAGTTACTATGTGGTTTCATCTAAGGCATGGAATTTTATATTTTGTCCACTAAAATTATCTGGCTTTTGAATTTTTATATTGGTGCATAACCCTTAAAAAGAAATAAGATTTACTTGAAATTTGCAGTGTTTTTTTAGGATTGTGGAAACATTATTAGTGACAAATGAATAATTTGATGTTTGAATCTTCTAAGTATTAATAAAAACCATACAAATTAAAATTCCTGTGCATAGGTACCCCTTAACATAAATTCATTAGAGGAGTTAACACTTATGAAATAACAAAATAGACTGTGAATTAATTCTCCACAATATGAAAGTTAAGTGTCAAAAAAATCACTAAACAAGGCCTCACTGTATCTGACTCAACACTTCTCTCATGGTGTTCTATGGTTATTCAGTTCTGCTAATATAATACGCAGAGACACAAATGGTCAAATGAAGCAAAAGAGAAAAAGAAGGCAAAACTGGCAGTCTACTTTTTAGTAGACTTTAAAGAATTTTAGAACATTCCCATTTATGAAAATATGTGAGCTAGTGTATTTAATATATATTGTGTCATAGAATTGAGAAAATGCTGCAAATGAAAGTCAATAGAACAACTACCCTTATTTAACAGGCATGATAAATTAGTTGAGCTTTGCTGAAACTCCTAGCCTTCCAGGATCCTGGCCATCACTTCTGGTACCTTTATCGTTACACATTTCTACTTGGTATATTATTTTCTCCTGTGAAGAAGCATCTCTGCTTATTTAATGGAATATGGTGGAAAACCAGGATTTGCTTTAGAGAAAGCTTTAATAATCTACTTTCCAAAATTATATTCATTTAAAAAAGTAAAAAATTGTTGTGTGTGTGGTGGCAGTGATATAGGAGTGACTGTGTGTTTATCTGTGTATGTGTGTTTGTATGTATTTATCTATGTTTATGTAGTCCATCCAAATTTTGAGACCTTTAGCTTGTGTGTTATGAAATCATTTTTAAAATCACATTTAAAAGTATAATTTATACAACTACAGCTTTCTGTAAACCTTCTCTCATGTATATTGACCAATTATGTATCCTATTTTGTTTTGTTGCAACTACCTAATGAGTCCCCAGTGATTTTGAAAAGTTGAATGAGTATTAAATAAGTAAATAAATAAATATTTTGCTTGGAAATAATTTTTAAAAACCTATTAAAATCTGTATTGTAAACCTGAAGTAAGTAGGAAACCAAAATAGGTAATATGGCATGTAGTCAGATATGGAAATGGTACTAGGGATATATATAGTCTCCATTTGCGCTGAAAGTGTCCTGGACTGTAGTATTCTTTTTGATTGTTAGAATATAGTAGCTGCAGCTTCTATTAAAAAGAACCATGTTGTGTGAAAGCAACACACTTTATACGTATAATCAATGAAATTTCTGTCCAGCATACTAGGATGCAGCTTAAAATAATATGGCAAGAACCTAGGGATCTATCTTCCTTAAATTATTAATATGTTCATATTCCACCAATTTCACTTTACAGTAACACAATAAAAGCTTTGATGAGCATCGGCCTTTCTACAGTGACCAAATGCTTATAAAGTGCCAAGAATTTTCAGTGAATCCTCTGCAATGAGTCAGTTTATACAAAATATTTTCACAGCATCATATTCAAGGAAGTGACATACATAACTTACAAAAGAATCATTGGGAAATAGATTGACATTTTGTATCACAATAAAGACTACATGAGGGTAGATAGGTAATACTTAAGTAGTGTATAAGTTAGTTGATATTTCTTGAAGCTCTCTACTAATTTTATAAAATTATTTATTTTTCTGAGTCTCTCTCTCTGGATATTATTACTGGCCAAAATAACTTACCTATCCCCATAGTTAGTACCCCCATTGTTTTCAAAAAGTAAAGTAGAACATAATATATGTTTAAGCTCTCAGACTTTTACATTAAGTATATAGTATTAAATATTTCTTCAACAGATAGTGTCTAATATGTGAAAGCATAGCATATGCCCCTCCTCACCATCCCCACCCCAATATACTGCATTGTAATAAGAACTATTTCTTATGGAAGTTTAATCAAAATGTGAATGTTGTGGATACAGAAGGCTGAAAACTATCAGCCTAGGTAAATATTTGAGGACTGGGAAAACTTTAAGCATGTATTTTGCGCATAATTTTTATATATGGAATCATATAATTTTTTCTTTTTTAGGACATCTTACTGGAACAATTAAAAGCCATTTTGTGAAGTGAGATCAAAAGATGCTAAGCTTTTCTATTGATTCCAGTACTCCCAAAACAGCACAAGTTCATGTAAAGTTCCCTGAGGGGAGCATTACCAACACTTCAGTTAGAACTTGAATCTTGTGTTCTTTTTGGGGTTTTTATTTCATTTGGACGACAATTCCAGCACGTTCATTCGGGAGCTCAAAATGAACCTTATTAAGAGTGTTTTCATCTACCATAAATATGCAAGAGATATGTGTCCTCCTATGCTTTGGTCTGGGTGTGTGTGTGTGTGTGTGTGTGTGTGTGTGTGTGTGTGTGTCTAGGGATTGCTCTAATAATTATGTTCAGTTTAACTACTACTGTCAGAAATAATTCTTTAATATCAGCTATTCTGAAACAAAAGTAGTTTTTGGCAGATATCTTCCAAAATGTAATTAGCTTATATATAACTATACCATATGGCCAGTCAGCTCTTTCCATTACTTAGAGTATATTTCGCAATTAATTCATCCTGGAACTTTGACTGCAAAGCTATGTTTCTCACAAAGAGATGGCCTATGTGTACATTATTAAAAATATTTTGTGCCTTAGACAAATGTCTGGTAACTCCAGCTTCAATGATTATACAGGGCAAAACAATGTCAGACATGCCCTATGACATAACATGTGTTTCTACCACACATTGGGTATATTTTATATAATTTGTCATTAGTAGGTAGAAAATACAAAACTGAGTTTTCTTTGGCTTATGCAGGAAGGGAACCAAACTATTTTAAGAGTCTTGACCCTAGTTTTACAACATCCTTGGGCTCACCTCTTTACAGAAGTAAGTGGCCATCCATTTAGCAAGGATGTCAGTTTAGACAATGTATTAGTTTGCTAGGGCTGCCGTAACAAAGTACCACAGACTGTGTGGCTTAAACAGCAGAAAATTATTTTCTCAAGTTCTGGAGGCTAGAAGTCTCAGATCAAGATGGTCAGCAGGGTTGATTCCTTCTGAGGACCATACGGGAAAGTTCTGTTCCAGGTCTCTGTCCTTGGCTTGCAGACGGCTGTCTTCTCCCTGTGTCTTTACATAGCCTTGTCTCTATCTGTGTCTGTGTTCAAATATCCTCTTTTTATAAGAATACCATTGATATTGGATTAGGTCTCACCCTAATAACCCCATTTTAAACTAAATACTTCTGAAAGGAAAGACCTTATCTCCAAATAAGATCACATTCTGAGATTCTGGTGGTTAAATCTTCAACATAATTTTGGGGGACACAATTCAGCCCATACTGTCACCCGTATAAAAAGGTTGTGTGGGCTTCCCTGGTGGCGCAGTGGTTGAGAGTCTGCCTGCCGATTCAGGGGACACGGGTTCGTGTCCCGGTCCGGGAAGATCCCACATGCCGCGGAGTGGCTGGGCCCGTGAGCCATGGCCGCTAAGCCTGCGTGTCCGGAGCCTGTGCTCCGCAACGGGAGAGGCCACAACAGTGAGAGGCCCGCGTACCAAAAAAAAAAAAAAAAAAAGGTTGTGTTACAGTTATGTTTTTCTGTCTTTTTAGAATGTTTCTAAATAATGAGAAAGACTTTCCAGAACATTTTCTACTACCTTTAAAATACTATAGTAAGAAAAACTCCCTAAGTTCTCTAACAGTGTTTTTTAAACTCAATAATTTCGTTAAAGTCAGCACTAGAGCTGAGGGGAGAATAATTGGGCTGTTTTTAGTCCTGGCTCAGTCACTAACCACTGAATTTGCCCTGGTCACAGTATTTACATAATTTGAGCTTCAGTTCTTCATCTAGAAAGGGAAGTCTGTGTCCAAACTTATTCTTTTTACAAGGACATTAGTCGTATTGGATTAGGGCCCACATTAATAACCTCATTTTAACTTAATTACCTCTGTAAAGACCCTATCTCCAAATGTTGCTATATTCTGAGGTACTGAGGGTTAGGACTTCAACATATGATTTTAGCATTCAACCCAAAGAGATATTTAGACCCTTAAATTATTAAAACAAATATTGGGCCTATTAATTATCCTATTCATAGCAAAATATATGCCCATAGATAGTAGATAATATATGCCTTTACTGTATAGAATAGTATGTGCACCTCAGTAATATAGATAGATGGTAGATAGATAAAATCTCTCTCTCTCCATATATGTACATATATATGTTGATCATATTAAAAGATGACCAACTTCAATTATAATAAGAAAAGTACAAATTAAACCTCAGAAAGGCACCTTTTTCACCTATAATATTGACAAGTATTTTAAAGTTTATGATATGTATGTTGGTAAGGGTTTGGGGAAATAAGCACTCATACATTGATGGTAGGAATATAAATTGTTATAACCTCAATGGAGGGCATTATAAAAGATACAAATGCATATATTTTTTATCCAGAAATTTCACTTCCAAAGTATTTTCCTGTAGATGCATACACACATGGGAAAATACTTATATATAATATTATCCTGAAGATTATTATTCCATTTACACACATATATATGTGTGTAAGGAGGACACTGAGACTCGTAAGTAAGTTGCCCAAGGTCACCCTATGGTATCCCAAGCAGCAGAATTTGATTTCTAATCCACTTATGTTAGATTCCCAAACTTGCTTTTAACCACTATTTATTAGGACCTTCCTGATTTTGTCTTATTCAAGCTGCTTTTCTCCTAGCCCTAACAGTTCTGTACTTACATTTTATAGTATTTGTTGCTGCAAGCCAGCACTGGAATTTCTGAAACCAGGTCAGTGATTAGCAGTGCATCAGGGTATTAAGTGACCTAGTAGCAAACCATACCTTGGAATATCCCAAGGTTCTTCATATATTTGAGGAGAAAACCATCATGGATAATGCAAAATGTGGTAATATTATTTTAGTCCATGCATTTAGTCAGTGGACATTTTACAAAAGCACCAACTTAAAGCTGATAAATTTGACTTCAGCTTTTTTTTTCTTTTTTTGATTTCCCTTAGTAGAAGTGTTAGAGATAGCAAACAGACATCCAGAAAAAAGGAAACAAATTGACTGACTGGATAATCCACAGGAATCAAATAAAATGACAAAATCACCTACAATCTTAATAAATCTTAGAATTACTTAGTTGGTTATTTTATTATAGGGTACTCAGCAAAATATTCCTGAAAACACCTTATATGAAAATATGATAATGCAATTCTTATCAAAAGCTCTTGAAAGTAAAAGTCAATATGAGTACATGGTAACAAAATTAAAAACAAATACTTTCTAAAGAGGATTAGAAATGTTTTATCACCTTCCTTAGAGTAATGCATTTAGGATTTTAATTTTATGAGCATAGCTTTTAGCTTCTTACAACCCCCCAGTTTACCTCCATTGTCCATCAGCATTTTAGAATTATTTCCTAGCTCTCATGCATTTTTATCTTTTTAAAATAGTCTTATCAGGAAGCTTGTTTTCTTCAGATTGCAGATAGCTACATGTTCCCTATCAGTAATAAAAACAGCTCCATATATTTCTGTAGTAACTTTATTCCCCAGAAAGTTCATGATTGCTGTTGGCTCTTCAAAATGAAGCTCCCTGGGCTTCCTTCATCTGATAACCATTTCGGATTAGTCATCGATTGGTCTCTGTTGTCAGTACCAGGTTGCAGGCTCTTAAAGGACACAGACCGTGTGCTCCATTATACATCTTTACCCCATAGTGTCCCTTGAAATGCTAAGGACTCTGAAGTTGTTTCATAAAAATCACTTGGATTGATTTTTATCTTTGCAGCCAAGTACGGGAGACAGGTGCCATTTCCTCTGACTTTAAGACAGTCAGACACTCTGGAGCAGAGATTAGGAGCCATGTCTCCAGCTTTCCTGCCCAATTCTGAACTAGTAGCTTAATGCAGGGCTTCTCCCTGAAATACTCCTAACTGCAGACATAAATGAAACACATACCTTTCTGTGCAGGCCCTGGTGTCCTAACAGCAGTTGCCTGTGGCCAGCTGGAATTTTCTTTGAAGTTATGTATTTTATCTTCAAAAATTCTGTAAATATTACATTGTGTTTGTTGTTGTATTTATTTGAACATAAAAATATCATTGCATATACTTAACATCAAGTAAAACATATATACCTGGAAACCGTGCCACTTTTATCTTGCAGGTCCTATTATTTCTTTCCTTTACCTGTGACCCCTGGAACATGCGTGTTCCAGCTTAAGAAACCCTGGTGAGATGTTTCACAAAAGTCCCTTTGCTTTAAGTTTTGCTATAAACATGTTTCAGATAGAGAAATTCACATGGATAGTACAGATTCAGGAGGAGGCCCTTGGTCTATGGGATAGAACATTGACTTTCATGAAACCCTAAATTATAAATTCTGCTGGAGTCCAAGAGGGTCACTGAAGGGTGACAGGGAAGAGAAGGGAGCGAAGGTAACTTCTTTGTTTTCTACTCCTTGCTTCAAACTAAGCATTCCCATCTGCTTTTCTTTTAAGATTTTATTTTGCAAAAAATCTTTTTCTATTTTTTCTTTGTTTCTTAAAAGAGCCACTAATTAAGGAGAAGAAAGAATGCAATTCAACATAAGATTTTGAATTTCTTTGAATAACTGAATTTCTTGACTCTATTAGATATTTGTTCTTGGTACTGGCTTTCTTTTTTTCAACCAAATTCTTATAAACAATAAGCAAAAAGGAGCTAATGTGTCAAAGCCAAATATCACAGTGACTTATTGTTGTAAGGATCATGCATGGATTCCAGACCTGACCTCTCATTCGGAACGTCCCTTCCAGATATTATAGCGCTTTTCGGTTGAACTAGTTTCAGTAACAGGAGTTCACAACTTTTTGATGCAGCCCGTTATATTGTTGGACACCTCTTTTTGTTAGTAATTTCTTTCTAAAATGGAACCAGAAACCTCTTGCCTGTAATTTTTTTCCCAAGCTATATAGTCCCATGTGCTACAGAAAAGCACAAAACACAGGTGTCCCTCATCCACACAGTAACCCTTGAACAGAGGCAGATTTACTGTGAAATCAATAAAGCTTAAGATTCAAGCCCCGCATGTGCATGAGCCACTTCCAAAACCCTGGGAGCGGCCCCAGAAATAGTTCTGAAGGCCATATGTATTTCAGATTAGCAAAAATAGGATATTTTAAGCACACTCAATTAGGACAACTCTCTATTCCCACTCCAACTTCTCCATTACAGTTCCTCTCAGGTCACGTGGTGTCAGAGGAGCTGGGGCAGTTTTGGAACTGATTACGGGGAGCTTCAGTTGGGAATACACTTAGTTTGGGCTTAGGGGGAGATGTTTATGGGGCTTGCAGTAATTCTCATGTATATCTAAGTTATCAATAACCACTCCAATACATAGGAATGGTTTCTAGAAAATTGCCACTGCTCACTCTGTTAGAACACAAAGATGTATGGCCAGAGCTCATAACTCTGAGGTGACTCAGAGGTCATACCATTCATAATATGAGTACATCCTAAGATGTCTCATGCCAGAAGTATGTGGGTTGTGGATGCTTGAATGTATGGAGTCAGAAGCTAGCTGATCAAGATTTGTCTAATCATCAGGTGTGTAAAGTTGTTCAATGGAAGCTTCTCTAGCTACATTTTCTGTTCTCAGGAATATACTCTATAATGGGACATATACAATTATAAACACCATATATTGTTTTCTATGGGAATTGCACAGACTATAATTCTTCAGAATTCTTGTAATTGTAGTGTATAAAATTGTAGCAGTACTATATATAAACACTGAGTTCATCTGTGACAGCTCATAAATGAAAGAAACTTGACAGAGATTTTCCCTAATTTGCTAACAAACCTAACCATTTATATAGTATTTTCAATAATGACTTGTGAAACTGATAGAAACCTTTCTAAAATATCATTAATAAAAAACAAATTTCAATCAACCATGCCAAAAAAGCTAATTTTCTCTCTGTTCTCTCTGTAGAAGATATTACAAAATCTTTGCCATAAAGTGATTAAAGAGGCAATCACAGAGCAAAAGATACAGGGAAAAGAGTGCTATAAAGGTGTGCCATACAGTTAATGAATAAAAAATAGTATTATATTATTTTTCTGGATTTTTAAATAAATGTGGTACATGTTCACATTTTTAAAATTTGAAAATTTTTGTCATTCTAAATATTCTCTTTAACAACTAATTTTGCATTCGTAATTTTGTATTAATTTTCATAGAAAGCCCCTCTTTCCAAATTGCATGAACTTTAAGCCCCCAAACAATTGATTCATCCCTCAAATATTCATAAACAGCAATTAGGTCTTTTTTCTTCTCTTCCCCAGGTAAACATCCTCAGGTGCTTTCCAGTATGATTCTGCTTTCCAGGTTTCTCATCAGCTACTGATTTATGGCCCATTTGCTCATTAACTAAGGCCCCTAAGGAGACTGGGGATGAGAAGGCTTTAATGCTTGGGAGAAGGCACAGCATAGCTTGGTAAAGTCAGAGCATACTTCGCATTGAACCTATGTGGGTTTGCATACCAGGCTTTCAAGTTACTAATCCTATTATACTAGGCACTGTTTCACCTTTACTTGAAGATTCAACTCCCTTATCTATAGAAATATGAACAATAATACCTAGCTCAAGGTGGAGCAATAAAATACAAAAAATGTGTATCACCTAGTTCAGTGCTTGGCATATAGTAGATGATCAGGTAACATTTGCTCTTCTTTTCATTAGTGTTTAAACAGAAATGCA
Source organism: Monodon monoceros (assembly GCF_005190385.1). Taxonomy (NCBI): domain Eukaryota; kingdom Metazoa; phylum Chordata; class Mammalia; order Artiodactyla; family Monodontidae; genus Monodon; species Monodon monoceros. The sequence continues at coordinate 91,432,619 of NW_021703767.1, read as the reverse complement.
TGCTCTCTTCTGTACCTTTCACAGAGACTGGAGAAAGTTTGATTACATTTTTAAAAAATGTAACATTTCTCATTTAACAAGTGATGAAAAGCCTGTTTTTCCCTGGTGAGCTATCAGACAGATTGAGCAAATGAACCCACTAGTCACTGAAATCAAGCCTAGTTAGGCCTGAGGAGTTTCAGGCAATTATACCAAATTCTAACTTCCCAGAGGACCCTGTGGTTGTCAACTGACTCCAGAAGCTTATGCTAGAGCTTCTGGTGCTTCTCTGCGCCTTCTGTGTTCAATCCTGGGCGGGGAGCAAATTATCCGGAAGGAAGGTAAGAATGTGGGATACTATTTACTAATTTCTTTATATATGGATTTATTAACCAGATTGAGAATTATCAATAGCTTTACGTTCTGACAGCCTCTATTTTGGTCATCACATGTTTAACACATTAAACAGAAGAAGAACAGCTGGGAAGGGGATAAACAGTTTTTTTGTTTTTTGCTTTTTTTTTGCGGTACGCGGGCCTCTCACTGTTGTGGCCTCTCCCGTTGCGGAGCACAGGGTCTGGACGCGCAGGCTCAGCAGCCATGGCTCACGGGCCCAGCCGCTCCGCGGCATGTGGGATCTTCCCGGACCGGGGCACGAACCCGTGTCCCCTGCATCGGCAGGCAGACTCTCAACCACGGCGCCACCAGGGAAACCCCTAAATAGGTATTTTTGGTTGCACTGAAAATGAAGTGAAGTAATGAAGAAGTCGTGGTTAAAACTGGTTGCAATAATGAAGGTAATGGTAGTAATACATGATGTATGTATTTAAAGTTTCTGTGATGTTCATGTTCCCACAGCCTGGGGGTGCGGGGGGTGGGTATCAATGTCAAATAATATACAGGCTATGTTGACAAAAATAAGATGAGTGGACTAGGTACAGAGAAATAGTTCTCCATGGTAAAAATGGGTGCGTGCTCGCGCGCGCGCACACACACACACACACACACACACACACACACACACACACACACAC
>NW_021703767.1:90712271-90745298 GCF_005190385.1 Monodon monoceros | reverse complement strand
TTAGTCTACCTTATTATCTGGAGATACATTTTTAGTCTACCTTATTACTAACAATTGTCAGCAATATACGTTATTCAGAAGCCATCAATGTGTCATGGAGATCTTTCTAGTAGTGTATCTAATGGATTTTGTATGATTATGTGAAATAAAATATGCAAAAAAGAAAAAGTATTTGGATGACTTTTGATGATGATTTATTTTTTCCATCAGAAAGAGGAGAGGGTCTAAAACTCTAAGTTGGAAGTGAAAACTGATTCCCTAAATACTTCATTTATTGCAAAGTCCATACATGACTACCACATTTTTAATACTTACAGCTACTGAATAACTGTTCCCTCAAATGTATGAATAGTTCATTAATACTTACTGAGCATATACACATTGGTTATAGGGCACTTCCCACTATGATTCTGGCAAAATGTTAGATAAGGGTTTCATTGTGGCATATTTGTATACTTCATTAATTAATATGCATGTTGAGACGACAGTAGGATGGATCTAAGCTTTGGATTCATAATTGAGTTCAGCAGCTGCCTCTGCTTTGATATACACAGATGTGTGACTCAAGACAGTGGGGGAAAAATGTTAGTCTTAATTATCAGAACAATTTTGCATAATTGTTGCTCGGTTGTGCAATAGGATCATGTAAATGTCATTAAATTTATTGTTAAGATGTATATTGTATTATAATGGCTCTTGTTGTCTTCTATTTGCAGACCGTTATGTCATAGTTGGCAGCCATCATCATACCGCATACAGTTATAATGGACAAGAATGGGCCAGCAGCACTGCCATCATCACAGCTTTTATCCAGGCCTTGATGTCAAGAGTCAAGAGAGGGTGGAGACCAGACCGCACTATTGTTTTCTGTTCATGGGGCGGAACAGCTTTTGGAAATATTGGCTCCTATGAATGGGGAGAGGTAAACGTGCATAAATTACTATGCCTTGCTCTCAAAATTGCGTGGTCACTCTCTCGCTCTCACACTCTCGCTCTTGCTCTGGACTAAAGCAGACAAAGTCAAATTGATAAAGCCATGAACAAGAATGTGCGTCTCAACCAGGGTGTGCAGTATGCTCATTTGCTGAGATCACTTTTAAGAATGCTAGGGAATTAGAGTTAGACCACAGTGATTTGTGTATGATCTACAGGTATCTTCTTCTTATTGCTACCAGACCTACACACTGTTACGCCCACAGTGGTGTTTACCTGGTTATTGTGTTTCTCCTTAGGTTGACAGGCACTGGACAAGAAAGGGTCAAGTGATACATACCATTACCTTTTTTTTTTTTTTTTTAATTTTCTAGCAATTTTCTGGAATTAGGAAACGATCTTGTATGTAAAATGTTTATTAACTTAGCATTATACCTTACCTAAACAATGTAGGGATTGGACTCAAAATAGCAGTTTCCTTCCTTCTACCCTTGTTTTCTCCCTCCCTTCAATCCTTCCTCCCTCTATTCTTACACCCCTACCTCCCTGCTCCTTCTTTTCTACATATATCTCTACCTATCCACTTATCTAACTACCTTAGGAAGCCTTTGTTCAAATGAAATCTTGTGTGCAATGGATCACAGTTAGAATACAACTGGAGTACATTTTCAAATATTTCTGATATGTTTGTGTCTCACAAATGCACTGTGTTTTTAATGGGATATGACAACTTTGGATTGATGCCACATTAACAACAATAAAAACATCATAAAACTCTTAGATATTCTATTTATTTTTATGACTTTATAAAAAGAAGTTTAATGGAAATATGTAGGAAAAAAACCTACACAACTTTAGCTAGGAAAATAAAACCATTTGATATCCTAGTTTGTATACTGCTTCAGCTTTGCAGAAAAAAATATCAAATATATAATGAGAAATTCTCATTTCATTTTTCATTTAATCACTCAAAAAATGATAAAATGTCTATTGGCTATCAAGAAAAATCAAAAAAGGTATACAAAAGAAAATAGCAAAGATCTTTTTATTTTGAGAGAAAGAAGTCTTCAAAATGAGAAAAATTTTACAGTTGTAAAATTTATCAAGATTCACACATTGCAAATTGAAATGCTTTTCTGTATTCAAATTAGTGGTGTGAATTTTTTCCCATTACTCAAAAGGACTAGTTCAAATAAAGAAATTCCATTGCTGACAGAACATTTTAAAATTGACAGATTTTTAATAAGATGGAAAATGTAATAGCTGAACCAATCTCTCAAACTTCTATTCTAAATTCCATACTTTAAGGATATAAACAATTTAAGAAACAATCTGGGGAGTGTATTTGTGATCTGGGATGATTTTACTAATTCAGAATTTTTTATCATAAAGAAAACAATGTTTTAGTTTTCTTGTAACAATAAGGCACATTTAAAAAAAAGTCTTTAAGATTCTTTTTATTCTACTATCTCATACAGCCTTCTCCATATCTATCTAATAATTTTCATAGTCAACTCATGTTAATTCTAAATTAGCATGTATATTTCTAAGCTGTGTTCTCAAAATAGGCTTGTGTAACATTAATAGTTCCTAACTTAAATTCCTAAATATCCTTAACCCCTCTGCATGGGAAAGTGAAGTGTACTGCAAATAGTCCTTGAATTTATTTGAGCATCATGCATGGTAACCTGCAGTTTGTTCAGTATTGTGGCCTTGTGTGTATGTGAACAATTACATTTTCAAATTAAGTAAATATTTTTGTAGTTAATAAAATATTTTGATTATTGACTGCGTTGTACCTTTTGGTAATTTTATAGTTTCTCAATCAACAGATACTAAAAATACAACTACTATACTGTGGGGAGTCTATAGGAAAAAATGTTTATGGTAGAAAAGTCTCTTCCTATTCAAAAAGGTTAGGGATCTCTGTCTTAGAGTATTTATTATGTATGCATATTTGACAACTAATTGTACATCCAGTCACTTTCTGGCTTTTTCCTTGACTAGGTGAGCAAAAATATATAAGCAAAGAAAATGGTGAATAATATATGGATTTGATTATTAGCTTATAAAATGTACTATTGTAAATTGCTGTATCTTAGATTATTTCAATACAGTTCATGAAGCCTTTTTGTAACAATCTGGTTGAGGAGGAATTTAGAAAACTATTAGTTTTACTGTTCTGCCTACTCTTATCAAACCTACCCCTTCTGAAAATGAAAGATTTTCTTTTAGAAGAAAGCAATTTGTGTGCTAAATATATTCCCTAATGAAGATGAGTAAGGAAAGCACTTGTTGACAGGTCATAATGCCCTTTCTAATTTTGCTTACACAGGAACCCCTTGAAACTCAGAGTTGTAATTAAAAAGATTAGGTTATACTGGTCAAATGGAATTTATAGTGATAAAGTTATTAGAGATTTGACTCAATACTGATTTCAATCCTTGAGGAAAATTATAACATTTTACTAAATAGGTTATTTAAAAAGTACCATTTCTCCTGTGAAGAATCTTCATCTTCAGGCTATTGTGGAAATACTATAGACTTTGCAGTCAAAGAAATCTGAGTTCAAATCCTCTCTACCATAAAACAAGTGGTCTTAGGCAAGATTAACTTCTCAAGACTTGATTGTTCCAATGAGTACACTAATGCCTAGGTTGTGAGATTCTCATGAGAGTTAAATGGACTGACATATAGACATTGTCAGTATGGTAGTATGTAATTAGAAGCTGTTTTTCTATAGCTCTTGTGTAATAATGGACATTTTTAATAACAATATTATGTGTAAACCACAGTTCATCATTTCTATTTATTTAAAATATTTATTTTTAAATAAACTGTTTACTTCTTTTACAGAGGTATAGCTGAATTTTCAACATGAACTGGGAATAATATTATTGATTTGCTAGGTGTACTAGTCCTTGCAGACTTTCATCTGATAGTGTTGGAAGAAGAAAGATATGTTTCTAAGATACAAAATAATATAGTACAATTTTTAGGATATATCTATGGAACTGCCATCATGATAATTACTCATTACATATTTGCACAAGAAAAGGAAGCAAATAACAGAAGGACTTCTTAGTGGTACATTATTAATAGGATCAGTGGTCTTCAATTTTTGGAAGTAGGGTTTAGCAGAAAAGTGGAAAACTATTATACTGAATCATTTTATTCTACTAATGTGGATGAAATGCATCAGGTTTTACTTCAAGTAATATGTGCAAGGCCACAATTGTATTATGCCTTATTTTGCTCAGAATAAAAAGCTGCTTTGTGCAAAAAGTAGCTCAACACTTCAAAGGAAAGGGCTGGTTTTATTAAACACTGAAGTGATTTATCCATGTCTGTTCTCTAATTCAATGACTATAAAATTAAATGCTGTCACTAGAGCAAATATTCCATCCTGTATTCTGAAGTTGAATCTCATACTATATTAACCATATAGGGACATTTTCTCTTAAATTTTTACCTTTTTTAGGAACATGAACATGCTTTAAAATATTTTGTTGTATGTTATATGAAACTCCTCACCACCCTTATTTAAAACCCCTTTATGACCCTTGGGTACTCTAGTAAATAGTATGGGATGGCTTTACATTAAAAAAAAAGAGAGTATTATGCAATGTAATGATTTTAGGTAGGAAGTGTTTATTATTCAACATGTAACTGGTAAAGTGGAATCTGTTACTTTTATTTCTGTTAAAGATAGATTTTTTTTTTTTAATGTCAGGATTTCAAGAAGGTTCTGCAGAAGAATGTTGTGGCTTATGTTAGTCTCCACAGTCCTGTAAGCGGTAACTCAAGTCTCTACTCTGTAGCTTCACCATCTCTTCAGCAACTGGTAGCTGAGGTAAGATGAACCATTTTTGAATAAAATGATTTTGCAAAACTGCCTTTTTCTCTATAATCTGGCATTTCTTGATATTTTCATTTTTTAAAATATGCATAAAACCATCCCTAAGTGTTTTTTTGTTTTTTTTATATATTTATTTATTTTTGGCTGCGTTGGGTGTTTGTTGCTACGTGTGGGCTTTCTCTAGTTGCTGCGGGCTTTCTCTAGTTGCGGCAAGCAGGGGCTACTTTTTGTTGCTGCATGCGGGCTTCTTATTTTGGTGGCTTCTCTTCGTTGTGGATCGTGGGCTCTAGGCGCACGGACTTCAGTAGTTGTGGCATGTGGGCTCAGTAGTTGTGGCTCGCAGACCTTAGAGCGCAGGCTCAGTAGTTGTGGCGCATGGGCTTAGTTATTCCTCAGCATGTGGGATCTTCCCAGACCAGGGCTCGACCCCATGTCCCCTGCATTGGCAGGTGGATTCTTAACCACTGCACCGCAAAGAAAGTCCCCCTAAGTGTTTTAAGGAATGATTTATTGCTGATTTTTTTTATCATTGTCCCTTCAACCAATGTCCTATGTTCTGAAGTTCTTTACTTTCTACTCTCTTATGGTTATAGTTGCAGGCATGCTTCTATAGAGAATGTGTGTAAAAGTGTAAACTTATTTCTTAAAAATTGAATTTAGTGTTTAAGTTCCCAATTCTGCTAATTTTGGCATGTTGTGGTAAACTTGGTTACTTTGGGATTTCTTCTCCTTCATTCATGTTTTGAGTAAATGTGGAACCTGTTCTGTCTTTTCAACTACACTGTAAGCCTCCTCATAGCAGGACCTGTGTCTAATTCCTAGAATATCGTGAGAAGTAAATTTAAGAAACTTGGAAAATATTGTTTGCAGAACATTTATGGAAAAGGAAAGCATGTTTTTTTCTACAAAGTAACAAAAAAAAATCATGCAGTTTGTGATAATGTCTTGCTAGAGTTATCTATTTTTTAAATTTAGTTACTCCTCTCCTGTTTCAAAGAAATTTTCAGAACATCTTTCCTATTTATTGTTAGAGTTCACACTTTTGTTTCTGCATTCTTTTTATGACTTTCACTAAAATGATATGTATTATATCTCGGAATGAAAGCAATCATGCCACGACTGCAGGGTGGTTTTCTCCCAACCCCAAGGGCTACTGGTGTATATTAGAAAATGACCTTTTAGATACCCACAGAGTGTCCAGTATCACAGACAGTGAACTAGAAAAAGAGAAGGATAATGAACGGTGCTTTGGATTAGCCATAATTCTTGATTGAAATGTAATGCAAACTAACATTTTATGACTTTCATAATGTATTTACTAGTTTAATAATTTTCACTGACATTTCCATATGTAGTATAATAAAGAAGACATTATGAAAGATGAAATAGATAAATCTGTACATTTAAGATCAGCCAAACCCCAGTGTGCATGCGTGTAATCCAGAACTGTAAGTGAGTCTCTCCTTCTCTTTGTACTGCTTTGAAATCTCTGACTTTCTTACATGTCTGGAAAAAATGTCAAAAGAGGAAAATCAGCTGCCGTTGTCTCCCTTAGGAAGTTAAGATATTCCTGAATAGGTTATCAGGAGGAAAGAAGTATGAGCTCAAGTATCCAGAAACTAGTGAGAGTTTAAAAATGATTTTGCCCTTACAGTTTTGTCTTTCAGAATATCATAAAAAATGGAATCACACAATATGTAGCCATTTGTGTGTGGTTTATTTTACTTAGCATAATGACTTTTAAGATTTACCCATGTTCTTACATGGGTCAGTAGTTTACAGCATCTTCTAGACCACTAAGGAAACAGTCAGTAATAACTAGATGAGTGTAATATCTTTGGAGCTCTCCCTCTGGTTTGATATTCTAACTTTGGTTTTGAAATGAAGAGAAATTAAACTATTCACATAAGAAAATAAGCCATTTCCCTGAGGTTAGTCCACTAAATTTGAACTAAATCATCCTGAGTGAAAAAGATGGAATCTTTTGAAGATTGAGAAATGTTTAATTAATCTAAATCCACTGCAGTGGTTTATAGGTTTTTCTTGGGATTCATGAAAGCTCCACTTTCAAAAAAATTTCCTGAAGAACAGTGAAAAGTTGATGGTTACCAAAGATGGGTAATAGGAACATGACAGTTCATTGTACTGCTCTCTCTTTTGGGTTTATTTGGAAATTTTCATTATAACTTGAAAAAAGAATCTCAAAAATACTTAAATTTTATAAGTTACAACACTAATAAATTAGTTTGTTTTCTGAAAGTAGCAATAATCTACCAGTGACTTACACACTGAATGGTAATAAGGGGCAATAACGAAGGCTTTTATTTTTATTTATTTATTTTTTTAACATCTTTATTGGAGTATAATTGCTTTACAATGGTGTGTCAGTTTCTTCTGTATAAGAAAGTGAATCAGCTATATTTACATGTATATCCCCATATCCCCTCTCTCTTGCGTCTCCCTCCTACCCCACCCCTCTAGGTAGTCACAAAGCACTGAGCTGATCTTCCTGTGCTATGTGGCTGGGCCCCACTAGCTATCTGTTTTACATTTGGTGATGTATATATGTCCATGCCACTCTCTCACTTCATCCCATCTTACCCTTCCTCCTCCCCATGTCCTCAAGTCCATTCTCTACATCTGCATCTTTATTCCTGTCCTGCTCCTAGGTTCTTCAGAACCTTTTTTTTTTTTTTAATTCCATATATATGTGTTAGCATACAGTATTTGCTTTTCATTTTCTGACTTAATTCACTCTGTATGACAGATTTAGCTCCATCCACCTTACTACAAATAATTCAGTTTTGTTTCTTTTTATGGCTTAGAAATATTCCACTGTATCTGTGTGCCACATCTGCTTTATCCATTCATCAGTCGATGGACACTTAGGTTGCTTCCATGTCCTGGCTATTGTAAATAGTGCTGCAATAAACATTGTGGTACATGACTCTTTTTGAATTATGATTTTCTCCGGGTATATGCCCAGTAGTGGGAAGGCTGGGTCATGTAGTAATTCTATTTTTAGTTCTTTAAGGAACCTCCATACTGTTCCCCATAGTGGCTGTATCAATTTACCTTCCCACCATCAGTGCAAGAGGGTTCCCTTTTCTCCACACCCTCTCCAGCATTTATTGTTTGTAGACATTTTGATGATGGCCATTCTGACCAGCGTGAGGTGATATATCATTGTAGTTTTGATTTGCATTTCTCTAATGATTAGTGATGTTGAGCATCCTTTCATGTGTTTGATGGCAATCTGTATACCTTCTTTGGAGAAATGTCTATTTAGGTCTTCTGCCCACTTTTGGATTGGGTTGTTTGTTTTTTTGATATTGAGCTGCATGAGCTGCTTCTGATTTTCGATATTAATCCTTTGTCAGTGGCTTCATTTGTAAATATTTTCTCCCATTCTGAGGGTTGTCCTTTTGTCTTGTTTATTGTTTCCTTGGCTGTGCAAAATCTTTTAAGTTTCATTAGGTCCCATTGGTTTATTTTTCTTTTAATTTCCATTTCTCTAGGAGGTGGGTCAAAAAGGATCTTGCTGTGATTTATGTCATAGAGTGTTCTGCCTATGTTTTCCTCTAAGAGTTTGATAGTTTCTGGCCTTACATTTAGGTCTTTAATCCATTTTAAGTTTATTTTTGTGTATGGCGGTAGGGAGTGTTCTAATTTCATTCTTTTACATGTAGCTGTCCAGTTTACCCAGCACCACTTATTGAGAGGCTGTCTTTTCTCCATTGTATATTCCTGCCTCCTTTATGAAAGCTAAGGTGACCATAGGTGCGTGGGTTTATCCCTGGGCTTTCTATCCTGTTCCATTGATCTATATTCCTGTTTTTGTGCCAGTACCATATTTTCTCGATTACTGTAGCTTTGTAGTATAGTCTGAAGTCAGGGAGCCTGATTCCTCCACTTCCGTTTTTCTTTCTCAAGATTGCTTTGGCTATTCAGGGTCTTTTGTGTTTCCATACAAACTGTGAAATTTTTTGTTCTAGTTCTGTGAAAAATGCCATTGCTAGCTTGATAGGGATTGCACTGAATCTATAGATTGCTTTGGGTAGTATAGTCATTTTCACAATGTTGATTCTTCTAATCCAAGGACATGGTATATCTCTCCATCTGTTTGTATCATCTTTAATTTCCTTTATCAGTGTTTTATAGTTTTGTGCGTACAGGTCTTTTGTCTCCTTGTGTCGGTTTACTCCTATGTATTTTATTCTTTTTGTTGCAATGGTAAATGTGAGTGTTTCCTTAATTTCTCTTTCATATTTTTCATCGTTAGTGCATAGGAATGCCAGAGATTTCTGTGCATTAATTTTGTATCCTGCTACTTTACCAAATTCATTGATTAGGTCTAGTAGTTTTCTGGTGGCTACTTTAGGATTCTCTATGTACAGTATCATGTCATCTGCAAACAGTGACAGTTTTACTTCTTCTTTTCTGATGTGGATTCCTTTTATTTCTTTTCCTTCTTTGATTGGTGTGGCTAAAACTTCCAAAACTATGTTGAATCATAGTGGTGAGAGTGGGCAACTTTGTCTTCTTCCTGATCTCAGTGGAAATGGTTTCAGTTTTTCACCATTGAGAACAATATTGGCTGTGCGTTTGTCATATATGGCCTTTATTATGTTGAGATAAGTTCCCTCTATGCCTTCTTTTGGAGGGTTTTTATCACAAATCAGTGTTGAATTTTGATGAGAACTTTTTCTGCATCTATGGAGATGATCATATGGTTTTTCTCCTTCAATTTTTTAATATGGTTTTTCCATTGATTGATTTGTGTATATTGAAGAATCCTTGCAGGCCTAGGATAAACCTCACTTGATCATGGTGTATGATCCTTTTATTAGGCTGTTGGATTCTGTTTGCTAGTATTTTATTGAGGATTTTTGCACCTATGTTCATCAGTGATATTGGCCTGTAGTGTTCTTTTTTTTGTGACATTTTTTGTCTGGTTTTGGTATCAGGGTGATGGTGGCCTCATACAATGAGTTTAGGAGTGTTTCTCCCTCTAGTATATTTTGGAACAGTTTGAGAAGGGTAGATGTTAGGTATTCTCTAAATGTTTGATAGAATTCACTTGTGAAGCCATCTGGTTCTGGGCTTTTGTTTGTTGGAAGATTTTTAATCACAGTCTCAATTTCAGTGCTTGTGTTTGGTCTGTTTTTATTTTCTATTTCTTCCTGGTTCAGTCTCGGAAGGTTGTGCTTTTCTAAGAATTTGTCCATTTCTTCCAGGTTGTCCATTTTATTGGCATAGAGTTGCTTGTAGTAATTTCTCATGATCTTTTATATTTCTGCAATGTAGCTGTTACTTCTCCTTTTTCATTTCTAATTCCATTGGTTTGAGTTTTTCCCTTTTTTTCTTGATGAGTCTGGCTAATGATAAATAAATTTCGTTTATCTTCTCAAAGAACCAGATTTTAGTTTTATTGTTCTTTGCTATCGTTTCCTTCATTTCTTTTTCATTTATTTCTGATCTAATCTTTATGATTTCTTTCCTTCTGCTAACTTTGGGGGTTTTTCGTTCTTTTTTCTCTAGTTGTTTTAGGTGTAATGTAGGTGTAATGTAAGGTTGTTTATTTGAGATTTTTCTTGTTTCTTGAGGCAGGATTTTGTTGCTATAAACTTCCCTCTTAGAACTGTTTTGCTGCATCCCATAGGTTTTGGATCGTCGTGTTTTCATTGTCATTTGTTTCTAGGAATTTTTTTATTTCCCCTTTGATTTCTTCAGTGATCTCTTGGTTATTTAGTTGTGTATTGTTTAACCTCCATGTGTTTGTCTTTTTTATAGTTTTTTTCCTGTAATTGATATCTAGTCTCATAGTGTTGTGGTCGGAAAAATACTTGATATGATTTCAATTTTCTTAAATTTACCAAGGCTTGATTTGTGACCCAAGATATGATCTATCCTGGAGAATGTTCTATAAGCACTTGAGAAGAAAGTATATTCTGTTGTTGTTGGATGGAATGTCCTATAAATATCAATGAAGTCCATCTTGTTTAATGTGTATTTTAAAGCTTGTGTTTCCTTATTTATTTTCATTTTGGATTAACTATCCATTGGTGAAAGTGAGGTGTTAAAGTCCCATACTATTATTGTTTTACTGTCAGTTTCCCCTTTTATGGCTGTTAGCATTTGCCTTATGGACTGAGGTACTCCTACGTTGGGTGCATAAATATTTTCAGTTGTTATATCTTCTTCCTGGATTGATTCCTTGATCGTTTTGTAGTGTCCTTCTTTGTCTCTTGTAATAGTCTTTATTTTAAAGTCTGTTTTGCCTTATATGAGAATTGCTACTCCAGCTTTCTTTTGATTTGCATTCTCATGGAATACCTTTTTCCATCCTCTCACTTTCAGTCTGTATGTGTCCCTAGGTCTGAAGTGGGTCTCTTGTAGACAACATATGTACCGGTCTTGTTTTTGTATCCATTCAGCCAGTCTATGTCTTTTGGTGGGAGCATTTAATCCATTTGCATTTAAGATAATTATCGATATGTATGTTCCTGTTACCTTTTTCTGAATTGTTTTGGGTTTGTTATTGTAGGTCTTTTCCTTCTCTTGTGTTTCCTGCCTAGAGAAGTTCCCTTTGCATTTGTTGTAAAGCTGGTTTGGTGGTGCTGAATCCTCTTAGCTTTTGCTTGTCTGTAAAGCTTTTAATTTCTCTGTTGTATCTGAATGAGATCCTTGCTGGGTAGAGTAATCTTGGTTGTAGGATTTTCCCTTTCATCACTTTAAATATGTCCTGCCAGTCCCTTCTGGCTTGTAGCGTTTCTGCTGAAAGATCAGCTGTTAATCTTATGGGGATTCCCTTGTATGTTATTTGTTGCGTTTCCCTTCCTGCTTTTAATATTTTTTCTTTGTATTTAATTTTTGATAGTTTGATTAATATGTGTCTTGGCATGTTTCTCCTTAGATTTATTCTGTATGGAACTCTCTGTGCTTCCTGGACTTGATTGACTATTTCCTTTCCCATATTAGGGAAGTTTTCAACCATAATCTCTTTAAATACTTTCTCAGTCCCTTTCTTTTTCTCTTCTTCTTCTGGGACCCCTATAAATCAAATGTTGATGTGTTTAATATTATCCCAGAGGTCTCTGAGACTGTCCTGGATTCTTTTCAATTTTTTTTCTTTATTCTGCTCTGTGGTAGTTATTTGCACTATTTTATCTTCCAGGTCACTTGTCCATTCTTCTGCCTCAGTTATTCTGTTATTGATTCCTTCTAGAGAATTTTAATTTCATTTATTCTGTTGTTTATCATTGTTTATTTGTTCTTTAGTTCTTCTAGGTCCTTGTTAAATATTTTTTGTATTTTCTCCATTCTATTTCCAATATTTTGGATCATCTTTACTATCATTACTCTGAATTCGTTTTCAGGTAGGCCACCTATTTCCTCTTCATTTGTTTGGTTAGGTGGGTTATTATTACCTTGCTCCTTAATCTGCTGGGTATTCCTCTGTCTTCCCATTTTGCTTAACTTACTGTGTTTGGGGTCTCCTTTTTACAGGCTGTATGTCCATATTTCCCGTTGTTTTTGGTGTCTCCTCCCAGTGGGCAAGGTTGGTTCAGTGGGTTGTGTAGACTTCCTGTTGGAGGGGACTGGTGCCTTTGTTCTGGTGGATGAGGCTGGATCTTGTCTTTCTGGTGGACAGCACCATGTCTGGTAGTGTCTTTTGTGGTGTCTGTGAACTAAGTATGATCTTAGGCTGCCTCTGTGCTAATGGGTGGGGTTGTGTTCCTGTTTTGCTAGTTGTTTGGGATGGTGTGTTCAGCACTGGAGGTTACTGGTTGTTGAGTGGGACTGAGTCTTAGCATTGAGCTGGAGTTCTCTGGGAGGGCTCTCACTGATTGATATTATAAGGGGCCAGGAAGTTTCTGGTGGACCAATATCCTGAACTTGGCTCTCCCACCTCAGAGGCTCAGGCCTGATACCCAGATGGAGCACCCCAGCCATGTCAGCCACACGGCCAGGTATGTGGGGAGTTTCTTGCCTTTTGGGAAGTCTGAGGTCTTCTGCCTGTGTTTAGTGGGTGTTCTATAGGAGCTGTTCCACATGTAGATGTATATTTGATGTATTTGTGGGGAGGAAGGTGATCTCCACGTCTTAACTCCTCCACCATCTTGAAGGTTGGTGTCCCAATGCTTTTATATGGTCAATTTTTTCTCGTAATTTTGTTACTGTTTTGAATATGCTTTTCTGTTACCTTTGTGTGGTAAATATTTTTACAGAAATAGAAATAATTAGTTCACTTTATATTAGCTTATAAGTTTTAGAATTTAAAAACTCACAAGGAGTATAAAATAAATACTAATATTTCTTTTAAGAGTTCCATTTAAGAAATGAATATATATATTTTAAATTATAAATTACCTCTCTTTCTGTGAAATTATTCATTTCATATTAATATTTTACTTCATATTTACATTTTATTCTGCAAAATACAGGGAAATAATTTTAAAATATTTTCCTATAATGGTAATGCTAAAGTGTGCATTATAAACACCAAAAATATATGTCAGTCATATGAAACAAAGGATTTTTGATAAAAATCTATTAAAATATTCAGAAATTAACTTTTTAGTTAGAAAATAGATCTCATCTACATGGTACTTAAGAGATTGAGATGTGAATCTCCTAATTTTTTCTCCATGGTTGGTGGTTATTTGGATGTAGAGATTGTTTCCAATTTTCAGCTCTAATGAGTTAGTTGCTATGATTATTCTCATGTGTTGGTAGAATGGGTGCACTCATTTTTCTTGGGTATTTATCTAGAAGTGATGTTGCTAGGTCACCAGGTAGACGTGTGTTTAACTTTAGTAGATACTGCCCAAGAGTTTCCAAAGTACTTGTACCAATGACACTACCACCAGCATGAATGTATGAATGTCCTAGTTGCTCCATGTCATCCCCAACATTTGGTATTATCATCCTCATGCGTGTATGGTGGTATATTTGGGGGTTTTAGTTTTAATTTGTCTGATGATTACTAATATTGAACACCTTCTCACATACTGTTTTTCTTATCAGTTTGTAAGAGTTCTTTTTACATCCTCGATACAGGTCATTTGTTGGTTATATATTGTGAATTATTCTCGCAGTCTGTGGTGTGACTTTTCACTCTCTTGTTAATCACTTTATTAATTTTTGTTAATCTTTCTTATGTATATCTTCTATACAGCATTTATTGTTCTAATATCTTATTATATAGAACATGGTGAACTTAGTTTTATCTAGTATTGATGTTTAAGGAGCATTATAAATGTTTATAATCCATCCTGTTCACAAATATTTGAATGCTTACTTCATATGTATGCTTTTCATTCTTCTGGGGACTATAGGATGTTCTGTAGAGATGAGTGAAGTACCCAGGTCCCTTGAATGAGTAAGGAATAGAAAATCTATTTAGAAAATAGAAAGTAGAAAATCTAGAAAAGATACACTTTCCTGGAAAAAAGCTCTTTCTTGAAAACAATTTCCACTGACCCATTTAATACATAGTAAAGGATATAAAGTCAATGGCTTTTTATTAAGGAAATACAACTGCCTTCATGCAAAGTAGGTTATGAAATTAAAGATAAGATTTCTCCCCAAATAACAGTTTTAAACATTAGGATGCAACACAAGCACATGCATCTCTCTATATACATATTGCTGTTTCACCTTTATTTTTTGAAATCTTTCATAGATCACAGAAGGTATTGATTTTGCCTTTAGAAAAGCAGAATTTGATCATCCATGTATTAGTCAGTGTTCTGTAACTCTCAAGTAAATTGTGGTGAAATTTCTAAGAAGTTATTTTGAGGAAGCCTGGAGCATTCATACATATGAAAGTAGTCAATCTAGATATATTCTGCTTAAATGTTGCTTTGGAAGCATCTGCCAGAAGCTTGCAAACCTGATCAAAACCAAATGATTTCATCAATATTGTAAAACTCTCCACAGGATAGACAGTGCTTTTATAAAAGTCTGAAAAAGTAGTAAAGTTATATTTTTATAGGGTTTTTTAATATGTTTTCTTTTTTTATATACCAAAAACTGCCCACCAGAAAATACAGTACATATAATTCATTTCAGCTAACTTCATTAGAGCATTGAGCCCAGAACCAAACTACACTATGACTTCATTGTCTGTTGCAGAGTTCTATTATGTGATAAATATTTATAGAGAATAAATACTTGTACTGTGTACAACGTTGCTTTAGGTGTGTAGGACACATAATAAGCAGATGGACTGCCCCTGTCACCCAGAAGTTTATGATTTTATCATGAACATAAGACATGCATAACTAGCTAAAATATAGGGGTGAATGTGATATATGGATACTGGAATACACAGGAAAGAAATAATGGGATTGATTTAATTCAAAATTATGTGTTACATAACAATGGCACAAAGTTTGAATGTACTCAGAATCTGTCTTTTCAAATCTCAATATTTTGATCATGTAAACAAACTCCCCTTTTATTGAACTACCAATGTTTCTTTTCAGATCACACAAACTGATGTCCATTTCCATTTCCTTCCTCAAATCAAGTGCCATGTTGTTAAGCATCTGCTCTCTTTCTCTTGTGTTGAGGGGTGCTGGTCTGCCACAGCTGTGCCTGCTGTGGGACTTGTGTGGTTGTTACTGACTGATGCAGTGCAGGTTTGCCTTCTGCCTGACCATGCCTCTGTTCTATAGAATTTAAAAAGAACGCATGGCAGATATTTTAGACCCAGAACCTGTTGGTTCATTACTTGAGTTAAGAGAAGCCTGACTTTCAAATAACTGAGTTATTAATGAATAGTTTTTATCTTGATGATATGCATATACATGCTAGAATTTAAAAAAAAAATAGCTCTAGTTTGCTAGGGCAGCCATAAAAAATACCATAGACTGGGTGCCTTAAAAAACACAACTTTATTTTCTCACAGTTCTAGAGGTTGGAAGTCCAACATAAGTTGCAGGTAGTGTAGATTCTCCTGAAGCCTCTTTCCTTTGTTTGCAGCCAGCCACTTTCTCACTGTGTCCTCAAATAGCCTTTTCTCTGTGCACACCAACCTTAATTACCTCCTTAAAGGCTGTATCTCCAAGTGCAGTTACGTTGGTCGTTAGACTTCAACCTCTTAATTTTCGGAAGACATAATTTAGTCCGTATTACTGACCAAAATGCAGAGTGGTAGAGTACAGAAAATAGGGTGGTGGAATTAAAATAGTTGTATTTTCTTTTTCTCTCTTTGTTGTTGATAATTTTAATGCAGAGTACTGAAACGAAGCTTACTTTCTATTCTGCTTGCTTTAAAATATAAAATTAAAATTGACTGAAACATTCTTGTACTGACTTGTCTTTTATGACTCATGGCATAATTTTCATTTATTTGTTCTTTTATTTTTTAAGGAAAGATTCTTTGTACTCTCTTGTTCACTATGAATTCCAACTCTTTTCAGTGGATTCTACTTTATCTTTCTTTCTGCTGCTTCTACTATAAGTAGTCAACTTAAGTGACCATAAAGACTAATAAACTGATTTAAAACCCTTTTTTACACTAATTTACCACTTCAATAAAGTCTCACATTTAAAATTGTGATTCTATTGGCAGGTTTATCTATCTCCTAGGTTTACAAGGCTTTACTTTGTGTTAAAACCAAGCAATCCCTCCAGTTTATTACTGTTTTACAATGTTTTCTGTTCAGTATCCACTGACAATTTGTAAATCTCTTTTTATTTAAACCTAGATATCAAGGGAAGTCTTATTGAGATTCTGGCTAAAACTCTGAATTTCAGAAGGCACTTGACTTAAATATGTGGACTATATAGACAAAGAGCAGTGCAAACAAATTGAGGTATTAACAAATTTAGATTGAACACATTTATGCAATCAAAATTAATATCACATTCTTAATGGCTTTAGCTGACTTACTTTTTGTCTGTGACTTTTTGGACATTAGACCTCTATAGGAATCAAAAAAATGGCCATTTTACTCAGGAGGGGTATTAGTAAATCATCGTTGTTTACAAGTTGCATAAAATTGTTTCAATTTCAGTTACACGGCACCTTTAGTGCAGAACAATACACTTTATCATTTTAAAAAATTAAACTTATTCTGATGAATTATTTTTTCCCATCTGATATTTCATATGTTTTAAAAACCTACCACTTATGTCATCAGTTAATCAACTGTATAGCAACCATGATAATAATGCTTTGCCATTCTGACACATGACATTTTATGTAGGATTTTTATGAGTAATGAAATTAATGTAAACAAACATGGATTTATGCTTTTACAAGAAACCACCTTTTTAAGTATAAGTATTGGGATAATTTTACTATCTACTGACACATGCTTACCTTTGATAAATTGAGTAAGTTATGGCTTTTTAAATTTTTTTGTTGCTTTTCTTTCTCTCTCTTTCTCTTTTATTTCATAAATTTCAGATGTGCAGCATTATAATTCAATATTTGTATGTGCTACAAAGTGATCACTACTCAAATATAGTTGTCATCTGTTCCCATACCGTTGACCCCCTTCACTCATTTTGCTCACCCACGAACCTTCTTCCCCTCTAGTGACCACTGATCTGATCTCTGTATCTGTGAGTTTGTTTTTATTTTATTGTTTGTTCATTTGTTTTGTCCTTTTAGATTCAAAATATGAATGAAATCATATGGTATTTATCTTTCTCTGACTTATTTCATTTAGCATAATACCTTCAAGTTTTATCCATGTTGTCACAAATGGCAGGGTTTTATTCTTTTTGTGGTTGAGTAGTATTCCGTTTTGTATATATGTTACCAAGTCCAAGCACATACTGCTTGCTGCATGACAGGCCAGTAAATTGAGAGATGTGTTGTTGGGGCAAGGAATAGTGACTTTATTTGAAAAGTCAGCAAATTGAGAAGACAGTGGACTCATGTCCCAAAGAACCATCTTCCCTGAATTAGAATTTAGGCTTCTTTTTTACTAAAAGGGGAAGGGGTATGGTTGGTTGTTGTAAACTTCTTTGTTCTTGCAGCTGATCACAATGTTCCTATAAACCTTCAACAAGAAAATTGTTATTTTCTGTTCTGCAACTTTTTATCTCTATAATAATGGAAAAGTTGTACCTTTGAAGGTCAGAGCCTTGGGAAGGGCCATCATGTGTTATTTCAGGCTATAGGCAACATTCTTTTACAAAGGTGCAGAGTCAACATGACTAAGCACAGGCAACAGAGGACAAGGGGTAGAGCTAAAGGAATTGATCCAATATGAAATCAGGTTTGTTATTCTTTGTTACATATATACCACACCTTCTTTATCCATTCATCCATCAGTGGACCCTTAGGTTGTTTCCATTCCTTGGCTTGCTGTTTCTCTTTTTTAA
The DNA here is from genome assembly GCF_005190385.1 of Monodon monoceros. Lineage (NCBI taxonomy): Eukaryota > Metazoa > Chordata > Mammalia > Artiodactyla > Monodontidae > Monodon > Monodon monoceros. Next base: position 90,727,156 of record NW_021703767.1, on the reverse strand, counting down.
GTGGTATCTTAATCAAGCACTTTTGTATTGTATTAGCAAAATATTATTAATATTTTGGATTTGAATGTTTTGCTTGGTTCTTAAAATAATTTTTTTCTGTTCACTAACAACAATTTATCTGAAAGAGTAATTTTAAAAGTAATGTCATTTAGGATAACATCAAAAACAATAGAATACTTAGAAATAAATTTAACCAAAGAGGTGAAAACCTGTATACTGAAAACTGTGAGATCTTGATGAAAAAGATGGAAGAATACACAACTAAATGGAAAGATATTTGATGTTCTTGGATTGGAAGAATTAGTATTGTTAAAATGTCAATAATACCTACAATGATCCACAGAGTTAATGCAATACCTATCAAAATTCAAGTGGCATTTTTCATAGAAAAAGAAAAACTATCCTACATTTGTATGGAACCACAAAAGACCCCAAATAGTCAAAGCAATACTGAGAAAGAAGAATAAGGCCAGAGGCATCACACTGCCTGATTTCTAGCCAAACTATAAAGCTATAGTAATCAAAATAATGTGATACTTGCATAAAAACAGGCCCATAGACCAGTGGAACAGAATAAAGTCCAGACATAAACCCATTTATATATGGTAATTTAATTTTTGACAAGACTGCTGAAAACATGTAATGAGGAAAAACACTCTCTTCAATAAATGGTGTTGGGAAAATTGGATATCCAAATACAAAAACATGAAGTTGGACCCCTATCTTAACAGCACTCATAAAAATTAACTCAAAACGGATCAAAGACTTAAATGTAAAACCTGAAACTATGAAAATCCTAAAAGAAAACATAGGTAAAAAAATCCTTGACATTGATCTTGGCAATAATTTCCTGGATAAGACATCAAAAGCATAGGCAAAAAAACTGAAAATAAACGAGTGGTACTACATTAAAGGGCCTCTGCAGAGCAAAGGAAACAGTCAATAAATTGAAAAACAACCTACAGAAATGGAATAAAGTATTTGTAAACCACATATTTGATAAGGAGTTAATATCCTAGATATGTAAAGAACCCATAAAACTCAAGAGCACAAAAGTGAATAATCCAATTACAAGTGGGCAGAGGACCTGAATATACCTTTTCCCAAAGAAAACATACAAATAGCCAATAGGTATATTAAAAGGTGCTCAACATCACTAATCATCAGGGAAATGAAAATTGAAACCACAATGAGATATCTCCTCACACTTGTTAGGGTGGCTATTATAAAAAAGACAAGAGACAATAAATGTTGGTGAGGACGTGGAGAAAAGGGAACCCTTATATGCTAGTGGTGGAATTAAAATGATATAGCCATTATGGAAAACAGTAAGGCAGTTCCTCAAAAAATTAAAAATTAAACTACCATATGATCTGGTGATCCCATTCCTGGGTATATATCCAATAAATGAAATCAGTATCTCCAAAGGATGTGTGCATACCCACATTCATAAGCATTATTCACAGTAGCCAAGATATGAAAACAACCTCAGTGTCCATCAACAGATGAATGGATTAAAAAAAATATAGTATATATTATAATGGATTTAAAAAAATGTAATATATGTAAAATGGAGTATGATTGAACCATAAAAAAGAAAGAAATCCTGTCATTTGCAATAGCATGGCTCAGTGTGGAGAGCATTTTACTAAGTGAATAAGCTAGAAAGAGAATGACAGATATTCTTTGGTATCAGTTATATGAGGAATCTTAAAAAAAGGAAGATTTAATGAAAACAAAAGAATAAAGTGGTGGTTGTCAGGTTCTACGGAAAGGGGGAAATGGGGTGATGTAAGTCAAAGGCACAAATTTTCAATTATAAGAAGAGTAAATTCTGAGGATCTAGTATACAGCATGGTGATTGTAGTTAATAATACAGTATTGTATGCTTAAAAGTTTTTGAGCATAGTTCTTAAACATTCTCATCACACACACCAAAGTTTTCTATACTAACTATGTGAGGTGATGGATGTGTTAATTATCTTGATCTTGGTAATCATTCTACAATGTGTGTGTTTGTCTATATGTGTGTGGTATATATATATATATATATATATATATATACACACACACACACACACACATACATACATATATACACATCACATCATTAATTTGTACATTTTAAATATATACAATTTAAAAATTTGAAAGAAAAAAATATAAAATGAAGAATCTAAATAGGATCTTGGTAAAAGTAACATAAATGTTTGGACTGAAAAAATATGGTTCTCTGAAACAAAGGGAATTTGATATAATAATAATGTTAAATAAATGCTTAAACAATATGTAAATTAACTTTGCTTTAAACTAGTATTTTCCAATAAAAATGTATATACATCTTTTCCCAAACTTGTTTTATTCTGGAACCTTTTTCCTATAGGCATCTTGTGAAAATGGCCACAGTTGCTGCTGTAAGCAAACCCTATATGCACCTGAAAGTTGGAATTTTAACAGAAACTTACATAAGTGTTCAATCTCTTCACTTTGAAAATGGATTTCTTCAAATGGCAAGATCTACGATTTGCATACACTTTTTCAGAAATGCACTTCTACATACAGTGCTGATAAGACTTGAAGGCATTGATTATTCCCTCCCTTTGATCTGGAATTTCACCTGCAAATTTTTAGCCTTAAGTATCATACAATTTGACACTAATCTCCTCACAGTTACTACTGTTAACTATATTTTTAGTTGCAAAATTATAATTTTAAGACCAGGGTGATAAAAGAAATTGAACAGCAGAAGAAATTAAGCTATTTTAACCCTGAAACAACAATCCTCCTGAGGGCCATGATAGCAATTTCCTGTGTGTCTTCAAGGAGTAGAGAAATCATTTCAGTTCAGCCTAAGGAAGAATTCTCAAATAGGATAAATTATCTTAAGGTGCTCAAACACTGTGCAGGTGTTGTGAAGGGGGATCAGACATTTTTATGGGTGGCTGTTCCAGCCAGTCTTAATTTATACAGTAATTAACTTGTGAATTCATCCTTTATTTATTTTTGTACTTATTTATTTGTTAATTTGGCATCATAATATATGAGAACCTGCAATTGGTTTCCTAAGCTCTGCTGGTTTCTAGGTTGTTAGCTTTCATGTTTATTGTTTACTTATCTGTGTTGTGCCTTTACAAATTCTGGCCATATGTCTCTAAGCCATGTATAATAACAGTTGGTGAATATAAGAGACCATGACAATTTTAAGTTCAGTCTTGATGTTTAGAACTGTTTTCTGAGACAGTCTAAGTAAATAAATATGGAGGGTAGCTGTAGATATTCATCTGTGATAACCATGTCACCCTGAAGCAGCTCCAAGTCCTTTATCTGTGGCAGTCAATGGTAATTACAAAAAGAGTTAAAGGTGGCAGTAGCTTAGATGTAAAATTGAAATAGATGTGAAGCTAGAGAGGATTATAAAGAAAAGCAATTTTAGAATCACAGCATCAAAGCTAGTACCATTTTCCACAGCACCCTTTTTCAAGTAAAGTAACCCAGAATTATTTAGTTTGAAAATTTCAGAAATTGAATGAAGGATATTAATTTATAAATTATGTTGTACATGAAGTCCAATCATCTTTGAAATAGAATGACATTTTTCTAGCTGTATATAGAGTGTCATCCAAAATATTAAGCAAATTTCAATAATATTCAGTAGGTAGTTATTGGTTAAGAAAATAATAAGTTATTGCATGATCTCAAAGGAGTTTATATGCTCTAGCTTGGTAAAGGTCCACAAGGGTGATTGACATTTTCACTCTATCCTAGAAATAGGAATTTGATAAAAGAACTATGTACATTACAAAGGATTCCCTGATAACTAATGTAGGTCCTTTTATTAGCTTATTGTGTTCTTTGTAGACAGATTATCAACTATATGTGGACAAAAATAAAAATGTACTTAATAATCTATAATTTTACTATCCAGAGAAGACTACTGAGAATATTTTTCTTTGTGTAATGTATGTAGATATATTGTTACCAAAAGGAAACTGTCTGCATTTTTTCTCTCAATAGATGATAAATAGCTTACATTTCCAAATATATATAGTAATATCATTGGTACGTGAGTGAATATAGATGAAAGTGAATATAGGGAAATTCATTGTAATATACTTGCAATTTCTCTGTAGGTTTGAATTTTTTCAAAATAAATTTAATTAGTGAATGTATATTATTTCATTACATAGATATATTACCATTTGCTAACCAATTCCTTTTTTTGAACTTTTATATATTGTTTAAAGTTTTTTTAATTGTTTACCATGCTATTATACACATAGTTGTACAAACCTCTTGCCCTTTTCCAAAGAGTTGCTTTATCAATCATTAGACAATTGCAGTAACAGAACGCATTCTCTTTAAGCAGAAGTAGGTTTTGATAGGGAATTAGTTGTTATGAAGTCTTTGCAAGGGCTGTGAGAGCCACCTGTAGGTCTTCCAGGCATGACTCACAGAACAGCATGGTCATAGAGACCTTCCAAGGGCATTGCTACCTCTGCATGATCAGAAAGCTTGGGGATCAAGAAGCTACTGCCCAAATTGCTCACTGTAGAACCCAGTATTTCTACTAAGACCCAGCAAGCTAAGTCATTAGTTTTAGAACCACATTGCCTCAGGCATACAATACAGGAAATGTTGCGCCCTAATTACCAGGGACGCAGTGCCAGCCCACACCTCTGTGACTATCCTATCACAGTAGAAACAAACACTGTCTTATGTTCACCTTACTAATTCCACGCATGCATGTGCACATGGCAGCTAAGTCTCAGCAAGTTGTAAAGTGATCATTAACTTTCCAGTCTCTAGTAATGCAGTAGCCAATCTGCAGTGTTTTACACTTTCCTAGAATCAATTCCAAAATATGAAACTTCTGGGTCAAAGAATATTAGTTTATAACATCACAGCAGTATCCTGGAATGCCTATTCATTTTTGTTTCTTTTTTTGCGGTACGCGGGCCTCTCACACCGGCTCCAGACGCGCAGGCTCAGCGGCCATGGCTCACGGGCCTAGCCGCTCCGCGGCATGTGGGATCTTCCCGGACCAGGACACGAACCCGTGTCCCCTGCATCGGCAGGTCGACTCTCAACAACTGCGCCACCAGGGAAGCCCACTGGAGTGCCTATTCTTGTATACAGTCTTTCACAGCATTGTGTTTTAACATCTTTTTTTTTATTATTTGCAAATATGATAATCAAGCATGGTAGTATCTATATTGCTGTTTAATTTATGTTGTCTGTCCCTGATTGTATGAGGAGAGGATTACATTGTTAGAAGGTTGGGTGAACAACAGTGTACATCACAGAGAAGTTCCTAAGATATAGACAGACGCAACTGTCCAATGCCCAGTTTTCTGGTTCAAAGGGGTCATAGATTTGAAGTATTATCTTTTCCTTCAGATCTTTACTCACATCACCTTCTGAGTTAGAAATTCCTGGCCTCATATATTAAATATGAAACACCATCCTGACATTTTATATCTCCTCATACCTCTATATTTTCCTCTCTAGCACTTATTAACATATTATATAACTAACAGTTTTGTTTATTACCTCTTTCCTGCAGTAGAATATAAACTCCTTGAAAGTAGAGAATTCAAACTGTTTTGTTCAATGCTGTATCTGGCAAGTAGAGACCATTCAATACTATATCTTAAATGAATAAATGAGTGGATAGATACTATGTTTCTTACATGTCCTGTTTTTATTAAGTAAAGCATGCATACGGGACTTTTGCTTCCACTTAAAATGTAAAAAGTTGCAGGGGACCATTGTTCCCACCCTAAAATGAGAATAAGTGAGAAAGGTTACAAAAGCGTAGTTTCAAATAATCTTTTAGAGATCTGAGATGCAAATAAGCCTAAATAAACTGAAATCCAGAAAGCTATGAGTCCTTCCTAGGACTTATGGCAGAATGACAAGATGAAGAGGTATCATGGTAAAGAGAGATCAGAAAAACTTCTAATGAACTTTTAACAGACCCCCTTGGGATGTCATGATGACTTAGAATCCCTACAGCCTCAGCCACGGAGCCAGTATCAGCCACCGATTCTTCCCCATAGGCCTTCACGGAGAATACAGAGTAGGACACCAAGAGGCTGGAAGCATGGAAGATTAACTGCGAGAAATCTCTCTTAAACACAAAAGGTGTTCACCAAGTATAAGAACCAGCTGTTGAAAGCTGGGTTAGGTTTGCTCAGAGAAATCCTCCTGAAGTGCTTCAGATCTGTACTGAGCACCTAGAACTAGCCACCAGTGGTTGCGGACAAGGAAGGATATCTGAGAAAAATTCCTCTGAGGCATCCAGCATTTTACTGGGTACAGTGTAAGTCAATGGTTGCTGGAGATGAGCGGGGGAGGGTAGGTAAAAGAAGAAAAATCCATTCCAGGTACTCCAAGTCATCAATAAGTACAAGGCAGTAGCTCATTGAAGTTTAGAGCAGGGCAGCAGGGCAAAAAGAAATCTCCTGAAGTTCAGAAAACTAGGCACGGGACTGTAGAGCAAAGGTTACTTCAAGCAGCCAAAAACAAATCAAGACAAAACCAAACTGACATTTAGGCTGTAAAACAGAGAGATCACGCATGCTTTGGAGTACTGGCCGCTGGATATAGAAGTATCATCGGAGTCACATCAGGAATCAAATCTCAGCATGGAGTTTACCATAAATTACATTGTTAGCATAAACTCTAATAGTTTATGACTTGAGACCTCAGGCATACAAAAACACTCTTAGCAGGTGGACTGTTCCAAGGGCTCAGAGCTCATCTCTCCGCAGTGGCCAAAGCCCAGTCCTAAAGACCAGCCTTTCGGGGAATGTGCTAGACTTGAGGAAACCAGGCCTGCTGAGTTAACCCTTAACTCTTTCCCATGCAGAAATGTTGAAATAATTTCTTCACACTGAAAGGAAATGATCTGCAGGGAGAAATAGAGAGCACCCAAAAGGTAAATATAATAGGTGTTTAATGAGCAAATGTGATAGATACATGTATTTTTAAATTTTATATATACCTGCTAGAATGGCTAAAATTAAAAAGACTGTCAACACCATATATTGACAGGTCTTTGGAGCAACTGGAACTCTCATACTTGGCTGGTGATCACATAAAATGGTACTACCTCTTGAAAAATCAGTTTGGAAATTTCTTAGAAAGATAAACATGTATCAGCCATATTGCCCAGCAATCCCAAGTCTAGGTATTTATCCAAGAAAAATGGAAAATACAAAAACATGCACAAGCATGTTCATGATAACTTTATTTATAATAGACAAAACTGGAAACAACATTAATGACTATTATTTGGAGAACAGATAAGCAAACTGTGGTTTATTCATACCTAGTAACAAAAAAGGAAGAGTTTATTGACACATACAACACCATGGATGAATCTCAAAATGTTATGATATGCAAAAGAAGCCAAACACAAGAGTACATTTGTAAAATTCCATTTATACAAAGTCCTAGAACCAATCTATGGTGAAAGAAATCAGAACAGTATTCACCTTTGGGATTGGAGTACCATTGTAAATGTACTCAGTATAAATCCTAAAAAAGAAAAAACATCCTCAAAAGGGTTCATCTCATGCTTAGAGATGCAGAATTTCTAATATAATAGTGCTGAGGCTAAGCACAAAATACTAAAAATACTGTTGAGAAAAAAAAAAGTTATTCATTTTTCAATAAGAAAGAATTAGAGAAACTAAAATATACTTATTAAGGGACACATATTAGCCAACATAGCCAACATCTAGAAAATCTCAGCATGAATGTTGAAGTAATCATTAGATTCTAAGTCTGTTAAAATTATAATAATTTTATGTTCAGTGAATTCTTCACTTTGCACAGGAGGCTCCTTAAGTCTGAAATTTTCAAGAGGCTGCTGTTCAGTATTAAATTTCCAATCACCAAATGTATCTCAAAAGATAAAATCATAAAAATTCTTAGCTTCAAAAATGTAATCATAGACTGCAGACATAGAGTTTATTTAGCCAAAAGCTTTTTTAAAATAACTCAGGAAAGCTGTGCAGTTAGCAACGAAGGCCATGGTCTATGGTATGGTCTTTTAATCTGTCAGTGTCTTGAAGGACATTTATTATAGCAGTACAACTTTCAACTCCCTTTGAGGAAATCTTTCAGAGGGCTATGTAAATTGTCATGTGATATTTTTGGAAATTTCTCAAAAGATCTTTTCATCGTGTTTAAAAAGATAGTTGTTCTTATAGATTCATTGCTTCCTTAAAAGTAACTTATTCTTGTCTACATGTTCACTAACCTATTAGTTTTATTTGAGATTACCGATCCCTTTCAGCCTAAAAAAATGAACAGTAAATTTAGATCAGACATAATTTATTTGGATGACATTCTGATGTTGATCTTAGGGAATTTTATGAGGAAAGCATAGCTAGATATTTAATATAACCTTTTGAGATCGACACTGTATACTTTTAGTTATTTTCTGGACCTTTTCTAATTTCCTTAAGCATTTTACTGGATGTAGGAAATTGCATTTTATTTGCAAACTTCTCTGCTCATTCCAATAACATCTTTTGGACATGGACACACAAATTAGATGTGTGCACTTCATTCAAGCATTGTTTCTTAAAATAAACATACCTGAAACAAGAAATCGGAATTTTACAAATACACAAAATCATTTACTTGAGAAATAAACTTTCCTCGGAAATGGTACGAGTTGAACAAAATATATATGGATCAAGTTGCTGTGCTATATGTAATATGAATTCTTAACGTCAGTATTTTAATAATTGCATCTTATTCTATAAAAATACATAGAGACAATATCTGGAGAAATGCTGGAAAAAGGTAGGCAATCATTCTTTAGAAAGCGTTCACCTGGTACTTGTTTTATAACCACAATTAACTTCAGCTCAGTCACCCTCAGGCCTAAGACTTCAGGACTGTTTACTTTTTAAAATCATCTCAGAGGAATACTCGGGGTTGCTGAGCATCATTAATTCAAACACAGTTGTCACATGTTGACAGCAATGGGATACTGGTCTTGGGAAGACAAAACTGTGTGTGTGCTTGGGTAATTGAAAGTCTGCATTGAGTACTGAAAACAGTGCAGGCTTCTTTTGCTGAGAAGAATAGAAAGGAAAATAAGTATTTATTGAGCATGTCCTATACTAAGTAAATGCTTATATATTATTAATTATTTCATTGTGTCCTTTAAATGACTCTACAAGCTTGGGATTTCAGATAGGAGAGGTACAATCTAGTTTTGCAGCAAAGAGTTGCTGGTAATGAGATTAGACAGGCAGACATATAAATTACAGCCAGATGGACTTCACACTTAGAGCAGCCAGTCTTGCAACTGGGTGTCTCAGTCACACAGACGTACTGACGAGCAAGATAGTTCAGCAGGACCACTTCCCAGCCAAAAGCTTTATTTAGGCAAGGGTGAAATTAAAAGAAAAATACTGATAAATGTGCTTTAACTATGAGTAGTGTACACAAATGCACAAAGAATAAAATGATTCCTGTTATTTTAAAAGTTCATCTGTCAGGAAAACCCAGTGAGAAAAAAATTAATCATTACATTCATAAAATATACATATTTATGGAAACAGTTCACAGTTTGAGTAACATTATAATAGTCAATAATTTAAAATCACAAAATGTCTCTTAAAAGACATAATTATTTGCAAATACTGTACAAGTAACAAATCATGTTTACAAGATATATTTTAATCATGTTATAAAACTTCTGTCATCACAGCTAAAATGCCACTTGATTGATACTGTATGCTCCAAATTAAGGTTCCTATGTGCTCAATTGCTGTTGTTCTTTGTGGGGTTTTTTTTTGTTTTTTTGGTTTTTTTGCCTGTGTTGGGTCTTTGCTGCTATGCGCGGGCTTTCTCTAGTTGCGACGAGAGGGGGCTACTCTTCATTGTGGTACGTGGGCTTCTCATTGCAGTGGCTTCTCTTGTTGCGGAGCACCGACTCTAGGCTCATGGGCTCAGTAGTTGTGGCACACAGGCTTGGATGTTCCATGGCATGTGGGATCCTCCCGGTCCAGGGCTCCAACCCGTGTCCCCTGCATTGGCAGGTGGATTCTTAACCACTGCGCCACCAGGGAAGCCCTCTTTGTGTTTTTTAAAAAGTAAGAACATAACTTGCTTTTTTCAGTAAAGAAAATAATGTTTTGACAATGTCAAACTCATTCTTAAAATATTATGGCATTGATGCATCTTATGATGCATCCAGTAAAAACAAAAATATGTAGTGATTTAGGTTATCTTCACAGACATCGTGTGTGTGTTCATTTGGTATTGATTAGAACCGAAGCTAATGAGGCCAAGTATTATAAGAACTGTGGTTAACAGCTGGATTATAACAAACAAATTCCATTGTTTAAATTGCCAGCATTAACCAGCAGCATAAATAATTGTTTTTTTTGCTTTGTTTGTTGTCACCTGATGAGAGGAGGTAGAAAGTTTGTGTGGCTCTCTGTTAAGATGACAGAGCTGCTGGTTACTCTTCCTATTAGTGGTGCTCTTTGACTGTGTAAACTAGTTCTAAGTTGAAATACAACTACCAGTTGCCTTAATGGTTTTTGGCTTTACCAACTGCATTAGTTAAGGATGGAGAGCAATAAGCAAGACAGGGATCATGAGACTGATGCCTATGTGTATGTCTAGAAGGACCATTTCTGGCTTGACAGTTCATTAGCTTTGTGATATTTGGTCAACTGGTTAACATCTCTCAGCCTGTTTGGTTTGTTTGTTGCGTCAGTCTGTAAAACAGGAATAATAATAATACTATCTTACCTTCTTCAAAAAGTTATTGTGGGAATCAAAAAAAGATTATGTCTGTTAAAAGATAACGGAGGCATATTTAAAAATTTAAGGGTTTATGTGAACAAAAATTGATTTGACTCTGGCAGCATCAAACTGGATGCATTCTACAGATAGGAGCTAGGGGCAAGGCTTATAGAGAAGAGGGGGAAGCAAAGTAAGGGCATTATTTGATTGGCTACAGCTTAAGTGGTTACATTCTTTGAGAAAGCCTAGTTAGCTGTGATTCATTGTCTTTACATTGTAATTTCTTAAACTTGAGATATTTCAGGCTTAGGTTTTAGTTTGCTTTTGTAGGCTCCTATTAAAACCACCTCAGTCTAGTGGTCTTCTTGTTTAATTAATTTAGCATGCCAAAAGCACCTCTCAAAATTGCAAAACTTATAAATCTATTGTCCCATAACAAGACCAGATCAAAACAGACTGTAGTAAAATCAAGAGGTAAAAACATATTAGCTTTACCTTGCTCCTCGGAATCAGAATCGGGTGCCAGATTCTTGGCCTTCTCAAATTTCTTTCTTCTTGGAGGGCAGAGACTAAGGAGAAAGTTATTTCCTAAGAGCCTTAGAACCTATATCCCCACCATGTACTCTCCAGTTCTGTTCTTCACTCAAGCATGTGTACCATGACTTGGAGGACTTTCGTTGCCCAGATGGTGTCTCTCCTTATTCCTTCACCATTATTGGCTTCCTGAATGATAAATTTGTTGTGATTTTCCAAGTCCACATTCATCATTCTGATCTGTCTTTAGCAGTCTTCAGGCTGTGTGTTGAGTTATACTCCCAACTTCTGGGGCTATAATTCTTACCTAGTTTCCCAAGAGGGAGGCCTCACGCATTCTCTAATTCCTCAGAGTGAAAACTCTTAGATGTGGCAAAATTTCCTTGGGGTCTGGTTTAGAAATAAGGTGAGTGTCATAATATAGGTTACTACACCAAACTTAAAAAAAATTTTTTTTATATTGGAGTATAGTTGATTAACAATGTTGTATTAGTTTCCAGTGTACAGCAAAGTGATTCAGTTATACATATACAAGTATCTATTTTTTTTTCAAATTCTTTTCCCATTTAGGTTATTACAGAATATTGAACAGAGTTCCCTGTGCTATACAGTAGGTCTTTTTTGTTTATTTATTTATTTTTTAAAAATTTTTATTGGAGTATAGTTGATTTACAGTGTTGTATTAGTTTCAAGTATACAGCAAAGTGAATCAGCTATAAATATGCATATATCCACTCTTCATTTGATCCTTTTCCCATATAGGCCATTACAGAGTATTGAGTAGAGTTCCCTGTGCTATACAGTAGGTCCTTATTAGCTCTCTATTTTATACATAATAGTGTGTATATATCACTTGCAATCTCCTAATTTATCTCCTGATTTATCCTTCCTACCCTTTTTCCTCCTGGTAACCATAAGTTTGTTTTCTACATCTGTAACTCTATTTCTCTTGTAAATAAGTTCATTTGTACCATGCTTTTAGATTCCACATATAAGCAATATCATATATTTGTCTTTCTCTGTCTGATTTACTTCATTCAGTCTGACAATGTCTAGGTCTATCCATGTCGCTGCAAGGGCACTATTTCATTCTTTTTTATGGCTGAGTAATATTCCATTGTATATATGTATCACATCTTCTTTATCCATTCATCTGTCGATGGACATTTAGGTTGCTTTCCTGTCTTGGGTATTGCAAACAATGCTGCTATGAACATTGGTGTGTATGTATTCTTTCGAACCATATATGCCCAGGAGTAAGATTGCTGGATCATACGGTAGCTCTAGTTTTAGGTTTTTTTTGTTTTTGTTTTTGTTTTGCAGTACGTGGGCCTCTCACTGTTGTGGCATCTCCCGTTGCGGAGCACAGGCTCCGGATGTGCAGGCTCAGCGGCCATGGCTCACGGACCCAGCCACTCCGTGGCATGTGGGACCTTCCTGGACTGGGGCACAAACCCATGTCCCTGCATCGGCAGGTGGACTCTCAACCACTGCGCCACCAGGGAAGCCCCTATTTTTAGTTTTAAGGAACCTCCATACTGTTCTCCATTGTGGCTGTACCAATTTATACTCCCACCAACAGTGTAGGAGGGTTCCCTTTTCTCCACACCCTCTCCAGCATTTATTGTTTGCAGATTTTTTGATTATGGCTATTCTGCCCAGTGTGAGGTGATACCTCATTGTAATTTTGATGTGCATTTCTCTAATAATTAATGATGTTGAGCATCTTTTCACATGACTCTTGGCCATCTGTATGTCTTCTTTGGAGAAATATCTATTTAGGTCTTCTGCCTATTTTTTGATTGGATTGTTTGTGTTTTTGATATTGAGCCACGTGAGCTGTTTGTATATTTTGGAGATTAATCCCTTGTCAGTCACATTGCTTGCAAATATTTTCTCCCATTCTGTGGGTTGTCTTTTTGTTTTGTTTATGGTTTCCTTTGCTGTGCAAAAGCTTTTGAGTTTAATTAGGTCCCATTTGTTTATTTTTGTTTGTATTTCCATTACACTAGGAGATCGATCAAAAAGGTATTGCTGTGATTTATGTCAAGGAGTCTTCTGCCTATGTTTTCCTCTAAGAGTTTTATAGTATCTAGTGTTACATTTAGGTATTTAATCCATTTTGAGTTTATTTTTGTGTATGGTGTTAGAAAATGTTCTAGTTTCATTTTTTTACATGTAGCTGTCCAGTTTTCCCAGCACCATTTATTGAAGAGGCTGTCTTTTCTCCATCATATAGTCTTGCCTACTTTGTCATAGGTTAATTGACCACAGGTGCATGGGTTTATTTCTGGGCTTTCTGTCCTGTTCCATTGATCTGTATTTCTGTTTTTGTGCCAGTACCATATTGTTTTGATGACTATAGCTTTGTAGTATAGTCTGAAGTCAGGGAGCCTGATTCCTGCAGCTCTGTTTTTCTTTCTAAAGATTGCTTTGGTTATTCAGGGTCTTTTATGTCTCCATACAAATTTTAAGATTTTTTGTTCTAGTTCTGTGAAAAATGCCACTTGTAATTTGATAGGGATTTCATTGAATCTGTAGACTGCCTTGGATAATATAGTCAGTACTACCCAAGGCAATATTGGCAATATTGACAATATTGCTTCTTCTAGTCCAAGAACATGGTATATCTTTCCATCTGTTTGGTCATCTTTGATTTCTTTCATGAGCATTTTATAGTTTTTGGTATATAGGTCTTTCCCCTCCTTAGGTAGGTCTATTCCTAGGTATTCTATTCTTTTTGATGTGATGGTAAATGGGATTGTTTCTACACCAAACTATTTACTTGGCAATAGTTGGAGCAAGTCTCTTGTCTGGCCCCAGGCATCTTAACTCTTACCTGGTTGTTTAGGCCAAAAATGGTGGAGTCATCCTTTACTTCTCCCTTGATATCATACTGCCCACACACTCCATCAGGAAATCCTGTTAGCTCTACCATCAATAGATAGCCAGAATCCAACCACATCTCGCTACTTTCTCTCCACTCTTGTCCTGTCTACGATGGTTTCAGCAGCCTCCTAACTGCTCACCCTACTTCTGTCTCTGGCTCCCTCCCCAGTGTCTTCTCAGAATATCAGCCACAGTTATCCTTCAAAAGCTAACTCAGACCCATGCAGTGCTCTGCTTCTCATAATGCTCTGGATAAAAGCCAGTCCTCTTAATGCCCTAAAAGGCCCTACAAAATCTAACCTCCTTACCTAACTGACCCCATCTCCTGCTCCTATCCCCTCTGCTCACTGCTGCGGTCCTGGTCTTTCACAGTCTACCTTATTTAAGTTTGAACCCCATCCCCAGCACTACTGAGTCCCCTAGCCTGTATAAAACCATAGCACTTATAACATCCTATATAAGCTACTTACTGACTGTCAGTCTCTCACCTCTGCAATAAAAGGTGTGTGAGGACTTGGAGGGATACTTGTCTGTTTTATTCACTGATGTTTTCCTGGAATCTAAATCATTGCCTGTTATGTAGTAACTTCTCCAATAGTTGCTCTAAGAATGAATGAAATATATATATGTGTGTATATATATATATATATATATATATATATATATATATATATATATAT
>NW_021703767.1:90643681-90712261 GCF_005190385.1 Monodon monoceros | reverse complement strand
ATATATATATATATATATATATATATATATATATATATATATATATAATTTTTTTTGTGGCCCATCTAGGGCACTATCTAGGGTATTAAGGGCAGATTTTTTTCCTTTCTGCAAGTGCCTCAGTACCAGATTTGATCATTAGTCCAAAGTATATCCACAGAGCCTTTATATATAGAGAGTTCCTGGCAGCTGCTTTCTCTGACATGCGTAATAGGCCACGAAGACCATAAAGAGTAAGCCCCTTTCTGGAATCTACACAACGTCTCATTGCTCAATTTTAGAATTTGTTGTACGATATCTTCTTAAATAAATTTAAACTGTCTAAACAACTTAGTCTAAAGATGCATTTTAACAGAAAATGTACTTGGGAGTCTGTATATGTTGCAGAAAATGTGTCTAATTCAGATGTGGTAAATAGTTTCTTGGCAAGGTATAGAATGTCTGGCATTCCTAGGATTGTTAGAAATACATGTTTTAAAAGTAATTCCTTTATTTCCTTTACCCTTTATCTAGATATTCTATCAAATACCTCTGTAGTCTGGGAAAGATTGACACTAGTTTAAGTAAAAGTGTTAATAGGCCAAACCAAAGCAAATACTACTGAAATGAAAATGCCACAAAGAAAGTGACATGATAAAACCGAGATTATTGAAATGGAAAGTGGCATAATGTTTTATAGCATGAATAGCTGAGATATTTGCTTGTCAGAAAAACATTTGTCTTCATTGAAATACCTCAACTTTTGTTTAATTTTACATCAAAGGTGTTTCTTTGAATGTTTGACATAATTAGTGATTTCTTTTGTTACTCTTTCAAATGAAAATGAGCAAAGATTGTAGGCAGACATAATATGAATTAGAGAGCAACCATGAATTAGTTTGAAGTCCTAGGTCTTTCTTTACACTAGTTTTGAATTTGTCTGTAATCTAGAATATGTAGACAAAATGAGGACAAACTGGCATTCTATTATTTGATCAATGTTTGTGGAAATGTTAAATATTACTTGGAAATAGTTTCCCTGCCAGGTGTACTATTTGATTAGTATATATGTATGTATGTGCATGCACGTGGGTGTGTGCATGTGTATACACACACACATATATCTATGTGTAAATAAAACAGTCATAAAAAATGATTTTCCTTGAATTCGAAACTAAAAAATTTCAAGTCGGCAAGTTATAAAGTAATAATGCTTTATTTTTCTCTAACATGTTTTAGTTTTGCTTTCAAACAGATTTTAGGCCAGAGAAACAGGACCCATTATAAGATTATTTACCTTTGAGATTGTGTTTAAGGCCACATTTTCCGTGTCTGCTGCACAGAATTATATCTTTCTACTGATAAAATATTTGAAAAGTGTGCAATAAAACATTTTATGACAACTTTTTTTGTACTGAAATCAGATTCCCTGACAGCACATCTCTTGCTTGACTGGAGAGAGCTGGGGGGCTTAGTCATGTAGAATAACACTACATTGTAAGTCCTGGCTAAAAGCAGGACTTATAATGAAGGAACGATCTGAATTGCTGATGGCAGTGGCTGTTGGTGTGGGAATAAAGTGACTGAGAGATTTCCTTGTGCATTTTGCCAAGACCACAAAGGATGGGGATTAACAGGTCAGGCTATTCATCCTAGCATCTAGAGGTAAAATAAGAACTCTTATATTTATATTACCATTGAGGAAGAATGAAAAATTATGTTTATTAAAGTGATTGGATTTTGTATATAAGTCACTCTAAAAATTCTAATAAAACTAAGGGTGGAATAAAAAGATACTACACAAATATTTATAAAAAATTCATTAAGGGACTCTTTTGGCAAGTTAATTAAGTAATGCTATTAAAAATTTTTTTAAAATTATTTTTTACCCCTCTTATCTCAAGGAAGAATGGGTTACAGTTAGAAA
Organism: Monodon monoceros; assembly: GCF_005190385.1. NCBI lineage: Eukaryota > Metazoa > Chordata > Mammalia > Artiodactyla > Monodontidae > Monodon > Monodon monoceros. The sequence continues at coordinate 90,710,355 of NW_021703767.1, read as the reverse complement.
AGAATAATGGGAATTGAACCACATATGTTTGTTTACATAGGTTGATAAGTGAAAATAATGAAACTGACAAATAATGGTCACAGACATGTATAGGTATGGAGCTTGTTTTTATTATCCATACCCAAGAAGATTAGAGAAGGGAAAAATAATCAAGTATGTACAAGGAAGGCAAAAGTTTCCTCAAGAAATTCTTTTTTAAAAGAGAAAGAACTAAATTAGTTGTTAGCGTATGAAATTTAAAAAACTGGACAATACTGGCTAGAACTTTTCACTTCTGGATCACTGATCTGAATACAGCAGATGACATGTCATCAGGGACCAAAGCCATTACCATAGTGTCTTATGTGAAATAAGGTAATTCTCACATTTCTTTTCCAAGAGTAGAAATGGCCATGCATACTATGCATTATTAGAAGTAAGATAGGTATGGAAATTTGTTGAGGCAAAATAGTGAAATTAGATGGAATAAACCAGTCTCCTATTCCTTTACAAAATCAAATATAACTCTCATTTAAAAAGCAAAACATTGCTCTTTATGAAACTACCATACGAAGATGTGATAGACTCTAAATCAGTATGTAATAAACAATTATTGTTTTTTTCTTTTTATTTACTCCCCCTCTTCTGGGAAAATGATACACAGATTTTGCTGGGACCAACATCCTGTTCCATCCTCATCCAGATGGTATGGGTGGGCTTGTCCTGACCCTCACCTCTAGAGATGGGACATTGACTTCCTTTGAGAAAACAAGAGCTTTTCCTCTTACCTTTGAAGTTACTGGGAAAGACCGTCTTTCTTTCGTTTGATGGTGTGTGGTAAAACTGTAACAGTCATTTTACCACTATAGCAGGGAATCTAGTTATTAGGAGGCAACAGTGTGGAGTCCGAGGACAAGGCCGGAGTGTGGAAGAGAGGTCAGAGAGATAGAGAGGAATCAGATCCTTGGTGATCTGATTTTAAGCTTCTGGTTCAATTTTTTTCTACTTTTATACTTTCAGTTAATAAAGTGATAGATTCCCTTTATTGTTTTAGTTGGATTTTTTTTCTCATTTGAAACATAAATAATTATTTTCATGGAAAGTGCTATTAAAAGTAGGATGGTAAAAATAATAGACCTGAAATGTGGCAATAGATAACTGAAAATATGTGATGGAAAATGTTGGGATGGAAAATTTTTCCTCTAACATTCTAGGTTCCTCTGCTGGCCTACTAATTAAATTGACATGAGACAGATTAACAAGTAAAAAAAAAAAAAAAAAAAACTTATGATTGTATGGGAAACCCACATAACATGAGAGATTCTAAAGATGAGTAAAATGAGGTATATATGTCATCCTGGACTAAGGTGAGGTAGGTAGGGGTCTGGGACTTCAAAGAGAAGGAAGGCAATTTAAAGGAAGATAAAGAGAGCAAACGTTTGGTAAACAAATGTTTGCTGTGCTGAGCCACATAGAAACAATGGGAGACTGTTTTTTAACAAACAGACTTTGCTAGGTTTCTTCCTGTCTGTCACACCTAGTTCATATTATATTATAGTTATCTACGGTAATAGCTGCCTTCCTGGAACAGGTCCTCTATCTCAGTTTTTTAAGTCAGGTAGAGGGAACGTCAAACGTTCTTCCTGAGTCTTTTGCTTCTTAAAAGTAATCAGCCTAAAATAATCTTCATGACAAAGAGACACATTTTGGAGTGGCAAATTTTGCACCCCTACAAGGAAAATGAAAACCCCCTCATTCCCCACCAAAATAAGGAACCCTTGTTACATCATAGCTGGGTAAATATCACCTTGTATTTAGGGATTCAAATCAAGACTGCAGAGTTAAGATACTTGGTAGAAAATATTCTAAGTATGGTGGTATATGATGGCCTTCAGAACATTCATTAGAAATAAAGTTACTTTGAAAGTACAATTGAACACAAAAATGAACAGATGCTCTTTAAAAACAATTGAATTTTTTTTTCCAGCAGCAGGTTTGAAACAAATCTGTCCAAACTTTGAGAACATTATATAACTGCCAGTTCCCAGGACTCCAGAGATGCCATAGTATTTTCTTCTTTCCAGACCTTGTCTTCAGCCCTTCCCATTTATTGTAGAAGTTCCAGATAGTTTTCCAGTCAATTTCCTTTCACTGAAATTAACCAGAGTAAATTTCTGTTGTTTGTGGCCTGAGAAACCTAATTGATTAAACACATTTCACACATTAATTTTTCATCAGCCTTTGTTAATCTAAACAACTTAAAAACTTATCTTTTAAACATCCCCTTACATGTGCACAATCAAATTAGTGCTTGTTTTAAAAGAAAAATTAACTTTAAAAATTACATATTTCTTATTATTAATAGATTATTTTCCCCAAACCATTTTCATTTTATTACTGTTATGATGTTACCAAACCCAAGTTTGTGTGCCCAATACACAGTGAGGCCAAACAAATGGAAGTGCTGGAGTTTGGAGGAGAGAAATGTTTATTGCTGGGCCAAACAAGGAGAATGGGTGGCTCGTGCTGAGAAACCCCAAACTCCCTGATGGTTTTCAGGGAGAAGTTTTTATAGGAAAAATTTAGGGTGAGGGCTGTAGTATGTGTGACTTTGCTTTGATTGGTTGGTGGTGGGGTAACAGGGTGGTACTCCAGGTATCTTGTGCTCAACATGAAGTTTCCATCCTCCATGTGGGTGGGGATCTTATTTCCTGTAGAAGAACTCAAGGGTATTGTTATGTATATTCTATGAGGAGGAAGCAGGACCTGCCCCAAGGCTGCATTACTGTTTCTTGACTGTGTCTCCTTTCTTTCTGCATCCCCTCCCTTTCCTGCTTAGCAACTATTTGAATCTGCCCTTTGGAACTCAGAGAAGATCAAGGAAGCCAAATTAAGCCTAGTTCCTATAAACAAGAAACAGGGGACATGGAAAGGATTTGTACTAGATGATTAGTTTTTACATCTAAACTTATTTTCTTCTAGTTTTGCTTCAAAGCCTCCACATGACCTCCATTTCAAATGGAAGAAACCTGGTGGTGCATCCATTCCAACTCCCCATTTAATGAGGAAATTTAGAGGCTTTGAGATCTAAGGTCTCACAGTTACTAATTATCATTGACTTCTAGGCTGAAAAACCATGGTATTTCTACTTGCCCACCTGGGTAAGGCTAAACACTTTTTGGAGGAAGAATTGCCTCTCTGGGCTCAACTATTTTCTTGACAAAGGAAGCAAAATTGAACAGGCAAGTGAATTTGCAATTCAGTTCACCAGGGTATCATTTGCTGTGATCAAACCACAAAGTTATTAAATGCTAGTCCATTCATAGGAAGAAGACAAATTAAATTTTTCTCTGAAAATGTTTCTTTAAAGTAATAAGCTTATATAAAAGATCAATGAACATTTATCAAACACCATGTATCATGTGAATAAGTTGCAGTTTCTGCTCCAAAGTGGAGGAAATGGGTTGATTTTATTTAGTAGAAATGGAAATTCCAGAAAGGGGAACAAAAAAGGACTTTAATTCTAATTTACATGATCTTTCTGAATAGAATAAGAGATCATCGTGACTGGATAATAAAAAGTTCTCCCTCCAATATCAAATTACTCTTCTTCCCTGTAAAAGGAAAAAAGTGTTAACATTCACCAAGTAGATTCCATTCAGTGGAAACTTTGAAAAGATTGAAAAAAAGAACTTTTTTTCTTCACTCATTATTTTTTGCTGCCTTATTACTTCATTGTAGAAGGTACTGCTCCATGCTCTTTAGTTTAGTGACTAATGTAATTCACAGAACATTGGTGACTCATTCTAGAAACAGGTCTTTCTTCTCAATTTTACTTTTTTTTTTTTTTCTCCCACTAATAATCTGTATGGAGAAATACATAAGGCATGCTATTATCCTTTGAATATATTCCTTCATATAGAGAAACATGCAGAAGACCCAGTTCTGTGGAATAATACTTAGGGTGGACTGTACCTCATTGCCCATTTATTTCCTTAGATACTTCAAATAGTCTTTGAAGCAAAATAACAAGTTTGTAATTCCCCATTGCTTTTTACAGATTCTCAGTAATCAACAATTTAACAAAATAGTCTGTGACTGATAATACTATATACCACAATTTGATGAACTATTCATTTTAACTTAGGTAGTCGCTTTTTTGGTATTGCCTGTACTTAAGCATATATAAACATATATGACTATTTTATATATATATATATGTATTAATTTTATACATTCTGAGACAAAAAGCAAAAGGAATTTCTACAAGTTTTCTACATGAATTTTAAAAATAGTGGTCTGACTGTGAAGCCAGGATCAGAAAACTTTCTGTACAAGGCCCAGTAGTAAATATTTTAGGTTTTGTGTGTCATGTAGCCTCTGTTCCTTCTACTCTATGCTGTCAGGAAAGCAGCCATAGTTAGAAAGGAATTGGCATGGCTGCATTAAAAAAAAGCCCACTTTATTTACAAAAACAGGTAGTGGGCTATTTGGCCCTCTGATTGTAGTTTGCTGACCCCTGCTTTAGAATGTGAGGAATTTTTCCAGAAGGTATCAGTTCACACAAGAGCAGAAATAATAACCAAAAAGTTAACACAAAGTTGTAAGCATTACTTTGAAATTTCTGAAACAGAAGCTTATCCTTAAATGTAGAAATTCTGTCTTGCCATTATGTTTGATAAAGTATGGTCACCTCCAAACAGGATTTTTTTTTCTTTTGAATTTTATTTTATTTATTTTTTTATACAGCGGATTCTTATTAGTTATCCATTTTATACATATTGTGTATACATGTCAATCCCAATTTCCCAATTCATCCCACCACCACCACCCTCCCGCTACTTTCCCCCTTGGTGTCCATACGTTTGTTCCCTACATCTGTGTCTCTATTTCTGCCCTGCAAACCAGTTCATCTGTACCATTTTTCTCAGTTCCACATATATGCGTTAATATACAGTATTTGTTTTTGTCTTCCTGACTTACTTCACTCTGTATGACAGTCTCTAGATCCATCCACGTCCAACCAGGATTTATGGGTGTCTAAAAAAACTGCTGCCGACTAGTTTGGGGCACTAATTTCTGTCTGATATACTAGTGATTATATATGTTACCAATGTATGCCTGCTAAGAAAACAGTTGAAAAGGCTCGGAAGAAACAATTATACCTTATTGTTTATTAAAGGAGAAAAATAATCTCTCTAAAATATGCCTGTAATGATCTAGGAAGATGACTAGAGAAAAAATAAAATCAAAGATATTCCATAGGCTTCTTGTTTATATCACCTTCACAAAGTGGAAGGATCTTTAAACTGGAAATAGTAGAACAAATATTATCTTTCACATAAAAAGAAGGATACCCAAAAATGAATAATGCACATGAAACCTATAATTTATCTTGGTGAATAACAGCTCTTTTCCATAAATTTCTTTAAACACTCCGAACCTATTAAGTTACATTTCAGATCCTGATCCAGAATTTATCAGAATATTTAATAGCATCTAGCAGCATGGTGATGGAGATATTTCTGCATTGGATAAGAAGTTGGTGATTTCTGAAAGTTCCTTCTACTTCTAAAATTTCAGACTTGTTGAAAATATCCTACATTAGCACCCTCATATACTGAAAAAATATCACTAATTATATGTCTTTTCATAAGGGTGCAATGGTAAGAGATTCAGACTTAAAACAAACTATATCCAAGTAATGTGAGGTTTTTACATCAAAATTACTACCAGTAATTGGAAATAGAAGTTGATGTGCTCTTTGTCAAAATAGTACTTCTTTTATTTTGTTTTCCTGTTAGTGTTTTAGCTATTATATTCTTTGCCACATTACAAATTTATTTTTTTCTGTTTTCAAGGAGAAAAATTACTTATTCACAGAAGTATCTCACAGAGCTAACTCTCCTCATCCTCTCCCTTTCTCTCTCTCTCTCCCCCCTCCCTCCCTCACTCTCTCACTCATACACAAACACACACACACAAAAATGACATTTTTAATTAGAAAGGTGATGCTTGAGTCATCTCATAGTTTTAAGTTATGTTGTTCTAATTTTGTTACATGAACTTGCAAAAAATTTGTTGGAGAGACACAGTTTTCCCTCCTGATTTGGGTGATATGTTTAGACAAAGGAATATTGGGGAAAATCATTGACAGTTTTATTATGTGGCACTGACAGTTTTATTTTTTATATAGAAAGAATATGACAAAAATCAAAGTATTGGAACATATTTTAGGTAGTCTAAATGTATAGAAGTAATCATAAAAGACACCATTAACTCGTCTTGCTCTAGATAATGAGATAAAATTAAGAATAATAAAATTAAGCCTAATGATGGAGAAAATATTTTCCTATGCCCTTAGAAATAAAGCCTTAATTAGCTGGAATTTTAGAGAATGAAGTGTTCTGGTAATTTAATTTTCTGAATAATGGAAGATAAACAGAAAATCCTTTACTATCATGCCCATTTTGTTGCAGAATTCCTAAAATGACTAAGTATTATCTCTTGCCTTAGGAAGTATAAAGTAATTAAATTTTATGCTTCTTGAAGGTCATTTTGGAAAATTATCTCTCCTTTCTCTACACTCATTTTACTGGAAACTCTTACATGGCATTTATCATAGTTTGCCTTGTGATGCATGTAGTATTTCTTCTGCCAGTTTATAAACGTCTTGAGGCTAGAAACATCTTTTTTTTCTTTTTTTTTTTTTTTTTCGGTATGTGGGCCTCTCACTGTTGTGGCCTCTCCTGTTGTGGAGCACAGGCTCTGGATGTGCAGTTTCAGTGGCCATGGCTCACAGGCCCAGCCGCTCCGCGGCATGTGGGATCTTCCCAGACTGGGACACGAACCCGTGTCCCCTGCATCGACAGGCGGACTCTCAACCACTGTACCACCACAGAAGCCCTAGAAACATGTCTTTTTCTTCATTTAGCCCCATAATAGATAACACAATACCTCATATGTAATACATGCTCAATAAATATTGAATTGGATAATTATGAATTTCAATTATGACTGAGATATTATAGATTCAGAAATTGCCTCTTGCTTATAAGAGCATGTCAGAAATAATCATGGTTAATTACAGGCTCTGACTAATCAAAATCTGATTTTGGATCTGCTTCATTAAGTCATGTTTTAAATATTTAATGTTTTTAATATTTATAAATATAATTCTATATGATCATTTTTAATGATTCTATACATATGTATTCCAGCCTATATATAGACGATATATTACTTAACCAATTTCCTTTTTTTTTTTTTTTTTTTATGCGGTACGCGGGCCTCTTCCGTTGCGGAGCACAGGCTCTGGACGCGCAGGCTCAGCGGCCATGGCTCACGGGCCCAGCCGCTCCGCGGCATGTGGGATCCTCCCAGACCGGGGCACGAACCCGTGTCCCCTGCATCGGCAGGCGGACTCTCAACCACTGCGCCACCAGGGAAGCCCAATTTCCTATTTTTGTATATTTTAATTGGTTTGAATTTTTATTTTCATAGACATTGCTATATGTAAATGACTATATACATCATTACCTCTACACAGCGTAAAATTCTTGTAAGTACAATGGCTAGTGAAAGTGTATGCAGCTATTTAAGACTTTTGATAAACGTTGTCCTCTTAAAAAGATATAATAGTTTATAATTTTACCAATAAAATTATATGAGAGTGTATGTTTCCCAAAACCTGTGATCAAATTGAGTAGTATCCTATTTAATCAACTAATGGTAGGGAGTAGCTCATTGTTCTCTGTGCCCTTTTTTGATCATTAATTCATTTGAACTTGTTTTCATTTTCATTGTATCTTATTTGTATTTCATTTCAGTAAACTTTGTTTTCCCATTTTTCTATTAGTGTGTTGGTCTTATATGCGTTTATATAAAGCTTAGTAAACTTTTATCTCTTTTGTGTGTTATTTTTGTCTCCATTTGAAGTATATAACGTTTTAAATTGTTATGTAGTTGAGATTTTTAACTTTTGCCTTTAATAAGGTTCTGACTTTAGGGTTAACTTTGTAAACCCTTTTCACAGCCCAATGTTTAAAATTTTTTCCAGATGCTTACTTCTAGTTATTTTATGGTTTCCTTTAAATAAAATTTGCTTTGTTGAATAACAGAATTATTTTCCACATTGCCATCATACTGATTAGCTGTGGATGAGGCACTCTAAGCTCACTGCAATATCGACTTCCCTGTAGAGCAGAATTTTCTGTATGTTGAGCCATGCTACCTGCCATGCTGACATGGGTTACCTGAGTGTCCAGGGAAAGCCTGCAGCTCTCTGTGCCTATAGTTCAGTCTCCAGCTGTGGGTAGTTACCAACATTTAGGGTAGAGATCTAAATATTATCATTTTTTAAATGAGTACCATGATATGGAAAATGGTTAGGAATCACCTTGACTAAAAACTATGGCCAGAAACATTTATAAATAAACGTACTATCACAAAACTCAGAAATGACGTTTTTGATGTTTTCTGACCTCAGCAAGGTTATCCATTGTCTAGAATGGATCCCCCACGTGAGGCCTCATTTGGACCTTTGAAGAAAATTATGCAATAGATACAAAAGTACGTCAAGTATCAGGCTTACATAACTTCTTTAATGCAGGCAGTATAATAAGGATTTTTCAAAAGAATTTCCAAGGTAAAATTTTCTTTTGAGCTTTGAGATGAGAAAATGCTGCCTCTTAATGTAGAATAATACTGTTTATCTCTTACAGTTGAACTCCGCATCAAAAGTTTTTCCTCCACAACTCCTTTTAGTTCAGCATGATTGGCCTCAATTGCCGCTCATTCTTTAGTATGTGGAGTAGTCAATCAGGCAGCTCTGAAATGTGCTAAAATGAAGCCCTTGAAGTTGAATTTGTGGCTTTGAGAGACAGGACACTTTTCATCTGTATTCCCGCTTTTTATCACTGTCCTTAAACTGTCTTAGAAAGAAAAGACATTAAGACATATAGAGTATGAAATGCTAATCAGGTAAGATGGTAAATGCCATTCAAGGGGAGAGATGATACCCGCATAATGGATGATGATTGTGAATGTTTGGTAGTTGTGCCAACATATCAGTGCTTTTTGCAGGGAAGGAGTATTCTGAGGGAAGCCTGTGTACTGGTTCATAATGTTCATAATCATTCCAAGCATTCAAAGTATGGTCACATAAATTTAAATATAAATGGAATTACAGAAGCACATGTGAATTTACATACATATTCATACACAGATATAAATTATATATGTTCTTCATCATACTTAAATATCTGTGTGGAGATATACATATAAGTATATTGCTGGATAAAATGTTATTATATTACTTCTAAATAATGCCTTTAAAAACAAGTATGATAGGGAAAGAAGACCATCTAGTCCCCTTTACTTTCATAATTAAACATTATGTTTTCATCTACATGACTGATATCTAGAACATATGGATCTTTCTTTAATTGAAACATATTCTAGCTCTCCTTACCACTAAGCATGTTGTAGATATACTTTTTTTCTATAAAAAATAAATTCATGATATATTTTTAGAGTAAAAAATTACTTTCATAACATGTTATCACTTTGTATGTGTATATGTTAGCATATATAACATACACATATATTTTGTGTATATATATTTATGTGAATGTTCATATGTGTATACACATATCAGTGTTAAAAACTAAATGTTGTATGCACTTAAATGATAGGAGTAGGACCATTGGATTATTGGTGGTTTACTTCCTACTTCACACTTCCCTCCACTTTCTGAGTTTCGGTAGTAAAGACATTAATTTTGTAATCAGAAAATATAGTAAAGCTATTTCCATTTTACTAAGAAAAAAAAAGCTGTCTTTCTATAAACCTCACATTTGTATTTTTTGGATTCAGCTTGCCTTAAAAACAAGACTGAAGCAGTCAGAACTATAATAAAACAGGGATCATCTAATGCAATTTAAATGTAGTCCACCCTTAGGGACACATACTAGGTGAAACATTCATCTGTGGGTCATGTTTATCATTTACTGCCCAAGATCATCAAGCTCAATTCCCACATTACACCAGCTCACCAGAAAGCAAAGCAGCTTAACCATTTAATTTTACCCTCCACAGCACACCTTTTTAATTTTAATTTTTTTACAAAATTTCAATTTAACTTTATGTCCATGAAAGCTGCCTAGCTTAGCCAAGAGACAGCGCAGGGCACTTAACTTGGGTCTCTGTAGCATTTCCCTTACAAAACGCTATGTGTGTGTCTTTTCCCAAGGACCAATATATGTAATAGTCACCAGTATTGCAAATGCAATTGTTTTTCCATCTACTAGTATGAATTTTGCCATTATGTTGTCTTTGCATCTTTCATTGGAAGCTCCATTACAAATTATTGTCAAAACCCTCAAATTATTTGTGATATAGGCAGATAGATAGACAGACAGGTACACATGCACACATAGAGTGAAAGTGGTACAATCTATTGAGTTTTCCTCATTTTCCTAGGAGCTAAGAAGTTCAGATATAAATTTTTGTAATAAGTAGGATTAGTATGGATTTCCTGGTATCATTTTTTCTTCTCTTCTTTATCTTTTATATAACATAAAATATTTTAAAATTAAAGTCTTATGTTAAAAGTATTATATACTTCTTATTGACAAACTTAAAAATACATAGAAAGTGACAAAAATAAAAAATAATTTATAATTTCATCATTTCAGAACTTTTTCTAATGTTTTGTTCAAATATATGTGTGTGTGTATATATATGTATATTTTTTTATTGCTTTTCATAAAGCTTTTATGTGCTACATATATTGTTTAATAACTTGATTTTTAAATTTAACATACTAAATATTTCCTGCTATTAAGTTGTTTTCTATAATTGATAATTTATATATATATTTTGGAGCATTTAAACCATTTTAATTTTTTCTCTTTATTTATGTTGATAAACATCCTTATACATGTATCCTTGGGCATATTTCAGCAATTAGACTTCCAGCAATCAGAATGGCAGAGCAACTTTGCCTGTTCATTTGTAAACACGTAATATATTTTAAACTTTTAAAATAAGCCTGTAGCTTTAGAAAATCAAGGAAATTATAAATTCTTCCTGTGACTCTGGTTCCTAGCAATTTCCAACAACTCTGTGATCACTCACAGGCCAGAGATGAATGGAAGGTCAGTGTCTTCATTTCCAGGTCTGAGCACTGCCTCAGAGTACAACATATATATCCCAGGTGCAGTATATCCCAACGCCAAGAATTACATTCAGCCAGAATCTTGAAGTCATTTCTTCCTTATATTTTGGATTCCAGTGTTGCTATTTAGAATACAGTGTCATTCTGATTGTTTTTCTATTAAAAGTAAACTTTTTCTTTTGAGATCTTGTAGCATGTTTATTCTTGGTGTTCTTAAATGAAGTGTCCCTTCATGAGGATACTTCTGCACATATTGGGTTAGATAATGGATGTGCCCTGTTAGTCATGTCCTTCATTCCTGGTGAATTTCCTTGTAACTTCTCTTTGATGCATTTCACATCTCTATTGCCTTTGTCCTTTTTTTCAGAAACCCCTCCTAGTTGGCGCTAAGAGAAGTAGGAGTTTTCTTTAACTCATTTTATTGTTATTTTTAAAAATATTTCCCATCTCTGTAATTTTTTAAAAATCTGATTTCTGGGAGATAACCTCTCATTATCTTTTTTTTTTTTTCTTTCTTTGTGATGAGAACTTTTAAGATTTACTCTCAGCAACTTTCACCTCTCATTATCTTTAAGAACTTCTTTTGAATTTTTTTATGTTGATTTCCTCTGTTTCTTTTTTATAGCATACTCTTTTCTCTTGTTTTTTAATCAGACACAATACTTTTTCTGATTGTTACTATTTAGTCTTTTTGATGATTTTCATTAGCTTTTTTGATATTTTTATCTGGCTATATATTATTTGGGTTTTCTACCGTTTTTTTTTCCTATCAGTTTATGTCAGTCTTTATCATGTTGCAATTTTTTCTCACATGTCTGGTAGTTTTTATTATCCATTCAAACTTAAGATAAAGACTCACCGCATTTTGCACTGTGCCTGGCATCTATGGGTACCAAGTCATTACATTGTGTTTCATGCCTCCAGAGAACAAACATCCAGCCTTCTGGCTGAAAGATGGGAGCCTAGATGTTGACAGTTTCTGTATGGGAGCAGGGCTAAGGGTAGCATGAACAGTGACTTTCCATGTACAGACCTTCAGCATATTCCCATTTCCCAGCTCAGGCTCACTCTCAACCTGTGCTGTACTGGGATCTTCACCTCCTGAATTTGGGTTTTTGCTTGGTGAATTGACTCTTTTTGCTTGTAACTGCTCTACACACAGTTTATTGTCATTTCCCTCCCCCAGTTAAATCATTTACTACTTACTTACCTGCTTTCTATCTCTTCTATTAATGTCTACTCTCTTTTTTCTCTTTTTCTTTGAGAGTTCTTAATAGCTTTATTTCTTTCTTCTTATTTTAGTCGTGTCTCAGGTGGGAGAAGAGATACACAAATATGTTTAACCTGTCATGTTTTTGAGGAAATGGTTTTATGTAACTTTCAGTCACCCAAATTTGTTATTCAGTGTGCTGGTGATTGGTTCTAGATAACGAATCTTCCAATTATATGTTTTATTTATGATTCATCAACTTATCTCTCTAAATTATTTAACCTTATTCATCACTCTCTTTATTTAAATGGCATGTATTGTGATGGAGCAAAACATGTTTGACACCAGTATCTACACTTAGGAAGCCTCTGCCATAGATATTATTATGAGATAATGCAAATAGCTAATAGATACATTTTAAAAAATAAAACCAAGATGCAGTGTAACTAAATGTCAAAATAAATAGATGACACCAAACTAGATCACACTAGAATTTAGGGATTTAACAGAACCTATGGATTAAAGATCTTTTATGTCTACAGCTGGTTGAGGTTTGGCAATTTTAAGACCTATACTATAATTTGCTAATACTTGTGCTTTATCATATCTTTTAATTTCTGCCATTCTATATCAAAAAAAGCTAAAACAAGCATTTATTTTTTAAATTTTTGGTCTTTCTCTGCATATGTTTTTCTAGATTATCATTTACATGCAATTATTATCTTAACTTTATAATTAACTTAATCTCCTTTTAAACTGGGTGCATGCCAATTTCATTGGATTTCTCACTCTACAATGGCTTTAAGGTAAGAACGCTCGGTATGTACCAGATACACAACTAAGCACTTTACATGAATTATCTAATCCTCCCCCCAACTCTATCAGACAAATATTATTATAACCTTGCTTTACTGATGAGAAATTTAAAACTCAAAATTAAGTAACTTGTTCAGGATCACACAGTCCATATAAATGGGGTACAAAGCTAGACAGTTTTCTTTAGAGCCCTACCCTTAACTAATACATCACCTTGTACACAGCAGGCAAACAGCAAATATCTGCTAAAGATGAATGAAACCTTTACTAATCTTTTTAATCCTTAAGAAGTTTACACATTTACAGAATTCACTTTCTACAAAATTTCTTGTAACGTGATGCTTACTAATGGTGAAAAACCTTCCACAATTTTTCTTCATTCCTATTGATTTGCAGTCACTCATATAAAATTCCATTTCGTAAAAATCTTTGGAGTTTTTTGCAAATTGTAAATGCTTATGAAATAGTGTCAGGATAGACAATGGTCCTTACATAACATGGTTAAAGCAGATGGCTAAAAATGGATAGTTTATTCAAATGCTTAATCTAAATTCCCAGGACCACTACTGTTTTTTGTTTTTCCTTCAAGTTAATTTTGTGAAAATACCTACCATATTATAAAGATAGTGCTCAAAATTCTATTTTAATTAGAAAGTGTAATCTTATATTTTAAAATGTCTATACCGTATGGATAAGCATTACTTACAACCATAAGTCGTAGAGTCAGGCAGCCTGAGTGCAAACCACATTTAAGCTTGAGGTTAACTCCTCAGTAAGTTGGAGATAAATTGTTTGTTTTGTTATCAGATGAGATACTGCAAATACTTGGAAAGTACTTGGTATGGTGCCTCTCACACAGAAAGCATTCAGTTAATTTTAGTGTTCATGTGATATTTAGAAAAGTAAGAGGAGGGACTTATTCTTCAAATAACTGATTGACCTTCTGTAGTATATATTTGAGACTGCTGCTCAGACAGGAAAGTTTGTCATAAGCTGGTAATCTATCCTAGTCTATACCATTTACATCAGTTATACACTAACCTTCTCTTGAAAATATAATTAATTCTTTTGAAATTCTTTACGTATCAGGTACAGATCATTTGCTAGATGCTAGGGATATGGGAGTATGAAGGACATGAAAATCTATTCCTTTCTATTTGAAGTCTGGTAGAATTATAGTGACCAACACAAGCTGAAAGCATGATAAAGTAGGTGGAAATAAAAACAAACATTAGTCTATACCATGACTGCGTTTTTGTGAGTTTATGTCAGAATTCCAGATAGGAGCTCTAGCTTCTGGAATTCACCATTCTAGAGGGAAAAATGGACTGAGTATTCTATAATTTGGGATCAGTTTCTGATTACTGCTACTCATTGGCTATACATATAAATTTAAGAATCATTTTTCTGGCATTCAGTTTCTTAAACTTTAAAATGAGAAACTTTGGGCTGGATGGTTTCTAAGAACATTTCCTGACTTAAATTAAATTGCTCATAACCTCTAGTGGAACTATCCCTGCTTCCTTATTTTTGTCTTAGTCCAAGTTATGTTCATAAACTCTTACTTCAATTTCTACTCACTAATGATTGCCATCTCTAAATATGCTTTTCTAGTAGTAAATTACATTATTTTAGGTCATCAGAAAAACATTTTAACATTATAGAAATCAAGAAGCTAAAACTTTACTTTGTTTTTTACATAAATATTTTATCATTTGTGTCAAGCTGGTCTGTGGCTGAAATTAGATGTTATTAAAAAAAGAAAAAAGAAAGAAGAAAAGGTAGAAAACTAACCTGATACTTTTTCTTTCCATCTAAATTTCATGAGAGCTGTGGTTTGAGAAAATAAAATGGGCCCCCTGGAACATAATGATATATGTGAAAACAGCTTTTTATGAATTCTATAAAGTATAACAAAATTGATGGATTGACTTCCAAGTATAAATGCAAGCTTAGTTATTTATGTTTGGGTTTTTTTTTGTAGTTTAACTTTATAATATTGAGGCTTATCCAGATCTTCAGGCCTGGAAATTTAAAACAAAACAATAAAACAGTAAAGCTGTGATATAAGAAATTTAAGATGCTTTGACTTCAATAAATTCTCTTTCACTTATTTCAGTATTCTGTGGACCTTATGGTGAGTTGACAGTGATGAATTTCCTTTACTTGCTGTTAATTGGAATAGTAGAGAGTATATACTGGAGAAATCACATTCAAACATTTTATAAGTGGCATTTCTCCCCTGAGATAGATGAATATACATAATTTTAAAGTCAATTTTTAATGACTACCTTAGCATGTCATTAGTGGCAAAAATTTTACTTATGAAACTAGGATTCTAAACATCAGATTTTCATTATCCCACTGGAAATAGGATTTAGAATTTCCAAATAACATAGTAGTTAAGAAATACAGTATTTTACCTTCTTCACTTTTCTCAGTAATTTCTCTTTTAGTTGATTCTACTTCAAACTAGAAATTTATCTTTTCACTGAGTAAGTTCTTATCTCAGTTGTATAAGTACATCTATTTTATTAGATGAAAAACATGACTTTCCATTTAAAATGTCTTAGCCTGTAACATATATGTGTGCTTTTCCTATATATATAGCAGGTTTGCACTTGAAGTACTCTTTAAAATATTTATTCTAGTATATAACCTTTAATAATACAGTATATCTTGATTGGTTATATGGAAAGAAATGATTTAATTACAATTGTAATTACAATTAAATTACAGCTTGTAATTTAAATACAAGTATTTTCTTAATCTCCTTAGAGTGGTTGGGGGTTATTTTCTAAGAAATAACAAAAAGTTGGAGAATACCTTCTCAAAACATTCTGAATTAACTTCTAATGAGTTTATCTGTATTACTTGTTCATGTTTTTCTAACGTAGTTTTTTCACTGTAGAGATGAATTAAAATCAATCTAAAAATATACTGGAATTTATGTAATGGTAATTATGAAACTTTTCTCAATTATATGTGAAAACATATTAAGAATCTTAAAAATAATTTTTATTCTTTTTAAAGTGAAGATACTAAATGTATACTGTTGTTATAAGATAAAGGAAAATATTTCGATACAACTTATAAGAAGCATTTCCCCTCTCTTAGGAATAAGATAAACATATATAAATATAAGTTTTCCAAATGTTTTCCTCTATGCCATGAGTATCATACAAAAGAAAGTTAAGCATCACCCCTAACAGAACACTTCATAAAGTAGTAGAGGAATGTTTAATGTGACTTTCCTCGTTTTACTTTTATATTTTCCTTCTTAGGAAATTGCCTAAAACCCCTCTATATTAGCACTTCCTGATGGCTTTGGAGTAGGATGTAGTATGTATGTATGTGTGGCTTTTTCATCTGAAAATAGCCTGAATCTCCGATTGCTGTTATATTTCATGTCTGGTAAACTGAAATGAGCTTTGGACTTCCAATGAGAATAGTTTTGACTTTCAGTTCCATCATTATTGATTATATCACCTTTGACAAATCACTTAGTCTCATGAAAGTCTGTTTCCTCATAGATAAAATTGTTTTTATAATATCTGTATCACATATTTATTGTGAGGATTTGACTAGACAATATATGGGATAAACCTTCTAAAATGGTTGAAACATAGTAGGCCCTCAAAAATTTATTTCCTTCCCCTTTCCCTGTTGAATCTGAATACGAATAATGAAAACTATTATTTATGGAATTTGATCATATTTTGTTTACAGGAGTCTTAGCTATTTCCCGTACAAAAGCTTGAGTTTTATTTCTTAAGTGATCTTCCCAGTCACTGACATGGACTTAAACTTGTAATGAAATTCAGCAAAATAGCCAACACAATACTATTCTTTATCTGCTCATGTCAAGACATTTTTAGTCCCTCTGTTGTAAACTTCACATAGAAAGACTCTAAGAATCCCTGCTATTTCTCTTTTTCTCTATCTAAATATATGATATAGCAAAAAAGTTCCTACATTAAACAAAAAAAATTATTGAGGGGATGAAAATGTTCTGGAACTAAATGGTGATGATATTTGTATAACACTGTAAATGTATTAAATACTACAGAATTGTACATTTTAAATTAGTTCAAATGGTGAATTTTGTCTTATAGAAACTTTACCACAATAAAAAGAAAATGAATTAATCAAAAGGGGCTTATTGGTTCAACAGTGTGCCTGGCACATAGTAAGATGCTCAAAAAAATAGGATTACCGTATAATTTACTGTCCAAACCAGTTTATGTTTTCTAAGACAAATGTTAAGCTGTATAAGACACAAGGATCCAAAATATAAAATGGGATTCTCTGGGGAAAATGAGATATATGTACATCTTACCTGAAAGTGATAATTTTTTTGCCTACCCTAACAGCAAATGAAGCATTTTTTAAAAATTCCTCCTTTCTTCAGGAAATAATATGTTCACATGATTCAAAATCAAACAGCATAAAAGATTTTGGTGAAATACTTTGTTCCCATTTCTTCCCTTTATCCTTCTTCTACAGATAATCCCTTTATCAGTATTTTCTGTGTACTTTCAGAAATTTTTAATTCAAGTACAAATAATTATACACACACACACAAACTTGTACAAACTTTCATACAAACTCCTCTACATCTTTCCTTTTCCACTTAGCAGTATACCTTGGACAGCTTTATTGATACAAAAATGAATTCTCCATTCTTTTTCTCAGCTGTATAATATTCCAGTGTGTGGTTATTATGTATTTATTTAATTAGTCCTTTATTGGTGGACTGTTAGGTTATTTCAGTCTTTTTCTATCACAAACAATGCTGTAAAAAAAGGCCTCTGTAGTTGCATCATTTCATTTAAGGACAGTATATCAATAGGACGAATTCCCAGGAGTAGGATTTCTGGAACAAGTTAATTTTGCTACCTATGGCCAAATCCTTCCAGAGAAGCAGGGCCAATTTATACAATAAGAGTGACATGTGAGTGTAAACTGAGAAAGTGTTGATAGGGTAGCAAATGACAAACTATGAGAATCTTAATCCTTTGTCCAAGAAGGTTTTATAAATGAGAAACAAAAGATTATTGAAAGTACATATCAATATTTTATGAATTTGCCTATGACTGATCCAGGTTATCATTCTACTAAGGATACTATTTTACTTGGTGTTATGTGGAATAATTTGTTGGGGGGTCACTTATAGTACAGTGTGGTATATAAAATTCAGGGTTTAACTTGAGTTAGGCTCATCTGGGTATTTGTATATGATTTTGCTTTCCCATTTTTACATAACTATTGTGAATACATATACTTAAGTGTTGGACTTTTTAAAAGTAATGTATGAAATTGTCTTTCCAACTGGTTTATATTTAGGAGCATTATAAAAAAAGATTTCTTACCAGTAGAATAAAATAAAATAGAATTGTTTTGTCATCGTTATGGGCTTGAATTGTGTCCTCACAAAATTCATATACTGAGGTCCTAAACTACAGTACCTAAGAATGTGACTGCATTTGGAGATAGGGTCTTTAAGGAAAACTAAATTAAAATGAGGTGATTAGGATGGCAGCCCTAGCAAACTAACACAGTCATAGCAGAGTATGTCTTAGAGGCTTTCTGTGAATTCTTTCATTATTAGTTTTACTTAAGGATTTTCTTTTCAGTGATTATACAACTTAAATTCACCATTCTGCAAATTATCAGTCCCTTGCTTATTTCCAAGAAAGTTTTCCATATAGAGAGACTACTCTAATTAGTTATACTGTATTTTCTTCATATTTTCTATAGGGTTAATGCAGATTAACAGTAAACATTTGAGCTATGATTCATTATTGGATAATCCATACTTCAGTTTGTGATAGAGTCAGTAATATTCAAGAGGCCTTAGTACAAAGATAGGAATACTTACTACTATTTACACGTTGTCTAATTTTCAATTTATTTTAGCATTTTCTAATTATTAATATGCTACTAATATAACTAATAAAATATGCATATAACTACTGAGATTTCACCAAACATTTAAACTTTAATTAAAAACTTAGGAAATGAAATGCCTTAACAATTCTATGAGAGCCTTAACACTGTAATCACCCTAAAAATTAAGCAAATAAAAATATAGTCATTACAATCTTGTCACCTCTCTTTTCTCAAAGTTGAGTACAAAATGCTAAATCTGTGGATATAAATTGTTTCTGAACTCTGTTCTTATTCTTATTTTAACTTTTTTTCAGCTTTATTGAGGTCTAATTGACAAATAAAATTGTAAAATACTTAAAGTGTACAATGTGATGATTTGATATATATATACAACATGAAAAGATTCCCACCATTGAGTTAATTAACATACACCACCTCACACTTACCTTCTTTTTATTTTTTTTAGCAAATTTCAATTATACAATCCAGTATTATCAACTGTAGTTATATTAGATCCTCAGTTCTTATTCATCTTATACTGAAAGTTTGTACCCTTTTATCGATCTCCCTGTTTCCCCCAGACAACCCATCATTCTACTGTCTCTCTGAGCTCAACTTATTTATTTATCATCTTAGTTCTTTAGATCTACTTGATATATTTTGCATCTAACTAAAGAGGGCTTCACACCCAGAGTTGTGTGACTGATGCAACAAGTCCATGATTGAGAACCTGAGATGTGAACCTTTAGTGAACATTCCAAGATGATTTTTAATGAGTCTGTTTCCAGATGATCAGGTCCCATGTATTATTTAATTTTGCCCATTCCATCAATTACTGTCCACATTATTACCTGTCATATATCAGCTATATTTTGATTATGACATTAGTCATTTTTAAAAAATGATGTTTGATTTGATCTTTTTTTGTATTTGTAGTAAGCCTGCTATCTCTTTTCTTCATTGTGAACAGATAAAGCCAATTTTGCAGGTGCTGGTCTGTGTGGGGTCTGATCTCGTTTAGTTGAATCTAAAGCCTTTAGCCTATTTGGTTCACTAATATTGAAACACTGCTTTCTCCTAGTCCTATTAGAACTTCAGTATTGACATATCTCTATTTATTCCTACTAGTAATAAATCACTTGTTTGCATATGTATTATAGTCATATATAGTAAAACAAAAATAATTATTGAGTGTCTTATCACCCAAGACCCTATGTTAGGTGTTATGAGATACTGCAGAAATAATACTTCTTCTATTTCCTATAATCATTAATCTTTAGAAATAAGGTGTAATGTACATACAATAAATAACTCTAATGCAAAGCAGGGGAAAATATGTACCATTAGAGAAGTCTAGATAAATCAGAATGAATTTTAGAGGGGGGAGTTCCATTTATAGCTGGCTTGAGGGATCTAAGACAATTACTCAAGAAGGCAGCATTTATGTAAGATATTGATGTATGAACAGTATTCTATATATAATCCTGGAGGAAAAGAATATCTTAGGCCAAAGATACAGTATGCATAAATGCGCAAAAGTAGAAGTGAGGATGTAGACATTCTTGGGGAGCAAGGGAGCTTTGTTTTGAGAGAGCAAAAACTTTTTTCTTCCTTCCTTCCTTCCTTCCTTCCTTCCTTCCTTCCTTCCTTCCTTCCTTCCTTCCATCCATCCATCCATTCATTCAGTAAACTTCTGATTGGGGCCACCTATGAATCAGAGTATGTTAGGTACAAGGGCTACAAAAAAAAAGCAGTAAAAGAGAGAGAAGATAAAAATCCTTTCACTCGAGTGTTTTACTGTCTTACAATGAAAACTAAATAACAATAACAATATAAAAAATAATAATTAACAATTATTATGTGCCAGGTATGTTCAAGGTGCTTTACTACTATTAATTACTTTAATCTTCATAACGACATTATGGAGTGGGTACTATTATCTCCATTTTATAGATGTTGAAACTGATATACAGAAAAGGTAAGAAACTTGATCAATTTACATAGCTGAGAAATGGCAGATTCAGGATTTAAACTCAAGAATCTGGCTCAAGAGTCTGTGCTTTTAAGCACTGCATTCTGCTACATGATATAGTGAATTGGTAGATAAGTCTCTACAGATAAATACAGACAGACTGAATGGCCTTAAATGACAAGCTAAAAAGCTTGGCAAAATCAAAACCCTAACTTTAAAAGATCATTCTGGCAGCAGCTAATAAGACTGAAACAGTGAAGTTCTACAGCAAGTGGGTGGCTATTGCTTTACTCTAGATGAGAGATGATGAAGTTTTGAGCTAGGGTGGTATCTGTGATAATACACAGAAAAGAATTTTATAGGGATAGAATTATCAGGAATTGGATAAGAGAACAAGAGTCAAATATAATCTTAGTGGCATCAGCCAGGACTCTGTAGATTACAAGTGACAGGAAGCCAACTTAAACTGGCTTAAACAGAAATGAGAATTCATTGGTTCATATATTTGAATCAGGACATTTGGTCTTTTACCGTTTCTCAGATCCACTTTCTCATATTGGCTTCATCTTCAGGTAGATTTCATATATATGGTGGTGAAGATGGCTCCTGGCCTCCAGAATTATATCATCCTAGAGACTAGAAAATCTCCATCAGAAGGGAGTATCTTTGCATATGTTTCAGTCAGAAGGTAGAGAATGGCTCTAAATGACTCAGTTTAAGTCAGATGTCCACCCCAGGAGCTAGAGTTTGGACAACTTCTTTTGAAACCCTGGGATTGAGAGATAGGAAAGAAGGGTTTCCCAAAAGAAGAAGGTACAAGACAGGCAGAAAATAAGTATTTGCCTAACCAATATTTTGAGCCTAGTGACCAAAAGTGTGATAGTGCCCTTTGTCAAAAATAAGGTATATGACAAAAAGGTTAATAGGAAGTTTGAGAATGAAAAGAATAATTCAGAGACATGTTAAGTTTGAATAATGGCAGAACACTTGGGAAGAAATGAGTAGCAAAGTGTTTGAAACAATGAAACTTGAGCTTAGGAGAAAGATGAATGCTAAATATAAAATAATAGAAGTCAAGTGGATAGAGAAATAGTTGCTGAAACTGTGAACTTTATGAGATTAAGAAAAATGATCATCACACATATAAAAGAAGACCTAAAATCAAATACTATCACTGAAACTAAGTGATAAGCATTCCAATAAGACAGATGGATCACCAGGATCAAAAGCCACAGCTTGATCAAAGAAGGGCTGATAAAAAGGTATTTGGTCTTGATAAACAGCAAATCAATGGTCGTCTCAAAGAGAACAGTTCAGGTAAAACAAAAACACATTTTGAAGAATTAAAGAATAAATAAGAAAGAGAATAGGGTGGAATTAAATTCCTAGCCAGGCTACTAAATAGTAAGCTTTGTGGCCATGGGCAAGAAACTTAAAATCTCTAAGGCTCTGTTTACTCATGCTTAAAATAGAGATTATAATAGTAATTGTATCTACTTTATAGATTTTAGTTGAGGTTGTGTTCAAAAGTACTTAACCTAGTGCCTGGAAAATTGCAAGTTCTCAGTAAATGTTAGCTCTAGGTGTGTGTGAATGATACAATGAGTATGGAGGATGCAGCAGGAGCAAAATTTAGGATTATTACAAGATGTGTTGCAGTGAAGGGAAGTAAAGAGACATATGGGGCAGATTAAAAGTGCTGCAAATTCTTTGACATGTCTCCTGTTAAGAGATGGATCCCACTCCCACTTGCTGTCTCAGAATGTTTGCTCTGGAGAAATCAAGTCGCCATGTAAAAAGTGCAGTGATCCTGTGACTGCCATCCATGAGGAAACTCTAGCTAACCATGAGGAAAGCATGTCTGAAGAGAGAGGCCAGGCCAGAAACGTGTGTGAAGATGACCCCTTAGGTCTCCAGCTGCAACCACCACCCCACTTAAAATGACATGAGGGACCCTGAGTGAAAATTGCTCACTAGAACTCAATCAGCCCACACCCGTGAGTGATAACAATAAATTATTGTTTTAAAGCACTATATTTTGTTTCATAGCAAAAGATAAAGAGAACAGACATCACTTGTGGGAACGACAAAGTCTAGGGAAGAGGTTATTACATTTTATTCTTGGTGTTTTGATTTGATTTATTTAGAAAGTAAACCTGAGATTTACATAGGCTGAGGATTTGTATTCCGAAGAAAAAGAAACTGAAGTTGCAAGAAAGGCATCTGATAGTAAATGGAGCAAGGAACTGAAGAGATGATAGAAAATGTATTCAGGATCCTAGCAGGAGGAGTTTACCTTGGCAAGCAGATTGAACAATTTTTCCTCTGAGAAGGAGAAAATGAGAAAAGATAAAGCAAAGTTTGAGGTGCAGATTATGGATAACCTAATGGATAACATAATGATGTAGATAACAAGTTTTCTTCATTTATTTTAGACTTAACGCCCAAAGACCTGCGTCATTCAATTTTTGTAGATGTTAGGGGGCCTCCCTAAGGTTGCCACCTCCTCCTCCTGGGTTCTGGTGATTGGAAGCACAGCAAGGTTAATCAGGAAGCATGGAAACTGACAGCCTTAGGCCACAGCAGGATTTGGGTCATTTACTACCAGGCTCCCGTTGGATTGAAGAATTCTGGCTACTGCTCTCATTATCTTCTTTTACCTCAAGGCACAAAAAACATTATAAACTATAGCACTTAAAGTTTCCACTAACACACATATTTCATTGCTTTTCATTCACTCAGGTGAAATGGAAGAAAAGTACGGAGTGGTGCTGTGGTCCATCTGCCAATTTATCTTTTGCAGTGTGTGCCATGTAAACACTTCTCACTTAATTCACGGTGCATGCATCATCCTTGAATGTTTAGTTTTATGGCTGCAAAAGTCATTTCCGAAGGTCATCTTATAATGGAAGAAAACTTGAAGGTTCATGCCATTTATGTTCATTTTAGATAATATTGTATAACATTTAAGAACTATCAACTTTCATTCTCTAAATGTTTGATCTAATAATTTTAAAGATAAAATATGTTATCAGCCTTTCAGGAGCATATAGCCTTGCTGTGAAAAATCATATTGAAATATGGGTTGAAAAATATGAACTCTTCTACTTACTTTTCCTTAACAGATTTTTATTCATCTCAGCCACATTTTACTAGACTTAAGATAGTGAGGGGGAAAACACAAATGCAGAACACTTCCAGGAGTTTAAAAGTTACAGGAAAGACTTAACCAAATTTAAAAATGCAGTGCTCTCTTTAAAGAATATGTAGAGACTAGTTAGATATAATCTCTTGGGTTACTTCACAGGTATATGTTAAGGTTTAGTCACCATACATAAACATGTTGGTCTTACAAAGAAAATTTCTTTACTTTGTTATTCATGTGTTTTGGGTCATAGTTATAAGGTTCCTGAGACTTTTAACCCCACTTGCTGTGATGACAGCTCCTGTCGTCACCCCCTCCTTCATCAAAACTTCACAATTCCCTCTTCTCTCATATCTCTAGTCATTTCCTCTTCACTAGATCTTTCCTATCAGCCTGTAAACAGACATTTTTCCTCACCCTCAGAAAATAAACACACAAGACAAAATCAAACAAATCTTTCTTTCCGTGCTGCCTCTCTCTGTGACATTGCCCTCCTTTTATCCTCTCTCACCCTCTAGACACCTGAAGGAATTTTTCTATGTCCATTTTTGGGTCTTTGATCCCACTTTTCCTCCCACTATGATCTAATTTACACTTTTGCTACTGAATGAAAATTGCTTCTGCATTGGAGACATGGATAGGAATATCTTAGCCCTCACAAGGGTCAATAGGGGACATCCAGGCGTCTCTTTTCAACTCTTAACCTTACAGACTGCTCTGAATCGCTCATTTGGATTATAAGGCATTCTTCATGATTTCTCTTCCTGCTTCACCAATTATGTCCATATTTATCCCTTAAATATTTCCCCTCCACACTCATACACATGTTCAAACACATGGTTTCATCCTTAGGTCTTTTCTTTTTTTCTTCACCTCTACCTGGGTGATCTCCTTAAGTCCTATGGTGTCAACTATCATGGACTTCTTGGAGATCACCTGAACCTGTCTCCTTGGTGTCCATTTGCCTACTTGAATACTCCTAGGCACTTCAGTTCTCATTGAATAAATGTCTATATATACTCAAACTTTATCCTCCTCCTCTATATATTTTCTCAGTTAATAGGTCATTGATTCACTTAACCCAATAGCTAGCAATCTAGGTATTAACATAGTAGATTGAAACTTACTGCCAATATCCAACAATTTGAACCAGCAATTTCATATGGTTCCACTTAATACTTTTCCTCTTCCTTATCTAATCAGTCACCAAGTTCCATTAATTTTACTTCAGAGTGACTCTAAATCTACTAATTCTTCTCTGTTTTTAATTTCCACTGCCATAATTCAGGACCTGTTAACTGCTTATTTATATTGTTGCAAAATTATCTTAATGAGTCTATTCTCTTGCATTTTGAGGGTTTTCCAAAAATTAACATTAGATTGTCTTTAAGAACAGATATATGTAAGCAGAGCCCCTATTTCTGTAGTGTAATATTTCTTTTCAATAATATGGCATCCATGTTCTAGTTCTAGAAACTACCACAGCTTTAACATTAGCCATCCCTACCTCCTCTACAAGACCTGGTCCCATCTGGGCATCCTACAGCTGAACTTGCATGAGTGGCTTGCTAGTTCAGGAACAGGCTTTGCCCTTTAATGCTGTAGGTAACGATCCCAACATGGATGTCTCAGTCTTCCCCTTTGAGGATACCCTACTTATCCTACAAATGTCACCTGCTCTATGAGATCTTCCCTGATGTACTTACTACCCATTCCTTTAACATCAGAAGAAAATGAATTGCTTCTTTTCTTTGTGCATTATAAAGAGCTCTATTGTAGTAATAATCACATTGTATTACTTACAGATCATTTATCTATTTGAACCTCCTACTATAGTATTAGCTTTATCGAAGACATAGACTAGGTATTTAAATATTGAATGAACTGGAATGTGAGTTTCCTTCTGTGCCTCAGTTTCATTCATCCCCACGTGCATGGAACATGTCAATCAGCTCTGTCACGACTAGTCTCTCTGTGATGACACTGAGTAAATCTGTAAGGCTCCCAATAAGAATGTCATTACGTGCTGGCTCTGTTGAATCAACTATTTGGAAATGATGAAAAAATTATCACTAATATTTATAATGTGTTTGCAATTTTCAAAGTTTTTCCCTAAATATTAACTCACTTTTGAACAACTCTAAATTAGGCACTTTACACGGGGCACATCTGAAGTTAAAAGACTTCTTTAAGGGCAAAACAGGCAGAAAATGACAGAATTTAGAAATCACCCAAGATTTCACACTAAAGCCTGCTATTATACGTTCTATGGATTAAGACTGCTTGGGTTTAAATCCCAGTTCTCCCACTTAGTAGCCCTGTGCCTCCTTTCTTCACCCATAAAATCAGATGATATTGTTCCCTACCTAAAAGGCTTTTTATGAAGGATAAATGAATTTAATATATCCACAGCTCTTAGCAGAGTGCCTGCCATTTAGTTAATCCTTACAAGTGTTGCTTATTATTATGCAATAGATTTTCTCTGGTAAAGAGGGACTGGGTTGATATCATAGCTAGAATCTCTCTCTCTCTCTCTTTCTCTCCTCCCACCATTCTCTCAACAATTAATTTAAGAGGCTAAATTCAAAAGAGCATGTGAGTCGGGTAATGTCACAGAAAATAATAAAATAAGAAAGTCACCTAGACACATGGTTAGAAGGCCAGTCACTCCTACATGGGTTGTTTCTACATGTCTTGACCCAAATTAATCCTAATCTTGTCTCATGAAACTCTCAGGAGAGATTAAGTGGGGCTATTATAGGCTGAGTTGTGTTCCCCTCCCCACAAATTAGTATGTTGAAACCCCAATCCCCAGTGCCTTAGAATATGCCAATTTGGAATAGGGCCTTTAAAGAGGTGATTAAGTTAAAACAAAGCATTAGGGTGGGCCCTAATCCAATCTGACTGGTGTTTTTATAATTGAAGATTTGATACAAGGAGACACTTAGGGATGCCTCTGACCATGTGAAGACACAGCAAGAAGGTGGCCATCTGCAAGCCCAGGAGAGAAGCCTCAGAAGAACCAAACCTGAGGACACCTTGATCTTGGATTTCTAATCTCCAGAAATGTGAGAAAATGCATTTCTGTTGTTTAAGCCACCCAGTCTGTGGCTTTGCTATGGCAGCCGTGGCAAACTAATGCAGGGACTGTTGCTCATCATCAGCCCACAGTTTACTCAGCTAGAAACTGGGTCAAGTGGAGACTTAGTGTCTTGCTTCTGATCTCACAGATTCTGCCAGAGCCATAAATATTGCTAAGTCTACCTCGGGAACTGAATTTGTGCTTCTACATTAAATTAATTCAAAAACAGTAGGAAATTTCAAATGTCAGGAACCTATTGTGCAAGGAGCTAGTCCTCCTTACAGTCAGGTTTCAACCCAGGAAGTGTTCAATTTCATCTGGATTAAGCTTCAATCAGTGCGTTCCTGTCTACTAATTGGCCTAAGAAATAGTTTCCTTAAACTTTTGGGAAATTTTCATGAGCAGTTAAGCCCTTTGTTAAATGTTAATGATTCAGGTTTGAGTCTATGGAAGATATAAAAGGGTTAGTGATATCAACAATTTATAAAAAAAAACTGACCTTTTAAAATAATTGTAATATTAATACACGGCATTGATGTAGTGTGGTTAACTTCCCCAAATTCTTTCATTTCTCCTATTTAAGATTTTATGAGGAAAAGCCAATCCTAGGAAGACTAAGATAGAATCCAACTTTTTCAGTACTTTAAAGAGAGAGATAAAAACTTCAGATAACAAGTCTGCTTTTCTACAATTATTTTTATCATATGAAAGACAGAAGACAAAAGATAAAGCAAGAATTGATGGTGGTGTCAATGTGGTGAAAAATGCTCTTGAGTAGGGATTGAAATACTGTACAATTTTCTTGAAAGGACCAGTCTTCTTTCAAATGAGATATTATCTGCTGTCACTTCCATGAAAAATATAGCACCTGCCTCTGCATGTTTCTTCTACTTTGAACAGTGTTCCTTGGTGAGACCAGAAAGATTGGCTGGCAGAGGCAAACAATTTGCCTTTGTTTTCTTGGGTCAGCAGCCCCTGAATTCACAGTCTTTCAAATTCAAAGTTGAAGTACTATTGTCTAGTTTGCTAAATTCATCCTATTTTCAGATTTCCCTGTTTGCATTGCAGAGTGAAAGACCATATTCAGTAGCAACTTTACAAGAAACTATTCTAAAATATACATGTAGCTATTACTTATTGAACGCACTGTTCTGAGCTCTATGCTCTATCTTAGTTTCCGTGTGCTTATTATTTCACTTCTTCTGGAAGTTAGAAGCTAATCTCATAGTACACAATTCACTTGCTTACTAATTCAATAAACATTATTAATGGAACCTGTTTTTTATATGTGCCAGGCACAATTGTAGAGATAGAAAGAAGAAAAGATAAAAGCCCTAAAAGAAACCACAGTCTGAACCTTAACTGTTTGATAGTGTACACTAGCTGCATGTGGATTTTTAAGTTTAAATTAATAAAAATAAAATAAAATGGAGAATTCATTTCCTCAGTCATACTAGCCATTTTTCAAGTGCTTAGTAGTCATATGTGACAGTGGCTACCCTACTGGACAGCATAGAAGAAAATTTTCATCTTTGCCAAACGTTCTGCTCTGGTCTAGAGATTGGCATTTTCCAACAATTTGCATGTTCTGATAAAGCATAGTTTAATTCTGTTTACTATGGGCCATACTATGGATAACCTATTTTAGTCATGGTCGGGGAAAAGTAATTGATGGGTACATGTAAAAAGCAAGCATCTTTTTTTCACTATTGCACTTTTCAACAAGGGAAATCTACAATAGACTGCAGAGAGTATGGCACCCTGGATCCCCAGGGCTTCAGAAAGATGGACTTTAGTGATCAACAAAATTACAGAATTATACAAAATATTATAAGGGTTTTTTCAAGGTCAGGGATGCCTATCAGGGTTAGCAGAGAAATCTATACAAGGTGCTCTCATGGAGATCCACCATTCCAAAGGATAAGAGAATCAAAAAAAAGTTTGGGAGACAAACCGAGGCTTAAGAACAAGATGAGGGCAGCGAACCAGCTACAGGGCAATACAGATGGGTTTCACTGAACAGATACCTTACTGCCTTTTCTAAATATATTGATTATTAGAATTTACAAGTGACTGCCATGTCACACTTTTTCAGAAATCATATGGGCAACTTTGAGTTGTATGGTGTCATGGTTAAGATTAATGTAGTAACTGCAGCATGGTAATCGAATGTTTCTATGACCCTTGTAATTGAATTAATTTCTTAATATACAGTTGTAGTTATTTGTTTCCCATACTCTTCTGATTGCATACCTTTGAGTTCATTACTTGAGGATCTAAATGTTATGTTGCTCTGAAAATGACTGAACATTATCACTAGTGTTGAAAAACGTACAAGTTTTATTAGCATTCAAAAAAGCTATTAACTGTAACATAATGAAAGAGAAAATGGTTATCTGCACTCTAAAAATGCACAGATTTTCATCATATCTTTTCATCTTTTTCCTCTTCTGTATGAGTACAGAGGCAGTTCAGGCGGCATTATATATGGATAATTCAGCATTAAACATTGAGGTGGTATTCTGGCAAGTCTCATGAGATTGTTAAATTTTGACTTTTGATCTTGCTTTTTATGTGGTAGTTTCTGTGAAATCCCCTCTTCTGATGGGAATGTATATAGAGTACAGGTGGGGACGGGAGTAGTAAATGGAGTAGGGTTTAGGGTGGTTTTCTGTTATAGGCAGTTAGGGGCATGTTTTCTTTGTGAAAGCACTGCTGGTAAAGGAGAAAATGAATAAAAAATTGGTCACAAAAGCGAACAGTCTGTGGCAATTACTAGAGGCAAGATTACAGATGAATGAAAGGAGGAAACTCAGATAAAAATGAGAGGTAGAGTTAGTATTGAAAGGAATGAAAAAAGTTGTAAATCTCAGTTCTATTCATGTGGATAGATATCAGCAGCTGGGATTTTGCTATTTTCTAAGCAGATTCTTCCTGAGTGTCTAGTCTCTATTAGGCAGTGGTTCTTCACTAAGAATAAATAACTGAATTACCTATGGAGCTATTAAGTAAATAAATAAATAAATAAATGCATGTATAAAGATATATCTGTATCTACAGCAGCAAGATATTCCTATAACTTATCTTTTATTTAGATGTTGACCCACATCTCTTCAGGCTGAGAAACAAGGCTGTTTCCCTGGTTACACAAGCAAGAGGAGGTACTGTCTTAGGAGCACAGAAGAGCTGACATCAAGCTTTTCTGTAAATGTATGGATATATGTGAGTTGAGCATTTGTGATAAGCTGTGCAAACTACTGCATGGTACCAGCATGATTCAAAAGTGCACGCTTTGTTAAGAACCTCTAATTAAAAGGCCTGGGATTAGATGAGCAAATCCTCCTCTTTAGATGTTAGCCATGAACCTGAAACTCTCAAATAATGAAAGAAAACTATTATTTGAGCAATTCATTTGCCTGTTGTTGTTTTGAATACCAGTTAGGAGAAAGAAAAAGACCTTGAAGATTACCTTCATAGTTTGAAAATGCACAAAGTCTGGACCCTGGATGGCGCTAAGTTGTGATCACTTTATTCATTTCTTCCTTTATATTGTGAGATTTTATTCAATTTCACAATTTTCAAACGTCATGACAAGAGGACTCAATGTTTTCTTTCACTGGCCCTCTTCCCCAAATCTGGACATCTGCTTGTTACTATCACTTCTGTTAACTCTAAGTTGTTTTAAGTAATTCTCTCGCCATCTCCGTAAGTTTATCACGTAAATATTAGTCTTCCTCATCTTGTATGTGTCACATTGGGAGATAATACAAATGTTTAGCTATTTCTTATATGCATATATCTGCAGCTATTTCTCTTTTCTAAACACTCTTCAAGACCAGTTCTTCTAGAGCATAGTGGAACACCCCTTGGTTTGTCTTTATGTCAATATTATTTTTAGTGATGCTGTACTTAATATCATGTTCCTATGTTTCGTCTAAAGTTTCCACTCTCTCAATCCATAATCTTAAGATTTATAATGGCTCATATTCACTAATATAACTTATCAGTAAGTAGACAAATGGACTATGGTGGCTCTTACAGTATGTGACAGGATGACGCCCAACTATGACTTTAAATAAGTGATTATTTTTTGTAATTTTATGCATTAGTTATCTCTAAACAGACCTTAGTGTGTGACAGGGCTAAACAGAGAAGATACAAAATAACCTTTTCTTCTTTCTTTATTCTTGTCAATTTATACATTTTTTTCTGACATATTTCTGATAATGTCACACAAAAACATTTACAGAATTAAAACTAAAAGTTTTGACACATATAAATGCTTCATATAAGCACCTTTAATTATACAACTTCATATAAGCACCTTTAATTATACAACTAGAGAGATGTATGGAAGTATAATAAAATATTTATAGTATCTTTGTCTCAAGAGATTATGGATTTTTCTTTTATATTTTATGAACCGTTTTTTAAGTGAATATGCTTTTTAAAAATCTAATAAAATAATGCTATTTTAACTTGAGTCAAAAAAAGAAATGCCATTGTATCTTTGGAAGAAATCCTGTGGTTAATAGTCATCTATATATCTTTATAATTCTCAAAATAAGTATTTTATTATTTAAAATATGCGTAATTTAATTAGTTGTAATTATAGTTTGTTTTTATTCTGTAAGTGAGCATATTTTTATATTTTTGGTACTAAATGCTTAAGAATCTGTAGAAGGTTTAGTGGGTTAAATTGTGTCCCCCAGGAAGTTATGTTCAAGTCCTAACTTCCAGTGCTGGTGAAAGTGACCTTACTTGGGATTAGGGTCTTTGCAGATATAATCAAGTTAAGATGAAGTCTTAGTGCATTAGGCCAATGACTGATGTCCTTGTGGAAAGGGAATTTTGGACACAGTAACACACAGGGAAAAGGCCGTGTAAAGATGTAAAGGAGATTGGAGTGATATATTTACAAGCCAAGGAATGGCAAGGGTCACAGGCATCCACCAGAAACCAGGAAGAGGGAAAGAAGGATCCTAGCCTAGAGCCTTTCAGGGAACATTTAGGACTTCTAGCCTCCAGAACTTGAGACAAATTTCTGTTGTTTTAAGCCACATATTTTGTGGTATTTTGTTACAGCAGCCCTAGGAAATGAATACAGAGGGAAATAGTTAGCAGTAGATTTTTATTAAATAGGAAAATCCTCAGGATTTTAGTATTAGTAATAAAAATAATAAACATTTTCCCACTCTCTAACTCTAGATCATTATTTAATAATGTCTTTTTATATTATTTCCCTTTAGAGCATGCTATCAAGAATGCTTTGAACTTTCATACTGGCTTTAAAAAAGAAATGAAACCATTCATTCAATACTTAAATGTTTTAAACTAAAAGATCAAGAATCTGGAGATATAGATCTCTACGTCTTTCCTTTTATTCTCTTTTAAGTACTCATCAGTATTTGAAATTATATTATTTATTTTATTTACTTGTTTATTTATTGTCCCTCACTATGACATAAGCTCATTGAAAGCAGTAACTCTGGTTGTTTTAACCACAGCTGGCACATCGTAAATACTCAGAAGCATTTGTGGAAGGCTCCCACTGTAGGGACAAATACCAGCATCAGCAATTCCAGGCTTAGCATACACAGCAGGAAAAAAAGTTGCCTCAACTGCCCAGACTGACTTCTTAGGACTCAGGTGAGGTCATATGCCACATCTTATGTAGTCTCTGGGCCAAGGAGATGGTATTCTCTGAAATGACATTGCTTGGGGCAATGTGCTCTTTACCAGAACCACAAGGTGAAACAGCTCACTCAAATTGCAGGGATGGGGCCATCTCTCAAATTAAACAGTGTAAGGTCACTTGTCATGTAGAAACAACAAATTTAAGTACAACACATTTCAGTAAATAATTTTTCTTATGTCTGATCTCACTTCTGATGTTAAGTCTTCTCAGCACACAATTAGAACACGACCACGATTTTAATATTTAAAATATACCTTACCTTCTCCAGAAAGAAAAGTGGTAGTCCAAGTTATTTTGATCTTAATCATGGAAATATTTTTGGAGAGCTTTAGTTAAAGCAGTGTTTTCTCTCATTTCAGCTATTCCTATGAACAGTCTTTTTTAATTTCTCCATATATCCCTTAAAACCACCCAATTGTATATAAGATTCAGTTGCAAGAAATAAACGTTCATGAAACGGTCTGATGGGTATCCAATCCGCTCTTTATTTAAATGAGAGGTATAGTAAAGGTCCACAAACGCTGAAGATTACATGTGCATTTTTGTCTTGTGTACACACAGGTCTTTCTTTGGTTAAAGAATCCATGGCTTTGAGTAGGCTCTTAAAAGGATCTGTGATTCTACCATAAGGTGGGAATCAATGCTCTAAAGTAGTGTTTCTCAACTGGGGGTAATTTTGTCCCCCAGGAAACATTTCCAAAAAAACTTGTGCTCGTTACAACTGGGGAACGGGAGGTCGTTGCTGGCATGGAGTAGATAGAGCTCAGGGATGCTGCTAAACCTTCTGCAAAGCACAGGACAGCCCACACCACAAAAAATGACTGTGCCTAGAATGGCATTCAATGCCACTGTTGAGAAACCTTGCTATGGATAATCGACTCTTTTGCATCTCCCCAATCAAGATTAAGATTTAAAAACAGCATAAAATACTCAAACTACGTTATTTTAGCTCCTCTGTCCTTTATTAAACTTCTTGTTTCTTGACATAATGTTGTCACTCAATTTCAAGTCATGTTATAGAACTCTGTCCCTGGAAAGTGATTTGATGTGAATGTGATGTCCCACAATGGCTTTGTTTTTATCTGCCTACAGATTTCCTATCTGCCTACAGATTTGTTTTTATCTACCTACAGATTTCCTTTCAGTTCTAGGAAGAGCAGCTCTGGATATCAGTGGATAATGTGAGGTGGAACTGATCTTGCTTCCTTTTTGTTTTGATCATTAGGAACATATGAACTTAACTTGAAGACTATCTTCTGTTGTAGTTTGGATAATAATCTGATTCTGTCTTCACTTTAATATTCTAATATCTATTTTTCCTAGGCTTTTACTTACTAACTTACAATTTTTGTTAGCTTTATCATAAGCATTTTTTATACAATCTACATTTTTTTTCTTTGAATGAAGTAAAGAATACATTTAAAAATCCTGTCAATCACAGGACTTCACACAAAAAATAACAAGTAAATATGGTTGACCTTTGAACAACATGGGTTTGAACTGCATGGGTCCACTGACATGCAGATTTTTAAAAATAAAGTTCTACTAAACTGTACACTCGAAACTAACACAACATTGTAAATTAACTCTACTTCAGTTAAAAAAAAAATGTACTACAGTACTACATGCTCTATGATTAATTGAATCCATGCTGGTGGAACTGCGGATAGGGAGGGCCGACTGTAAAGTTTTAAGGGGGTCCAGAGAGCCAGTGCCCCTAATGTGGCGTTGTTCAAGGGTCAACTCTAGTACATGATTTCTTTATACAGTTTACACCACTTAATTCTTTAATACCAATGCCATTTCATATTACCATCTCTATTTAGATTATATGTCCTATATCATTTTTGTATCTCTTACAGTTAGGCTCTTTAGTTTATTCCCTTTATTCAACTAAAAAAAAATTAGCACCTACCGTGCTAAAAGTCTTTGTTGATATAAACATAAATAAAATAAAGCATTTTTTTTTCACAGAGCTTACATGGTAACAAGAGAGATAACTATGTAAATCAATAATGACAGGGAAATATGCTAATTCTGATGCTGTTAGGAATAAGAGGAATATGCTCTAAGTATATAGTGGCAAAAGGTGGCATGATCAAATCCCATAGATGCTAATTGACAGAGAAGAAAACAGGGAGCTGAACATTCTCTATCTTTTTTTATTTTTTCATTAAAAAAATTATTTTAGATAGAAAATGACAGCTAGCTAGCTAGATAAGTAGATAGATAGAATATCCATATAATATGTAATAGATATACAGATTCACTGAACTTCCAATTGCTTTTGAAAGTTATTCCAGTTGTTTTTGATAAATTATCCAATTTACAATGGCTTTTTAACATTCCTCTAATCACCTTATTTCCAGTTGTATGTAAATCTATCCACTTAATAAAGAAACTCATCCAGGTCATTTTAATAAAGATAAGCAGGACAAAGCTCAGAATTAGCTTAGGTGGAACCCAAGGATTTTATTATTCCCTTATTCCCTTCCTCTACACCACCTCCCATTTCTCCCCCCACATACCAATTCACTGGAATCTGTTCTCTGAATCTAGCATGCTGTGGACACATCCAGTTGAATGTGAACTAAAGCATAATTTCATAACTTAGTAACGTTACCCGAAGGTGGGTGTTGAGCCAAAAGACACAACCAAGGCAAAGATCGGGAGAAGAAAAGATTTATTACTTGTAGCAAGGAAGGAGATCACTGGGGATCTTTCCCAAAGCAATGTCTCCCCAACAGCAAAACTGGGGAAGTCTTAAGCTATAAGTACATATATATTCATGAAGGGGCTTGGGCGGTAGGCAGAGTCCAAGTTTCAGTTGATCGAAGTCAGGAGGGTCAGAAAAGGTCAATATCAACATTCCTTAGATTTCAGTTCATCTGGTGGTTGAGTACCTGAGGAGGGATTTAAATTCTGCAAAACAGCTCAAGACAGCACTTTAGGCTAGTCTTTACCATTGAAATAGAACTGGGACTCTTTACAACTGATTTGTTGTCTTTGCTGTTGTTACTTATCTTGCCTGATAAATCTGTCATTTTGTTTTCTTAAGATCAGTATTACTGAGACTTGTTCAAGGGCAAGCATTGTGGCCAGACTTAGGTCAGAATATGGTTTAGGCCCAAAATGGCCATGCCTGGTTCTCTTTCTCCGGGGACCCCCTACCCAATCTGGTCAGAGTAATAACCATACATTTAACAATCAAAACATTGAAAAATAACATGTTTGACTTCCTCAAATATAGTGTTTTTCAAACTTTATTCTCTAATGACTATGAGAAAGGGAATTATTGGTCAAATGCCTTCGAGAAAAGCTGAATTAGTCAAAATTAGTCAAAAATTGAGTTTTTTGTTTTTTTTTTCATTGATAAACTTCTCGGGGCCTTCATTGTGATAACAGGCACTCCTCAAAGTGTATGATTATTATATGCATTTTCCTATAACATTTGACTATAGAACACGTAGCTGAAAAGATACCATTCAAAAAAAGTTGCTATTTATGGTGTTTTTTAAAAAAATTATCATGTATTCTTATGGCAATAACTTGGTCACAATTTATCATCATTACTTTTCTAAAAAATTGTATTTTAGCATTAACCTTTTTCTACAGGGATATCAAAGCCAATGCTGATCCAGGTTCTGTTGGGCTTGGAGAAGGTATTCTAAGAACCCTATTTGATTTTAATATTTATCAGGACTGTGTGATATAGAACAAGAATGCCTGGAGCCTTTAAAAAGAATAATCTATAATTCAAAATGAGGATCTTTAAAATGTAAAGTATCAGCCTTTTTAAAAATGAGGACACTCTTGTCAAATGCTAATCTTGGAACTACTTAACTGATGTTTTTGCAACAAGGACTAGTGTTACTACAAGGGAAAAAATAACATAAAAGTGATTCATGCAATTTTTAGTAGGTTTTGGTTTACCAAAAAGGTGTATTTATGGATGTGTGTGTGTGTGTGTGTGTGTGTGTATATAAAATAAGAAAACACCCTAATTCATTTGCAATTAGTGCAGCTGTGCTTTACAATATCATTGGCTATGTGTCTAGATGATGGCTCGAATTGACCCTTATTTTACAGTTAAATAATTGGAAGGAGAAATTGGCAATCATACTCCCTCTTCTTGCTCTTTAAGCATTTTAGGCATTCCAAAAATAGTTGACAAGTCTGCACAGATTAAATCATTTAGGTTTTTGCTTAAAATTAGAGCTAAAATAAAAACAAAATGAAACTTGTTCTACTGTTAAGAATTTTTTTCTTTCTAAAGCATCTGTAGGCCAAAGTTTATGTATCTAATGTTATTTCAGACTATCTAAATGAGCAAATGAATTCATAAAATATATAATGTATCCAATGTATGGACACCAAGGGGGGAAAGTGGCAGGGACGGGGGTGGTGGTGTGATGAATTGGGAGATTGGGATTGACATGTATACACTGATGTGTATAAAATGGATGACTAATAAGAACCTGCTGTATAAAAAATAAAATAAAATTCAAAAAAGAAAAAAAAAATATATATATATATAAAATGTATCCAAATGGGAGGTTTGATGAGGAACTGACCAGAGGGGGCATCATTCCTCAACTAGGCAGAGGCCTGATGAAAGAGGAACTCTCCAAATGAGGTCTCCAGAGTTTAAAAAAAAAACAAAAAAACAAAACTAGAAAAAATATAACCCTTGTTCTGTCTTAATTGGTTTGGGGAGTCCACGTGCAGAAATGAGGAACTTTCTGCCAGGGATAACATATGCATAGTACTTTCACTCTTAGGTAACGTTTGGGTGAATCCACTTTCAGTAACAAAATCATTCATCCGGGACCACTTGACTTTGTTATTATCCTAGCAAATCGAGTCACAGTGTCTAGACTTGGGGGTCAACAAAACAACATTTCCAAAGGATTGTGATTATTTTTCCCTGAGATTTTTCACTTTCCTTGGACTATTTTCTTTTCTTTGGAGTGATTAGCAGTAAAAACCTAAGAATGAACAGAGCCTGAGGGCTTGTCCTCTGAGTAGCCAGGTAGGAATCTGCTGCAAGAAAGGAAAAGGACTTGCCTACAGCTAACCTAGGCGGGAGGAGCTCTGGGTTTGGCTTGGTGTTTGCTGCAGCCCTTTAAGTGGAGTCTTGGTTAGAGCTCTGCTGTTACATTCACTTGAATACTACATAGGCCTGTTTTTAGTCTGACTTTGTGGCTGATGAGGCCCACCAACCAATGTTGTAGGTATAGATGGACAGTTAGATACCTGGTTATAATCTAGAAAATCATGCATGGGTAATACTTTCTTGGATGGCTGATTACCACCCCCCCCCAATTTTCTTATAATAAAATACTACTAGTTACTCAGCTAGCCAAAATATACTTGAGAAAGTAAATAATAGATGAAGAAAATTGGATTAGCTAGTGTCTTATCCCCTTCCACCTCTCTCTAAAATTCTGATTCCACCAATAAAAAAGATGATCCAAGATAGTATACAAATAATCAGTGAGATAAAGGAGGTATTTTACTATCTCCCGGCCATGATACATGGTATATACTGAGTTCAGCAACATTTAAAAGTAAATTTAAATATTGTAAATCCCCAAAACATTTTATACTATTCTGCATATAACATATTAAGTGTATGTAACTTATTACATGCACTGTACATACATTTATATTACATACACATCACACAATTGAAAAACAGTAATACGCATGTTATAAATTGACTTATACTCCAGATAAGTCTTTATGCTCATATTTTAGGGCTACTTATAATGATCTCATGGTCTCCCTAAGGGGTTGAAGACCCACACGTTCAGAATCTGGTTGATTCTCAAGAGATAGGTTATGGCCTTCTGTACAGGGGTGGGTGTGTTGCCTGAAAAATTATATTTACATTTCATAGCAAAGCATTTTTGGTTAGTGAGAGTATGGGGAAAAACGAGTGATAAAAGAGATTCTAAACAAGTTCTTTAGAAAGGAGAGTTTTGAGACCCAGCAGAACACACAAGAGACATAGTGGTCCAGTCGTGATATTTCAGAAGTGAATACTGTTGTAGGGAGGCTGTTGTTCACAAGCAAACTGTACAAAACTGCATCACAAGGCAGAGGAGAGAAGTGTAAACAGTAACCGGGGAGAGATTTTGATAGGACTTTCCTCTTGGGATCATATTCCTTCCACATATTTCTTCTCCATCTGGTGGGCACTAACTGAAAAGACAGTGTGTTTTCAAAAATGATCTTGCTGAGCTAAAGTTTTTATAGTTCATAACTTGAAAAGATCACTGTTTTTTTTAAAATAAAATTGTATTTTATCATGATACAGGGATTTCGCAAAGAACTGCACCCATCCATTTACCTTTAGAAGTTCTGACTTTCAAGGGATAATTCCTTCTTAAAAAAAAAAATATATATATATATATATTGATTTAATTCCCTCTTTTTAGCAATGAGGAAATTGAGGTTCTGAGATTTAATTAGTTTCCCAAGGCCTAGATCACATAACTAGAAGTCCAAGGAGAGTTTAAAGAAGAAGCAAAAACACAATAATCCAAAAAATCAAGGTATATTTATTTTGGAGATTGTAACAGAATTTTCAGAATTTCCACATAAGGTATTCACTATCAAATAGGGCAAGTTCCACTTAAGTTGATGGCAAGATGCCTGGTATAAGGACATTCAAGTAGATGATTTTAAAATGTCAATTTTATATATCAATGTTAAGATCTTCACAAAGTAGAAAGTTATTCTGAAAGTTGATTATACTGATTTTCTCTGCTGTTCAAAATGCCCTTGGTTTTGTTTTCATCATAAAGACATAGCCAGAAATTCCTATTATGAGAAAATAATTACACATTTTTCAAAATTTCTTTTTTGTAAATTTTAATTTATTTTTATAAATAATTTTTTTATATATGTATGGTACTTATCAGTTATCCATTTTATACATATTACTGTATATATGTCAATCCCAATCAAGCAATGCATCCCACCACCACCACCACCCCTCCCTCCCTGGTTTCCCCCCTTGGTGTCCATATGTTTGTTCTCTACATCTGCATCTCTATTTCTGCCTTGCAAACTGGTTTATCTGTACCATTTTTCTATATTCCACATATATGCGTTAATATACGATATTTGTTTTTCTCTTTCTGATTTACTTCACTCTGTATGACAGCCTCTAGGTCCATCCACGTCTCTAAAAATGACCCAATTTTGTTCCTTTTTATGGCTGAGTAATATTCCATTGTATATATTTACCACTTTTCCTTATTCATTCGTCTGTCGATGGGCATTTAGGTTGTTTCCATAACCTGGCTATGGTAAATAGCGCTACAATGGACATTGGGGTGCATGTGGTTTTTTGAATTATGGTTTTCTCTGGGTATATGCCAGGTAGTGGGATTGCTGGGTCATATGGTAATTCTATTTTTAGTTTTCTAAGGAACTTCCATACAGTTCTCCATAATGGCTGTATCAATTTACATTCTCACCAACAGTGCAAGAGGGTTCCATTTTCTCCACACCCTCTCCAGCATTTTTTGTTTCTAGATTCTCTGCTGATGTCCATTCTAACTAGTGTGAGGTGATACCTCATTGTAGTTTTGATTTGCATTTCTCTAATAATTAGTGATGTTGAGCATCCTTTCATGTGTTTGTTGGAAGTCTGTATATCTTCTTTGGAGAAATGTCTATTTAGGTCTTCTGCCCATTTTTCGATTGGGTTGTTTGTTTTTTTGCTATTGAACTGCATGAGCTATTTGTATATTTTGGAGATTAATCCTTTGTCAGTTGCTTCATTGGCAAATATTTTCTCCCATTCTGAGGGTTGTGTTTTCGTCTTGTTTATGATATCTGTTGCTATGCAAAAGCTTGTAAATTTCATTAGCTCCCATATGTTTATTTTTGTTTTTATTTCCATTACTCTAGGAGGTGGGTCAAAAAAGATCTTGCTGTGATTTATGTCAAAGGGTGTTCTTCCTATATTTGCCTCTGAGAGTTTTATAGTGTCTGGTCTTACATTTAGGTCTTAAATCCATTTTTAGTTTAGTTTTGTCAATGGTGTTAGGGAGTGTTCTAATTTCATTCTTTTACATGTAACTGCCCATTTTTCCCAGCACCACTTATTGAAGAGACTGTCTTTTCTCCATTGTATACCCTTGCCTCCTTTGTCAGAGATTAGTTGACCATAGGTGTGTGGGTTTATCTCTGGGCTTTCTATCCTGTTCCATTGATCTATATTTCTGTTTTGGTGCTGGTACCATACTGTCTTGATTACTGTAGCTTTGTAGTATAGTCTGAAGTCAGGAAGTCTGATTCCTCCAGCTCCTTTTTTTTTCCCTCAAGATTTCTATGGCTATTCGGGGTCTTTGGTGTCTCCATACAAATTTTAAGATTTTTTTGTTCTAGTTCTGTAAAAATTGCCATTGGTAATTTGATAGGGATTGCATTTGGTAGTATGGGTATTATGTAGATTGCTTTGGGTAGTATAGTCATTTTCACAATTTTGATTCTTCCAGTCCAAGAACATGGTATATCTCTCCATCTGTTTGTGTCATGTTTGATTTCTTTCATCAGTGTCCTATAGTTTTCTGAGTACAGGTCTTTTACCTCCTTAGGTAGGTTTATTCCTAGGTATTTTATTCTTTTTGTTGCAATGGTGAATGGGATTGTTTCCTTAATTTCTCTTTCTGATTTTTCATTGTTAGTGTATAGGGATGGAAGAGATTTCTGGGCATTAATTTTGTATCCTGCAAACCTTACCAAATTCATTGATTAGCTCTAGTAGTTTTCTGGTGGCATCTTTACTATTCTCTATGTATACTATCATGTCATCTGAAAACAGTGACAGTTTTAATTTTTCTTTTCCAATTTGTATTCCTTTTATTTCTTTTTCTTCTCTGATTGCTGTGGCTAGGACTTCCAAAACCATGTTGAATAATAGCGGCAAGAGTGGACATCCTTGTCTTGTTCCTGATCTTAGAGGAAGTGCTTTCAGTTTTTCACCATTGAGAATGATGTTTGCTGTGGGTTTGTCATATATGGCCTTTATTATGTTGAGGTAGGTTCCCTCTATGCCCACTTTCTGGAGAGTTTTTATCATAAATGGGTGTTGAATTGTGTCAAAAGCTTTTTCTGCATCTGTTGAGATGATCATATTGTTTTTATTCTTCAGTTTGTTCATATGGTGTATCACATTGCTTGATATGCGTATACTGAAAAATCCTTGCATCCCTGGGATAAATCCCACTTGATCATGGTGTATGATCCTTTTAATGTGTTGTTGGATTCTGTTTGCTAGTATTTTGTTGAGATTTTTGCATCTGTACTCACCCGTGATATTTGTCTGCAATTTTTTTTTTTTTTTTTTTTTGTAGCATCTTTCTGTGGTTTTGGTATCAGGGTGATGGTGGCCTTATAGAATGAGTTTGGGAGCATTCCTTCCTCTGCAATTTTTAGAGGAGTTTGAGAAGGGAAGGATGGGTGTTATCTCCTCTCTAAATGTTTGATAGAAATCACCTGTGAAGCCATCTGGTCCTGGCCTTTTGTTTGTTGATAGATTTTTAATCACAGTTTCAATTTCATTACTTGTGATTGGTCTGTTCATGTTTCGTATTTCTTTCTGGTTCAGTTTTGGAAGGTTATACCTCTCTAGGAATTTGTCCATTTCTTCCAGGTTGTCCATTTTATTGGCATAGAGTTGTTTGTAGTAGTCTCTTAGGATGCTTGTATTTCTGCGGTGTCTGTTGTAACTTCTTTTTCATTTCTAATTGTATTGATTGGAGTGCTCACCCTCTTTTTCTTGATGAGCCTGTCTAAAGGTTTATCAATTTTGTTTATCTTCTCAAAGAACCAGTTTTTAGTTTTATTGACCTTTGCTATTGTTTTCTTTGTTTCTATTTCATTAATTTCTGCTCTGATCTCTATGATTTCTTTCCTTCTACTAAGTTTGGGTTTTGTTTCTTCTTCTTTCTCTAGTTCCTTTAGGTGTAAGGTTATAT
Source organism: Monodon monoceros (assembly GCF_005190385.1). Lineage (NCBI taxonomy): Eukaryota > Metazoa > Chordata > Mammalia > Artiodactyla > Monodontidae > Monodon > Monodon monoceros. Next base: position 90,667,384 of record NW_021703767.1, on the reverse strand, counting down.
TGTTTATTTGAGATTTTTCTTGTTTCTTGAGGTAGGATTGTATTGCTATAAACTTCCTTCTTAGAAATGCCTTTACTGCATCCCTTAGGTTTTGGATCATCGTGTTTTCATGGTCATTTGTCTCTAGGTATTTTTTGACTTCCTCTTTTATAGCATCAGTGATCTCTTCTAACGTAGTGTTTAGCCTCCATGTGTTTGTGTTTTTCACATTGTTTTCCCTGTGATTTATTTCTAATCTCATAGTGTTGTGGTTGAAAAGATGCTTGATATGATTTTAATTTTCTTAAACTTACAGAGGCTTGATTTGTGACCCAAGATGTGAACTATCCTAGAGAATGTTCCATGTGCACTTCAGAAGAAAGTTTAATCTGCTGTTTTCTGATGGAATGTCCTATAAATATCAATTAAATCTATCTGGTCTACTGTGTCATTTAAAGCTTTTGTTTCCTTATTAATTTCTGTCTGTATGATCTGTCCATTGGTGTAACTGAGGTGTTAAAGTCCCCCACTTTTATTGTGTTACTGTCAGTTTCCTCTTTTAGCGCTGTTAACATTTGCCTTATGTATTGAGGTGCTCCTATATTGGGTGTATATATATATTTATAATTGTTATATCTTCTTGGATTGATCCCTTCATCATTATGTAGTGTCCTTCATTGTCTCTTGTAACATTCTTTATTTTAAAGTCTATTTTATCTGATATGAGTATTGCTACTCCAGCTTTCCTTTTTTTTTTTTTTTGGTATGCGGACCTCTCACTGTTGTGGCCTCTCCCGTTGCAGAGCACAGGTTCCGGACGCGCAGGCTCAGAGGCCATGGCTCATGGGCCCAGCTGCTCTGTGGCATGTGGGATCTTCCCGTACCGGGGCACAAACCTGCATCCCCTGCATCGGCAGGCGGACTCTCAACCACTCTGCCATCAGGGAAGCCCTCCAGCTTTCTTTTGATTTCCATTTGCATGGAATATCTTTTTCTATCCCCTCACTTTCAGTTTGTATGTGTCCCTAGGTCTGAAGTGGGTTTGTTGTAGACAGCATACATATGGGTGTTGTTTTTGTATCCATTCAACAAGGCTGTGTCTTTTGGTTGGAGCATTTAATCCATTCACATTTAAGGTATTTATCAATATGTATGTCCCTATTACCATATTCTTTATTGTTATGGGTTTGTTTTGGTAGGTCCTTTTCTTCTTGTTTTTCCTACTTAGAGAAGTTCCTTTAACATTTGTTGTAGAGCTGGTTTTGTGGTGCTGAAATCTCTTAGCTTTTGCTTGTCTGTAAAGCTTTTGATTTCCCAGTCAAATCTGAGTGAGATCCTTGCTGGGTAGAGTAATCTTGGTTGTAGGTTCTTCCCTTTCATCACTTTGAATATATCGTACCACTCCCTTCTGGCTTGTAGAGTTTCTACTCAGAAATCTGCTGTTAACCTTAGGGGAGGTTATTTGTATGTTAGTTGTCATTTTTCCCTTGTTGCTTTTAATAATTTTTCTTAGTCTTCAATTTTTGTCAGTTTGATTACTATGTGTCTTGGCGTGTTTCTCCTTGGGTTTATCCTGCCTGGGACTCTCTGCAGTGCCTGGACTTGGGTGGCTGTTTCCTTTCTCATGTTAGGGAAGTTTTCAACTCTAATCTCTTCAAATATTTTCTCAGATCCTTTCTCTCTGTCTTCTCCTTCTGGGACCCCTATAATGTGAATGTTGGTGCATTTAATGTTGTCCCAGAGGTCTCTTAAGCTGTCTTCATTTCTTTCATTCTTTATTCTGTTCCATGGCAGTGAATTCCACCATTCTGTCTTCCATGTCATTTATCCATTCTTCTGCCTCAGTTATTCTGCTATTGCTTCCTTCTAGTGTAGTTTTCATTTCAGTTATTGTACTGTTCATCTCTGTTTGTTCTTTAATTCTTCTAAGTGTTTGTTCTTTAATTCTTCTAGGTCTTTTTTCAACATTTCTTGCATCTTCTTGATCTTTGCCTCCATTCTTTCTCTGAGGTCCTGGATCATCTTCACTATCTTTATTCTGAATTCTTTTTCTGGAAGTTTGCCTATCTCCACTTCATTTAGTTGTTTTTCTGTGGTTTTATCTTGTTCCTTTATCTGTTACAAGGTCCTCTCTGCCTTTTCATTTTGTCTCTCTTTATGTGAATGTGGTTTTTGTTCCACAGGCTGCAGGATTGTAGTTCTTGCTTCTGCTGTCGGCCCTCTGTTGGATGAGGCTATCTAAGAGGCTTGTGCAAGATTCCTGATGGGAGGGACTGGTGCTGGGTAGACCTGGGTGTTGCTCTGGTGGGCAGAGCTCAGTAGAACTTTATTCCACTTTTCTGCTGATTTGTGGGTTTGAGTTCCCTCCCTGTTGGTTGTTTGGCCTGAGGTAACCCAGCACTGGAGCCTACGGGACCTTTGGTGGGGCTAATGGTGGACTGTGAGACGGCCCACGCCAAGGATTAGTTCCCAGAACTTTTGTTGCCAGTATCCTTGTCCCCTCAGTGAACCACAGCCACTCCTCACCTCTTCAGGAGACCCTACAGTAGCAGGTAGGTCTGCTTCAGTCTTGCATGGGGTCACTGCTCCTTCCCCTGGGTCCTGATGTGCACACTACGTTGTGTGTGCCCTCCAAGAGTGGAGTCTCTGTTTCCCCCAGTCCTGTCAAAGTCCTGCAGTCACATCCTGCTACCCTTCAAAGTCTGATTCTCTGGGAATTCCTCCTCCCATTGCCGGACCCCCAGGTTGAGAAGCCTGACGTGGGGCTCAGAACCTTCACTCCAGTGGGTAGACTTCTGGGGTATAATTGTTCTCCAGTTTGTGAGTCACCTACCCAACAGTTATAGGATTTGATTTTATTGTGATTGCGTACCTCCTACCATCTCATTGCAGCTTCTCCTTTGTCTTTGGATGTGGGGTATCTTTTTTGTGAGTTCCAGTGTCTTCCTGTCAATGTTTGTTCAGCAGGTCATTGTGATTCCGGTGCTCTCGCAAGAGGGAGTGAGCGCACATCCTTCTACTCTGCCATCTTGAATCAATCTCCAGTAATTATACATTTTGTAAATTGTTCTCCCCTCAACTTTAATTTTTAATCCCTTCTCCATTTTCTGTTTCAGTGTTTTTATTTTTAAAATTCCTTCTCCAGTGTTAGTAGTGCTACATCCCTCTCTGATCTAACATTCATGCTAGCAGTAAAGAATATATATGGGTTATATCAATCAAATATTTTTTTCTTCCTTTTTTTAATATGTTTTTCTGATATACCTTTGGGGATTATAAGCAGCAAGCAGAAATCTGCCTTTCTTCCAAAATAAACTCTGTAGAAACTTCAAATCTATAGTGTTTTTTATTGTTTTAGTATATATAGATAGACAGGCAGACAGACAGACATATAGATATATCATATATATATAATTGTCAGTGGAATTAATAAATTCACATGTACTGTTTATTTAGCATAGAATTCAAAACTGAGTGAATTGTAAAAAATAAATGCCAGGTAAAGGTTACATCTGCAAATTGTACATCTGGTAAATAGTAATGGCAAAACTAATACTTATTCCTTCTGTTCAAATCCTTAAATATATATACTATATGAGAAAACCCCTAGCATTAAATTCCAACACGTCATTCTGAAAAGCACTTCAAACAACTGCATATTTCTTGCCATATAGTAGAATTTCTGTGAGTTCCAAGAGTTTTCATTTTTAGATGGTTCTGAAACATTTCACATGCAAGTGTAATGTATTTTAAAAAAATAATATTTAAGATAAGTTTTGTCTGAGCCAAATGATACTGGTGACTAAAAGAAAATAACACACAATTAGTCCTAAATGTGTCCTGTCTGGATTACCTCAACTATTCCCAGGGCTTTGGTTCCCACCTTTATGCTGATGACCCTCCCAATTTATATTGCCATCTTTGATCTCTCCAGTGAACTCCAAAGCTGTATATCAGTTTTGGGAATCTGGGAATCACCACCTGGATATTCTACAAGATTGTCAAATTCACCGTGCTCCAAACTGACTTCATTGTTTTATGTCTCCTCATCCCTTTTCCTCTCTCCTACCAGACAGAATGCTTTCATTTAAATGAACAAAACCCCCAACTCAACTGGCTACTTAAACAATAAAGGAGATCTATTGGCTCAGAAGTAGTTAGGACTATAGATCTGGGAAAAGCTGATTTGGCTCTCTTTCTTTAGGATTTTTTTGGCTCTATGGTTCTTTGAGAGTCAGCTTTGTTCCCAAATAGGCTTCTTTGAATGTTACACAATAGTTGCAATAGTTCTATGTTTTATTTCTTCATTCACACTGTTCAAAAAGAAAGAAAACAAACCTTTAAAGAGTTCTTTTCATAGAGCAAGAGAACTTTCTCCAAAGCCCTCAGGGTGAAAACCCTCCTGGCCAAAGGAAGATGGCTGGCTACTTTCCCTAACCAGTTGCTGTGGCAAGTTCTTCAACCTGTCAGGATCCACACCTTGAAGTGCGGTGAGCAGTCCCACACAGTCACAGGACTGCTATATATAATGACAGATAATAAATCGGATGTTGGGGGGACAACCACAATGTCCACATATTTCATATTTTCCCCCTGTTTAGAGATTGTTTGGTTATAAAAACAGAAACATTGACTTAGGAGAAATGAAAACATTTGTTGAAAAGGATTGAGAACAATCTCAAGGAACTCAGTTTTAGGAAATACAGCCTGACCTCTCAGAAACTTGACAGTTTATCAACCATGTGCTTTCTATCTTTCTGTTCCATCATTTCTCTCATTTCAGCTTACCTCGGAATTTTTGTTCATTCTCCTGCTACTTTCCAGAAGTTGCCTTTCTCTATTTCTTTGACAGAGGATACATAGTCAAAAAAGACTACAAGCCAGTAGTTTAAAACACCTTACACCTCGCATACCTGTAACTATGACTAGCCACACTTTTGATGTCTTAATCTCAAATTCTAGGAATGAAAAAGATGACTGGTCAGTCCATTTCCAGTGCGTGTACCTACATTAGCTGTGGGAGATAATGGCATGTCACATGATATATGAACCCCTCTTCAGAGGTGAGAAAGCGATATGAACAGGAGAAAAAATGACATATTTGTATATTATAGGATTATATATTTTAAATTTTGGAAAATTGAACGACCTGGTTTTCAGGTTGGAAGCCTGGGAATAATTTTTAATTTGTCCCAGCCCTTATGGCCTCACCTCTTCCTGAGGCCAATAATGTAACAACTACCTTTAAATGTACTAGGTTCTAAGCAATCTGTTAAGTGTGTTATATATATCTCATTTCATTCTCTCAACAAACTTATGAGAAATGCACTAATATGTCCATTTTTTAGGAGCCCAAATTGAGGCCCAATGAAGTTTAGTAGAGTTGACAGATGGCAAACCTGATACCATATCCCAGATTGGTCTGATTCCAAAGCCCCAACTTTTTTATTTTTTTTAACTTCTTATTTTATATTGGAGTACAGTTGATTAACAATGTTGTGTTTGTTTCACATGTACAACAAGTTGATTCAGTTATACATATACACGCATCTACCCTTTTTCAAATTCTTTTCCCAATTAGGTTGTTACAGAATATTGAGCAGAGTTCTCTGTGCTATACAGTAGGTCCTTGTTCATTATCCATTTTAAATATAACAGTGTGTACATGTCAATCCCAAACTCCTTAACTATCTCTCCCCACCGTAACCGTAAGTTTGTTCTCTAAGTCTGTCTGTTTCTTTTATGTAAATAAGTTCATTTGTATCATTTTTTAGATTCCGCATATAAGCGATATCATACGATATTTGTCTTTCTCTGTCTGATTTACTTCACTGAGTATGACAATCTCTAAGTCCATCCATGTTGCTGCAAATGGCATTATTTCATTCTTTTTAATGGCTGAGTAATATTCCATTGTATATATGTACCACATCTTTTTTTTTCTTATTTTTTTTTTTGCCATACGCGGGCCTCTCACTGTTGTGGCCTCTCCCATTGTGGAGCACAGGCTCCGGATGCGCAGGCTCAGCGGCCATGGCGCATGGGCCCAGCTGCTCCGTGGCATGTGGGATCTTCCCGGACCGGGACACGAACCTGTGTCCCCTGCATCGGCAGGCAGACTCTCAACCACTGCGCCACCAGGGAAGCCCCTACCACATCTTCTTTATCCATCCTTCTCTCAGTGGACATTTAGGTTGCTTCCATGTCTTGGCTATTGTAAACAGTGCTACAGTGAACATTGGGGTGCCTGTATCTTTTCAAACCATGTTTTTCTCTGAGCATATGCCCAGGAGTGGGATTGCAGGATGTTCTCACCTCTAAAAGCAAGTCACTACTCATTTTGTTTAAGATGGTTGTAACAATTAAATGGGACAATATGTAGAAAGTCTTATTTGCCCAACCTAATTTTAGTGGAGAGCCGGGATTAAGGTATTTGCTTGTAATAAATATATGGTAAGTAGTTACTATTCAAAGTATTAAATTAAAAGATAGATTCTTTTTAAGGGTATATACTGAGGGACCTCAGTATACCAGAGTTTAAAAATAAACCTCTGCTCTTTACTCATTTTATCTTGTTAAAAAAAGAATATGTTTTATTCACTGGGCTGCTCCGATGATCCACACTCTAGGTTAGGAGATATGCATTTGTATCTGTGAAATATCTTGTGAAAGTAGACACTATTACCATCCTTTTAGAAATGAAGAAACTGAGACTCAATATGTAACTTTTTCAAGAATATCAAGTTTAGTGGCAAAGTAAGACTCTCCTTGAACATCACTGCTTCTCAAACTATATTTTGTATATTAAAATAAATCAGTAGTACTTTGGGCAATATAGAGAAGATAGCCTATGAATTTGTCAATTTATTATATCACTGTACGTTGCACTATTAGCATGGAGATTTTATTTTGTTTGCTTTGTGTGTGGGGGAACCTCAGAGATTGATTTCAGGAAGATTATATTTTTCTCTATGTCCACAATAAGTATAGGACACTTAGATAGTGAATTAAATGTTATATTGACTTTAACAACTATGCCTCAGTGTTCTGTTATACAAATGACGTTAATTAGCAATCATAAAATAGCAGCGGCTTTCAAAATACCATACAACTACATCAAAAAGTTGAATTAGTACTAGCTTAAGATATAAAGAACCAGCAGAAGAAACATACCTTAGGAAATCCTCTGCTGTTAGCTTCCTAAAATAAAAATTTAGATGTTGTGAGCAGGATCTCACTAGCTGATCTTGCCATATTTGTTGAAATAAGATATAGTGTTAATGATGAGGTTAGGAGAGACCATGGAAGGTTAACAAGTTTAGCTTCCTGTTTACTGATATCTAAACAAATTTGAATATATTCAGCATATATGGAGTTGTAGGAAAAATGCTAGTGATAAGGTTAAATATTTGAATAGGAAGTATTTGACTTATCTTATTGGTGGGTTCTATATAGTCCATTGATGCCTTTTATATATGTAAATATACAGAAAAATAATTTTAACAATCTTAAACTGGCAAGGGTGATATGCCTGCAACTTCAAGCCATGAATTCTTGTTTTAGATACCCATTTGCTTGTGAAACTTTAAAAAGCTAGATCAGAAAGTTATTGTTTCCATTAAATTTTATTAAATTACTTTGGGAAATGGAACATAGAATAAGTAATGTCAGTGACAGCAATCAGGGGAATTTCTGAAGAGGTAATACTCTGTTAACATATACAGAGAGAATATCCCAATTAGATTATCATTGATTATATATATTTAATATATTGGTATATTGATAAGATCCTCTGACTTGGAAATATTATTTCGCTTTAACTAATTTTTGCCTTTTTATTTTAGTATAATGTTCCATCAATGTATTTTAAGATAATCTAAAGTGGGGAATAAAATATTAACATTTTCTTTTTCCTCCTCAGCTAAAAATAGACATTTGAGGAAGCAGAAAAAGTATATTCTAGCTCTAAGGCAGGGAAGGCTCTAGTTTGCCAATCCCAGGGAAAATTAAGAAATGTGAGGGAATCTACATCACACACAAAATGTGATCTCCATAGGACAGGGCATAGGACATAGGCTTGTTCAAACTTGCTTCTCTAGCAACCACTGACTAAAGCCTTATATTTTACCAATGATTTTTACAGATATGTAACAATATGTAGACAGGTAGATATAAATGAATTAGATTTTCTTCCATTTTTCTCCATTCATATTTTTCAAATAATTCCCTAGTCAGAAATTGTTATTTGAGAAATTCAGAAAGGTGTATCTTATGTAATTAAAAAAAAATTACTTTTTAGTTGTTAAATATTTTATATCTGAAAAGATTCTCATTTAGTAAACAGATATTTATTGAACACCTATTATATAACAGCACTCCTCCAGGCACCAGGGATAATGTGGTAACCAAGGCAGTCTAGGTACTGATGCCAAAAACTCAGCCTCTGTGCAGCTGTGCAGAATTGAATCTCAGAGACAGAGTTCTGCGTGAAATGGAAAAAAATAGCTTTATTGCTTTGCCAGGCAAAGGGGGACAGAGCAGGCTGGTGCCCCTCAAAACTGTGTGTCCCAACCTGGGCAGATTTGGTGAGGAGTTTTATAGCCATGGTTCAAGGGCAGGGTTGTTGATAAGGATCAGGGTGTGTGCAGGCCCTGCACACCTTTAATCTGGTCTCAGGTAGTCTCCTGATGAGCCTTTCTGGTTCCTTTAATCTGGCCTCAGGTGGTCTCTTCTCTGAAATGAAGAATGCTAACATCTTCCATTTGTTGGGGGTTTTAGTTCTATAAAGAGCTCAAAGATATTTTTATATGTATACCTTGAGACAAAACCAGAACCCTGTCTCAAAGCTGCACTGCTGTTTCTTGGCTGCTCCTCCCTTGTCTTTTCATACTCTCCCTTCCCTGATTAGCAACTGTTTTAAAGGCTTCTGTGCCCAGGATCCCCCACAGGGTCCTGCTTCATTTCAGTACTAGCCTTAAAAGAGCTTTCTTTCTTCTACTCAGGGGGACAATAAACCATGCTGACTGTTCACTCCATTGTTCAAAGACAAAATTATCTGGGTTATATAGATTCACAACAGAAACTGACAAGAACAGGCAAAAAAAGGGTAGTTTGTGTTTTTCTACTAAAGGTAGTGATTTTCTAATTGAGTAGATAAAGATTTACCATTGTTCTGCATTCCTAGGAGACAAAATAAACATAGTATTTGGAAGATCATAAAAAAAAAAAAAATCAGAGCTCAGACCCACATCACTGTTGCTGTTGGAGAGATCCCCAAAAGGGAGCCTCAAAGGGCCTTAGGGAAGCATTCTATTCTGAGTACAGAAGTCTAGAGCCTTCCGTCACAAGTCTTGATGGGATATTGGTGGAACCTCCAGCATTAGCAATGAGTAACTCTCCAAAATACCACCAGGAAAAAAAATACTTCTGGTCAGTCAAAGCTAAGTTCATTGAATTTCTATATTAAAGTTGACTATCACCTTAACAGAACCATAATTGGGCTTCCGAGTGGGAAATTAGAACAAGATATTTATAGGGTATTAGGACTGAATTGGGTAATTTTAAGGTGGGTCTTGCAATATGGTGAGCTGGTTGGCATAGAGGAGAATATGTGACAGAATTACTTTGAACTGAAGGGCACAGTGAAGTGAGAGTCTTCAAGCAAAACTTGGTAACTAAGATGTTTATGATTAAATAGGCATTTCCTTAAGTAAGAAGCTCAGTTATTTTGCTTGTTCTCAAACAGAAGGAAAAATTATACTTCACCATAGAATTATTTAGCACAGGGACAAGGAAGTAAATTTGATTCCAGAATTATTTAACACAGGGATGGGAAAATATGCCTGTTTCCCATGATGTTTAAAACAGGAATAGGAAATTATTTTGGTTTCAGATTTCAGACATATATGCTCTGAAGGAAAATAAAGTAGGCCAGGAGCATATAGTAAGGAGTATTATTTCAGTATCATCCAGAAAGGCCTTTTTAGGAAAGTGATATTTTAGCAGAAATCAGAATGAAGTGAGCAAATGATCCTTGTGGAAACAAAGCTCAAAGGCCCTAAAGTGGGAGTGTGTTGGGGAAGAACAAGGAGGCCAATGAGTCAGGGATAAAGCAACTAAATGCCCAAAGCAGTAATGATGAGGTTAGAGGGAGCATAGGACACAGATCACATAGGGCTTTAGAGGCCATGGCAGAGTTTGGATTTTATTCTAAGTCGAAGGAGCAGTAATTGTAGGGCTTTAAGCTGGTGATTGACATGGTCTGATATCATTTTTTTTTAAAGCTCACTTTGGCTGAGTAAGAATAGTAGGTTCTGGGAGGAAAGGCAGCAGGAAGGCTGGATGGGAGGACACTGCAGTGGGAACAGGTGAAACAATAGTTGTTTGGACCAGGGAGGTTCCTCTGGGCTGGTGAGATGCATTTTGAGAGTGGAGTTGAAGGTTTTGCTGATACATAGGATATGAAATATAGGGAAAGAGAAGAGTCTATGGCTTTTGGACTGAGCAACAGGATGAATGAATGACAGTGCCATTTACTAAAGCAGGGCAACTGTTGAAGAAGTGAAAGTATCAGACACTCAGCTTCAGTGATGTTACTTTGATAGAATCAAAGATCCAAAGTTATCTTTAGAAGAAAATGATTTTCAAAGCTTATTACAAATGCAGTTAAGTCAGGATTAGAGGCAGGTAGTTTAGCTAAACAAACCAAGAGGTAGATACGGTGATTTAGTGATCAATGCCATGAAAAAAATGAGTGAATAATGCAATAGAAAATCACTGGTGGCATTGCCTTTAGATGGGAAAACCTTGAGAAGAATGTGGCTTGTGAGGATGGGGGTGGGGGGTGGGGAAAGCCCTCCAGACTGACCTGACTGACCAGGCAAAAGCCTTGAGATGATGTCTGCCAAATATCTTCAGTTTCTTCAATCTCAATCACCAGTCAATTTGCAAAAACAAACGAATAGCCAGATCTATGTTTTTAACTGATTTTACTTCTGCTTAATCTCCAAACAGTAGAATGTGCAATGGAGGCCAGAATAGACTTCTCTTTTTAAAATTTTCTTCCAGATATCCTAAGGCCAGTATTTATGCCTGGTTTTTAAACCCCTTTTGTAAGGAAGCCATTGTCGGTCATCTCTAACTCCAAGAGAAGATTTAAGGACATAATAAAGGAGGAGCAGAAGACTTATGACAGGAAATGATTGTTCCTGCAGGGGCTTTGAATTAAAGGTCATCAGACACCAACAACAATTTACAAGTGGTATCTTGAATAAGAGGAAATCGCTTTTATTATTCTAAATTTTGAATGAACTAAGGAGGTTTCTAGACAGACACAGGAGGATACATTCACACAGAATTTCAACTATATTCCCAGATGTATGTACTCAGGGTGTAATACCTCTAAAGGAAACCCTGTAAAATTCAATATATATTAACTCTGAAATATTTTGATAAGCCAATTCAATTCAGTTGTGCTCTTGAAATGCCCTCCGATGTCCTGTTCTTGAAGTGAACTAGAAAATGGATGAACCAGAGGAAAATGGGTTACCGGACCAGACAGAGGTAAAATTCTTATTAAAATTTTATAGTCCCTCACTCCCTTGCATATTTTTCAAGGTGGCATTGAAACCGTGCCCCTCAGATTGGGACTTGAACCCATGTGCCAGGACTCAGACCCAGCCAAAACCCACAGTCTTCCAACTGAGATCACACACGTGGTTTCAAGACTTAATGAAGCTCAGGTTCTTGATGTCTCATTGCAGAAAGAATTCAGTGAGAGACAAAGTGATAGGTAAGAAGTGGATTTATTTAAAGAGAAACACACTCCACAGACAGAGTGTGGGTCCTCTCAGAAGGCGAGAGCGGCCCCAGGGTATGGGGTTCTCAGTTTTATAGGGGTGGGTAATTTCATAGGCTAATGAGTGGAAGGAGTATTCCAGCTATTTCAGGAAGGGGTGGGGATTTACAGGAATTGGGCCCCCACCCCCTTTTGACATTTTATGGTTGGCCTTGGAACTGTCATGGCTGTCATGACACCCGTGGGTATGTCACTTAGCTTGCTGATCTGTTACAATGAGCATGTACTGTGGCTCAAGGTCTAGTGGAAGTCGACTTGTCCACCATCTTGGACCCATTTGATTCTAATCAGTTTATGTCATGTCCTGGGACTAAGTCATTATTTCAAAGGTCGTGCCCTGCCCCCTTCCTGCCTGTTACAGCATCATTTATGGTCTTCTGTGATGTTGCTTCAATCTATCCTTCCATCTCTATCACCAGAAAATTTCTTACATGTATTTAATTTCAGCCAGCTTCCCTGAAACATTTCATTTCCAAAGAGAAGCCACTCACTGTTTCACATGAATTTTTATCTACCTCATACATTCCCTTTCCCTCTGCCCTCCCACCTCTTCCCATACTGCCTATCGCTACGTCCCCAAACTCCTCTTGCATCTTTGAAGGCTTACCTTAACATTGTTGACAGCTGAATCACAAAACTACCACAAGGATGACCTACTGATCAAACAAAATTAAGTTTATTAGACCTACTGCAGTGAGAAAAAAGTATCACCTTGACTGTTAATAGCGTTTCAGAACGTGAGGTCAGGGGAGGATGTTTATAGGGTTTGGGGGTGTTAAACACAAAATGCACCAGGGAATTAAGGAGATGGTTTTGAAACAGGAGGGAAGGGGGCAGGGCACAACCTTTAAAAGAATGACGTAGCCATAGGACATGACAAAAACTGGTTAGAACTAACTAGATCCAAGATGGCAGAAGATTTGACTTCCAGTAGACCTTGAACCTCAGTATACACTCATTGTAACATGTCAGCATGCTAAATGACACACCCACAGGCACCTTGACAGTTCCAAGGCCAACCATAAAAGTCAAAAGGGGGCAGTGGCCCAATTCCTGGAAATCCCCTTCCCCCAAATAGCTGGAATACTCCTCCCTTCATTATTCTATGAAATTACCCACCCCTATAAAAACTGACAACCCCCCCCCATACCCTGTTGCCTCTTGCTTTCTGAGATGGCCCACACTCTGTCTGTGGAGTGTGTTTCTCTCTAAATAAATCCACTTCTTACCTATCACTTTGTCTCTCACTGCATTCTTTCTGTGATGAGACATCAAGAACCTGAGCTTCATTAAGTCCTGAAACCAAGTGTGTGATCTCAATTAAAAGACTGTGGGTTCAAGTCCCAATCTTGCTTTTAGGCCAGGTTTGAGTCCCAACGCATGGGTTCATATCCCAATCTGAGGTCCACGGTTTCAGTTTTATTTGGGCTATTGTCATATGGAGAACTTTTATTAATGAGGCACCTCTCAAAGAAGAGGGAGAAAGCCTGGGGTTTTACGGAGGCAAATGAAGAGGGAATCTGGAAGGAAGTCTTACCTGAAGGGTGGAGGCAGTGGGGTCTCTGAATACCTGACAGCAGTGCAGTCCTTTGTGATTCATCCTTTCTCAGAACACAATTAAAAGGAGGGATTTCCAGAAAAGAGTGGGAGGACAAGGCTCAGATAAAGTTCAACATTGTCAGGGTTCTGGGCTCAAGTGGGTGAAGGCAGGTCTTTCAAGGGCAGAAATTGTTGGCATTGGATAAACTGCAATAATTTGAGGATTGCTAGAAAAAACAAAATGAGGGTATTGATAAATTTATGAGTAAGTTATTTTTGCTGAATACGCTATTTACCCTAATGAGGAAATTATTTGTCTGGATAAATTGATTTGCAAAAAATTCCTGAAGCAAACAGTAATGTTAGCTTAACAGCTTACAGGCTTATCTTCCTGGCAAGAATTTTCTGTAGCCAGTAGTTAAGTCATGTTGACACAGATGGCCTCAGTTCTGAGTCTTGATTGTTAAAATGTATGAACACAGGTGGACTTTATCTATTTTAATTTTTATTGGTGTATGTTTGCTTTACAATGTTGTGTTAGCCTCCACTGCACAACAAAATGAATCAGCCATACACATATACATATCCCCTCCCTTTTGGACTTCCCTCCCATTTAGGTTACCACAGTGCATTAGGTAGAGTTCCCTGTGCTTTACGGTATGTTCCCATCAGTATCAATAACGTATATGTGTCAATGGCAGTCTCCCAATTCCTCCTTCCCCACCCCTTTCCCCCTTGGTATCCATACATTTGTTCTCTACATCTATGTCTCCATTTCTGCTTTGCAAACAGGTTCATCTGTACCATTTTTCTAGAATCCATATATATACGTTATTATACGATATTTGCTTTTCTCTTTCTAACTTACTTCACTTTGTATTGCACTCTCTAAGTCCAGGTGGACTTTCTCTAGGTACAGGTGGACTTTATTCTCAAAAATAATTTTCCCTTTCTTCATGAGATCTTTCCTATCTTCCTTTTCTACCACATATAGACACTAAACTATTGAATCTCTGCAATAATTGTATTATATGCTATTACTTTCTTTCCATAGAAATTATTTGTAGACTGTCTGTTATTCTCCACTTGGAATTTGAAGGAATCAGAATTGCATTTCATATTTCCCTATGATATCTTTTCAATAACCCTTCTGTCTTCGTTCTCTCTCCCTCTTTTTTACAACTTTGAATGCCTTTTCTCTTCCCCTTAGTAATCATGTCCTCAACTCCAGTGTGCCTGAAAATCCAGTGCTTACCTAGCCAAGTCATTTCTGCCTATACTCTAGTCCACCCATCTTCTGAAATTAGCTTTTTACTTGGTCCCCATTCAAGATACCTGCACGATTTAGCGTTCAACCAAGTCATCTCTGGCAAGCCTTACCTCTAAACAAATTAATATCAAAGGACAGATTTACAAGCAATGTGAAGATTCTTTTGGGTAGGATGATTTTCCTAGTACTCTAGAATAGCAATAATAGTAACATTGTCAATAATAATATTTAAAAATATCTGTATAGCAAATAAAAATATTCAAGAAGTTTCCATATGCCAACTGGATTCTTCAACACCATTGTGAGAGAGGCCAAGCAGGTATTATATTCATTTGGCAGAAAACAGAATCAGAGGGCTTACATGACTCATAAAACCTCACTGAGCTAGTAAGTAGCAAAAGTCCAGAATTAAAAAGAAATCCCCTTATAAATCCAGTGATAAGAAGAGCTGTAGCCATTCACTTATGCACTGGTAGTGCTGACTAGTCAAGTTAGTTTTAAAGTACTAGATTTATATCCAGGTCGTTACATATCTAATAGTGATGGCAAATTTCTTGAAATTTCGGGTACCTGAAAGTGAATATATTTCAGTCTTGTCAAGAAATGAATGATTTCCACAGCTTCTATGTTTGCTTTTACTATTTTATTTTTCTTATGCTATTCCACATTGTTGGTAGTGTTTGCAGACACTTGACAGCCTGAATAATATTGTTGGTTCTTTCATTGTTTAATAAGAGATAAGCTGCTAAAAGCATTGTATCTGGCATGCAAAGCATTCTCTATTTACTATAATGTTAAATATTTACTGTCATGCTATCCTGATGCTAGCAAACCTCAGTCCGTATTTTAACGTGTATTTTGCATTCTAAGGCTGTTAGTTTAACAAAAGTTGAACTAAGCTATTAAATGCCAGCTTACACAAACAAGAATATTAGTGTTCTGAATATGTCAAAGTTCTGAAAGATATGGACATAAAAGATTTACTTCTTTGATATTTAAGCACTGTTATCTAGGTTTTGCATTTCTAGCCCTTATTTTATGTATTAACTGTTACATAGCATTATATATATAATGGTGAATTTAACAAAATCTGTACTGTGCACCTACTGTCTGTAAGACAGAACAATTTATACTGCAGAGGATACAAAGAGAAATAATACAGGCCTCTGCACTCAAGTGGCTGGTGCAGATTTGGTAAAACAGATTAAACACAGAAGCAGGGCTTCCCTGGTGGTGCAGTGTTTGAGAGTCTGCCTGCCGATGCAGGGGACACGGGTTCATGCCCCGGTCCGGGAAGATCCCACATGCTGCGGAGCGGCTGGGCCTGTGGGCCATGGCCGCTGAGCCTGCGCATCCGGAGCCTGTGCTCTGCAATGGGAGAGGCCACAACAGTGAGAGGCCTGCGTACCGCAAAAAAAAAAACCCAACAACAAACACAGAAGCAATAACTATAATACAACATAGAGAGATTTAAGCTAAGGGGGTAGCAGGACGGTAGTGGCTGGTGGATTAAGTCCTAAGGCACTGCAATCTGATGAGAATAGCTACCAGCTGAATGGATAGGGGAAGGCTTCACAGATGTCATTGCGATATTTGAATGGCATGGTAAATGATCATTATAAGTGCATACTAAGGAGAGTGCACAGTGCTAGACACTGGTGATTCAGATATAAATAGTCCTGGTTGTGGCTTTCAAGGCCAAAACTCCATGATTTCTTATGTGGTACAATGTGATGAAAAGTCTATTGGAAGAATAAATGTGCAGAGGAATGTAAGATTAATGCTGATGGAGTGAATTATATTTTACTAGAGTTTTAAAGGATGAGTGGGTGACTCATAGATGGCAATTAACAAACTCAAAGGCTTGTAGGGTGATTCTAATGTCTGTACTGATTATTACTCCCAACACAGCCTAGATAAGGGAATGCCTGCCTTGTGTTCCCCCAGATTGCTAGCTATCTGGATTGTCTAGCAATCTAGGATTCTGCTCTCTTTCTGAATTAATATCTTTAAAAAATTTTTCTCTTATTTATAGTATAGCTAAAATGGATTTTTGGTAATCTATACATGAAAATTTTAGAGATCATCATTTAATTATTTCCCTTACACACTGTCTTTTTTTGTCATGTAGTTCTATGATGTGATACTTAAGCCCATTTCCATTACTCTATAAATGATACTCATTCCACCCTTCTGTTAAGATCTGGAACAGCCAAAATAGAAACCTTAAGTAAAGTCGAATGTGAGTATTCTACTTATACATCTAACCATTTAACCATTGGGTTATTTTCCATTAACTGACATTACAATTTATTTATATTTGATTTATGCACTACTCTGGGTATTAACTCTATTCCTAAAATTATTTTTAGCATTGTAAATACTGTGTGTATGCTATTTCTATGAAACTCTTATATATTTGTACTTATATAATTTAATTGAATTCACTATGACAGCTTATCTAATTTGTCTTCATATAGTGAATCCTTATCCTACTTCCAGTGACAGTACAGTTTTTAGAGAGAATCAGAAAATATGAATTTGAAATCTCTGATACACTATTAGCCATAATATATAGAACATTTGATTTCTCACTCTTCTTATTGTAAACTAATGTTCATAATTAGAGCTAATTATCTTTTCACACATTTATTGAATACCTTTTATATGTTAAGTGTGGGCAACACAGAGACAGTCTTCAAAGAACTTAAGTTTTCAAGACTTATAGATTGTAAGTTATTATAACAGTCAATGGAGATAATAAACATGAGCACACTTTGAAAAATGGAAGGTGTTAAATAAGCCATCGTCCTTATTTTCTGATTAATATAGGAAAACTAACTGGCTCCTTAACATTTTTAAACCCTTGAATAAATGGAATGTAATTTAAAGAAATCCATTCATTATTATTACCCCATGAATAATCCTTTTTCTCTCCTAGTGTCTTGTAAGATGTGTAATGATTTCTCTAGGAAAAGTTGTTAAATGCAGTGCAAAGTTTGATATGGAGCTTTGTGAACTACCAGGGTTCATTTGAAGTGCTGAATTATGTTCTCTTTGTGTGACAGAAATCCAGAATCTTTTTCATGACAGAAATTAGGTATCAGGTATTTAATTTTACTTTTTTGATAATAACATTTCTAACAGCTTACATTTGGGGAGCAACATTTCTTATCGATATACATTATAAAATATTTTCTTATGCATTTTAATCCTGAAATTAACCCTAGGAAGTAAGCAATATTATTAATCTCATTTAGTGATTAGGTAAGGCATAGATAGTTAAAGCACTCCACCCAAAGGTACAGAGCTGGCAAATGAGAGAGGCAATTTTAATTGGAAAAGTCTTTTAAGAAGACTCTCAAATGATCTAAACACAACCCTTGTGCCAAAATTAAATGGTAATTTTCTTTCAATGGAACATAATGTATACATTCCTTAGAGTAAATTAGATTGAGACTTTTTTTTTACCATACTTCCAGTACTTATCAGAATTTTAGAAATGTCATCTGTAATGAAAATTTTATTTTACACTTTGGGTTTTTCTGAGGTAAATGGTTATATTTGCTCTATGTGAATACCTGACAAAAATTAGAGTATAGTTTCTTTGTGTTAGAGTATAACTATCTTTTATTTCCCTGTTAGATAATATTTATTTTACACAGCTAAGATGTCTAATTTGAAGAAGGCTTTATGGTAGAAAACATATGATTTTTATTAAGTCTTTGACAAATGATTAATGCAGCTCTATGTGTCATCCAAGTATATCCTGGCATTTCTAACCTCCCACTTCCATTATAGTGTGGATTTCTCTTTTGATTATTCTTTGTCTTCACTCTTTCTCCCAAGTGTTGCTTATTATTCCAGTTGAACTCATTAGTAATAGTTAAAGCTATAAATCGTTAAACAACAGATTTTTCTGTTAGCCACAGCACTCTGTTTAATGCTATATTTCCCACAGCTCTGGGGTCTAGATCAGTGACTTAAAACTGGAAGAGACTTACCAGCTTTAAGGGGTTTAATTAAAAGTGTAACAGGATGACTTACCAGCTTTAAGGGGTTTAATGAAAAGTGTAACAGGCTGGATACTTTTAAGTCTACCTATACTGTTCCTGTTCTTTCCCTCTGGAGATTGTGAAAAGCTTTTCCTTTATTTGCTTAATGAGCTCTTGTTACTTATAAATATATTGGAGTTTGAAAAATAGTTGAGAATTACTGGTCTGGACCTAAGGCACTTTTGCATTTATGAGCCCAGAAAATCCATCAGATGGCTCTAAACTGTTTCTTTAAGATCATTTTCCCACTTTGACAGGGTAGTTCCAAATAATTAAAGAAACTCTGGAGATTCCTGTTCCATTTTAATCTAGGTTCAGACTGGGCTGGGTCTCCCTTTTCATATTGCATTTTGGAGACTGAGATATACTCTGAACTGTGGAGGTAAGATCTTCTTTTAAGCAGTTTAAAATTCATATTTGTAAGATAAATTCTTTTTTTTTCATTTAAATGTTAATAATAGCAATAATAATAATGGACCTAGCAAGCCCATGATAAAATATTTTATACTGCTAAAAA
The DNA here is from genome assembly GCF_005190385.1 of Monodon monoceros. Lineage (NCBI taxonomy): Eukaryota > Metazoa > Chordata > Mammalia > Artiodactyla > Monodontidae > Monodon > Monodon monoceros. The sequence goes on along the minus strand of NW_021703767.1, from coordinate 90,648,167 downwards.
TATTTTTTGCATTATATAACGTTGGAAATTTTCCCCAAAATTATATTCTGTTTTGGTATGATTATTTAAATGTAATATCCAAATATGGTTTTAAATCCAAGTCTTCTTTTGATTCTATCATGCTGTGAGCTTTTGTCAGTGGGAAGGTCAACAGAGAGCCATTGACAATTTGGTCAGAGTGGTCAGAAAACATACTATCAACATGATATTTCAAAAGTATTTGGGGGGATTCCCTGGTGGTCCAGGGAAGTTGGGGCTCCGTGCTTCCACTGCAGGGGCTGAGGGTTCGATTCCTGGTCAGAGAACTTAAGATCCCACATGCTGCATATGGCTAAAAAAAAAAAAAAAAAAAGTATTTGGGAGGCTCTGGAAAAAATAGGACTTTTAGTGTAAACTTAGTCTAAGGTAACTGGTTTGACTGCACTGGAAACCTGGATATAAAAAGGCAAATAAAAATTGTCTTTCAGAGAAAAGAGAAATGGGGAAGAGAGGCATTAATTTTCTACTTCAAGATATATGGAAGCAGGTAGATTCTAAGACAAAATAAATAGTGGTTTGATTGGGTGGAACTAAACGTGAAGGTAAATAGTATACATTTATGACTTACAGGTCCTATATATGGCAAGAAATGTAACTAAGTTTCTTTACTGATAAAATAAACATATTTTAAGGAGAAACACACCAAGACACATATTAATCAAACTAACAAAAATTAAATTCAAAGGAAAAATATTAAAAGCAGTGAGGGAAAAACAAAAAATAAAATACAAAGGAATCCCCATAGGGTTATCAGCTGATTTTTCAGAGGAAACTCTGCAGGCCAGAAGGGAGTGGCAGGATATACATAAAGTGATGAAGGAGAAAAACCTACAACTGAGATTACTCTACCCAGCAAGGACCTCATTCAGATTCGACTGAGAAATCCAAAGCTTTTCAGACAAGCAAAAGCTAAGAGAATACAACTCCACCAAACCAGCTTTACAACAAATGCTAAAGGAACTTCTCTAAGCGGGAAACACAAGAGAAGAAAGAGACCCACAAACACAAAACAATTAAGAAAATGGTAATAGGAACATACATATTGATAATAACTTGACTGTAAATGGAATAAATGCTCCAGCCAAAAGACACAGACTGGCTTAATGGATAAAAAAACCAGACCCATATATATGCTGTCTACAAGAGACCCACTTCAGACCTAGGGACACATACAGACTGAAAGTGAGGGGATGGAAAAAGATATTCCATGAAAATGGAAATCAAAAGAAAGCTGGAGTAGCAATACTCGTATCAGATAAAATAGACCTTAAAATAAAGACTGTTACAAGAGATAAGGAAGGACACTGCATAATGATCACGGGATCAATCCAAGAAGATGATATAACAATTATAAATGTCTATGCACCCAACATAGGAGCACCTCAATACGTAAGGCACATACTAACAACCATAAAATGGACAACCATGAAGAAATGGACAAATTCTTGGAAAAGTACAATTTTTGAAAACTGAACCAGGAAGAATTAGAAAATATAAACATACCTGTCACAAGTAATGAAATTGAAACTGTAATTAAAAATCCGCCAACAAACAGAAGTCCAGGACCAGATGGCTTCACAGGTGAACTCTATCAAACATTTAGAGAAGAGCTAACACTGACCCTTCACAAACTCTTCCAAAAAATTGCAGAGAGAAACACTCCCAAATTCATTCTACAAAGCCACCATCACTGTGGTACCCAAACCAGACAAAGATGTCACAAGTAAAGAAAATTATAGACCAATATCACTGATGAACATAGATGAAAAATCCTGAACAAAATACTAGCAAACAGAATCCAGTAGCCTATTAAAAGGATCATACGCCATGATCAAATGGGATTTATCCCAGGGATGCAAGTATTCTTCAATATATGCAAATCAATCAATGTGATACACCACATTAACAAATTGTAGAATAAAAACCATATGATCATCTCAAAAGATGCAGAAAAAGCTTTTGAAAAAATTCAACACCAATTTATGATGAAAACTCTCCAGAACATGGGCATAGAGGAAACCTGCTTCAACATAATAAAGGCCATATACAACAAACCCACAGCAAACATCATTCTCAATGGTGAAAAACTGAAAGCACTTCCACTAAGATCAGGAACAAGACACAGATGTCCACTCTTGCCACTGTTATTCAACATAGTTTCGGAAGCCCTAGCTACCTCAGTCAGAGAAGAAAAAGAAATAAAAGGCATGCATATTGGAAAAGAAGCAGTAAAACTGTCACTGTTTGCAGATGACATGATACTATGCATAGATAATCCTAAAGATGCCACCAGAAAACTACTAGAGCTAATCAATGAATTTGGTAAAGTTGCAGGATACAAAATTAATGCACAGAAATCTCTGGCATTCCTATACACTAACAATGAAAAATCAGAAAGAGAAATTAAGGAAACAATCCCACTTACCACTGCAACAAAAAAGAATAAAAACATAAGAATAAATCTTCCTAAGGAGGCAAAAGACTTGTACACAGAAAACTATAAGACACTGCTGAAAGAAATTAAAGATTACCTAAACAAATGGAGAGGTATACCATGTTCTTGGATTGGAAGAATCAATAGTTTGAAAATGACTATACTACCCAAAGCAATCTACAGATTCAATGCAATCCCTATCAAACTACCAGTGGTATTCCTCACAGAATTAGAATAAAAAATTTTACAATTCATATGGAAACACTAAAGACCCCGAATAGCCAAAGCAATCTTGCGAAAGAAAAACAGATCTGGAGGAATCAGGCTCCCTGACTTCAAACTATACTACAAAGCTACAGTAATCAGGAGAGTATGGTACTGGCACAAAAACAGAAATATAGATCAATGGAACAGGATAGAAAGCCCAGCAATAAACCCAGGCACATATGGTCACCTTATCTTTGATAAAGGTGGCAAGAATATACAATGGAGAAAAGACAGCCTCTCAATAAGTGGCACTGGGAAAACTGGACAGCTACATGTAAAAGAATGAAATTAGAACACTCCCTAACACCAGACACAATAATAAACTCAAAATTGATTAAAGACCTAAATATAAGACCAGACATTATAAAACTCTTAGAGGAAAGCATAGAAAAAAACTGTCTTTGACATAAACCATAGCAAGATCTTTTTTGACCCACCTCCTAGAATAATGGAAATAAAAACAAAAATAAACAAATGGGACCTAATTAAACTTTAAAACTTTTGCACAGCAAAGGAAACCATAAACAAGACAAAAAGACAACCCTCAGAATGTGAGGAAATATTTGCAAATGAAACAATGGACAAAGGATTAATCTCCAAAATATACAAACAGCTCATGGTGCTCAATATCAAAAAAACAATTCATTTAAAAAATGAGCGGAAGAGCTAAATAGACATTTCACCAAAGAAGACATACAGATGGCCAAGAGGCGCATGAAAAGATGCTCAACATCACTAATTATTAGAGAAATGCAAATCAAAACTACAATGAGGTATCATTTCACACCAGTCAGAATGGCCATTATCAAAAACTCTAGAAACAGTAAATGCTGGAAAGGGTGTGGTGAAAAAGGAACCCTCTTGCCCTGTTGGTGGGAATGTAAATTGATACAACCACCATGGAGAACAGTATGGAGGTTCCTTAAAAAAGTAAAAATAGAAGTGCCATATGACCCAGCAATCCCACTACTGGGCATATACCCTGAGAAAACCATAATTCAAAAAGAGACATACAAAGTGAGGTAAGTCAGAAAAAAAAGAGACATACAAAGTGAAGTAAGTCAGAGAGAGAAAAACAAATACCATATGCTAACACATATATACGGAATCTAAAAAAAGAAAAAAATGATACTGATGAACCTAGTGGCAGGACATGAATAAAGACATAGAAATAGAGAATGGACTTGAGGACACAGGGGTGGTGGGAGGGGGAAGCTGGGGCGACATGAGAGAGTGGCATGGACATATATACACTACCGAATATAAAATAGATAGCTAGTGGGACGCAGCTGCATAGCACAGGGAGATCAGCTCGGTGCTTTGCAACCACCTAGAGGGGTGGGATACGGAGGGTTGGAGGGAGGCTCAAGAGGGAGGGGATATGGAGATATATGTATGCATATGGCTGATTCACTTTGTTGTACAACAGAAACTAACCTTGTTTTGAAGCAATTATACTCCAATAAAGATGTATTAAAAAAAAATAAAATAAAACATTTGACTGGCGCCATCTCCTTTGGGAGAAGCACAGGCACCAGAATGGTTTAATGGCAATGGATTTTCAAAACAGAGGAGAGGTGATATTAAAGAACTCCAGACTGTCCTAAAATGGATTTTTTGCTGGAGGTTTCATTTGGAGTAATTAGGAATTGGATCTGAAGAAAACATTTTTGACATAGAATCCATTTGGAGATGTATTTGTGTGTGTGTGTGTGTGTGTGTGTGTGTGTGTGTGTGTGTGTGTGT
>NW_021703767.1:90611566-90643671 GCF_005190385.1 Monodon monoceros | reverse complement strand
TGTGTGTGTGTGTGTGTGTGTGTGTGTGTGTGTGTGTGTGTGTGTGTGTTCTTGTCACTGACTTAATGGTGCGTTTGGTGAGGTGCAGGTGAATTTTGCTTAACTTCAGGCAATACTCGAAAGTTTAATGATCTGAACCAGGCAACCGAGAAAAAGTAACAAGGATGAGATCCTTCGTTTTGGGAAGAGACAGACACTTTATGAGCGATTGTACTGGGAGCAGTGGCAATGAGGCCCCAGCAACCCAGGTTTCACAGGAGTGTCAGTGTTGTAGCATAGGGATGACTTAGCTTAAGCAACAACAGCCAGAAATACACTGTCTTCTGTAAATCCTAGTCAGATCCTTTACTTTTGGTTAATTGGAGATACAAAAGACCTATGGAGTGACAACATTTTCTGGCTTCACATTTTTCTTTAACAATTTCTAGTCTTCAAATCTTTCCTCATACAATTAAGTTAAGGGTCTCATTGAAATTGGGAAGTATCATCCCTTAGAGTGTGAATTATTCTCTGCTATACCACTTTATATATGACAAAAACTGTACAGGATGATTTTCCTAGGTATCCCTTAGTATACTAATTCTGTTTTGTGGTAAATATGGAATTTTTATGGCCATACATTATTATGCTAGTGATTTATATAGTATCATTTATTATCTTAAAAGTATATGTGTATATAAATTGTGAAAATTTTTAAACTGTGTAAAAATAGGTGAATACAATATATATATTAGAAATAATGACTGTTTATAACCAAACTTTTTGTAGTTGTAATGCAAAAGCAAGCATCAGAATGATTGTTAAGAAAATGTTTGTTAGGTAGAAATATGAAGTCCATTGGAAATGCAACAGGGTAAAAGTGTTGTCATTCCTTTAGCTGAAGTTTCTAGAAGAACAATATACTCACTAATGCATAATTTCTTCATATTTGCTCTTTTCTCCTCTCTTCAATAAGGCCTCTAGTGAAAAAGAATATAGACTATTAATTTTACATGCAAATTTTCAGTAGTTTGCAAAATGACTAGGGGCAATTCTGCCTATTAAATTACTTTATTCCCACTACTGCTATTTTAAAATGTTGAACATTCATTTTATGTTGAAATATATAGCTTAACTTTCATATTACTGAGATTTACCATATTATGTGCTTGTCAAAATCTGCATGTTTCTTTTTTATAAGTTGTTAAAGAAATGTTCTATTAATATGTGTGCTCTTGCCGTAGTCTTATAGTGCTATATTAGCAACTAAATATTTAATAAAATTATAACAAGATGAGAAGTACATTTTACACAATATATTAAAATTTCCTCTTGCTTATGTCTTGTTTTTATTCCACTTTTTAAATTTAGAAACATACACTGATGAATATAATGCATTGTATCATTTTTCATAGCTGGTGATTCAAATATATACTGATGGTATGTCAGAAATTCCTGGAATTAATTGCTTGATTCAGTGGGGTATAGAGTTCAATATAATCTTATTTAATTTTTAAGTAGGTGCACTTTGAAAGATACTGCTGGTGACAAATTAGTTTTATTTATTATATATTTTATCATTTTAAAAAATTTTATAGTCTGATTTAAATGGCACCAAATTAAATCTACTCTTAAAAATGTAAGCTTTCCTTTTACTTTCTTGCCTTTCAAAACACTCAGGGTGTGGAAAGAAGTCTTGGCAGTTTGTGAAATATCCATGTTTATATCTGAATAATTATCTTCCATTTATGCTGATAGTTCAGTTTGTATTTGCTATGCTTATCAAGGCCCCAGAAAGTAAATAGAAATATCAAAATCACTGTTTTTTAATGTAGCAGGTGCTGAATAAATATGCTAAAAGCCTAAAAAGAATCTATATAAATTCTGGATATCTCCTGACCAATTACATATCAGTTGGAGCTTTTCAAACTTCTAAAATGAATAAATCTGTGTGTGTGTATATATATATATAAAGATCTTTATTCTCAGAATATATAGATAGATAGATAGATAGATAGATATAAATATAAATTTCCTTGCAGTCCTGTATTATCTTGGCTCTAAGCAACATGATTGAAATTAGGATAATTTAGGTTCTAGAAAAGCAAGTCATAAGGGAAGAAAATATTTCAAAGTTCCTTGAAAAATTTTCTCCCAAATGTTTCTGGGATCCTTTTTATTTTCCCTGAGTCCAGATACTTCTGCCTGTCCTTGAGTTGTGTCTTCTCCATGAAATCTTCCCAAAGAGCTATATCCCACATGAATCTTTTCTTTCTCTTATAGCTCTTATACTTACACAGTGAACTAATAGTTTATTTCTTAATTATATGTTGCTTTAGGTTTTTGTAAATGTTTGACACTGTAAAATTTTATTTGTTTCAAAAAGCAAAACTCTGGACTTCCCTGGCAGTCCAGTGGTTAAGACTCTATGCTTCCACTGCAGGGGGCAAGGGTTCGATCCCTGGTCAGAGAAATAAGATCTCACATACCGTGCAGCATGGCTAAAAAGAAAAACTCTAAAATATGATTCATTTCCTTGGGAATCCTTTATATTTTAATGACAAAAGCTGTTCTCAGGTAGTAGTGGTAGCTGATATTATAGCCTAAAAACTAGGCCCATTATGTAGTCATTTAAAGATTTCCACATAGTCCTCTTTAAATATATCTAATATTTCTTTTAAAGGATGTTTTTATTTAAAAAAAATATTAGTATTGATTGATTCATTTGTAAGGGGGGTGGTGGGAAATCAGCTTTTCTTCTACTCTCCTCTATCCCCTGACTGGGGTCCTGCAAATTAGACTGGACAAAAGACAGATTAACAAAAGAAAAACAAACAAAATTTATTATTAATGTGTGCATTGTACATACACACAAGAGAACTCAGTGATGAGTAACTCAAAGAGGTGGTTAGAACTTGGGTTTATATAGCATCTTTACAAAGGACAATGAATTTGTACAGAAGTGACACGACAAAGGAACGGGGTTTTGGGCTTTTAGGGGCGGCAAATTAGAAAGGAAAATATATGTCGGAAAAGAATTGTTGGAAGGGTTGTTTTAGCAAGGTTTGTTATGTAGATTCCTCTAGTGCCATCTGTCTGGGCTGAAAAGAGTCTAGAGTTGTCCCTGGTGATTAAGAACCCTCCTGCCTTTCCTAGTAGAGAGGAGGAAGGCAGAGAATTTTTACTATGTCTGCTTCCTCTCAATTACTTTCAGCTCAAAATAATCCTTATGTCAAAGTAGCATATTTTGGGGTGGCATACTCTGCACCCCCTCACATTCATTCAAGAAATATTTATCAAGCATCTTCTATGTACCAGCCACATCGCACAAGATCTGGGCTCTTACGGAGTATGCATTCTAGCAGGAGTAGCCTGATGATATACAAATTAATGAAGAGGTGAACAAGAAATTTTCACATGATAAGAGTACTATGTAGAAAATTAAAACAACAGGACATGATAGAGAGTGAGTGGTTGCTTCATATTGGATAATCAAAGAGGTCTTCTGGGAGGAGACGACATTTATAAAACAGAAATAGAGTCACACATGTAGAAAACAAACTTATGGTTACCCGGGTGGGAGGGGGAAGCGGAGGAGGGATAAATTGGGACATTGGGATTGACATCTACACACTACTATATATAAAATAGATAACTAATAAGTACTTACTGTATAGCACAGAGAACTCTACACAATATTCTGTAATGACCTGTATGGGAAAAGAATCTAAAAAAGAGTGGATATATGTATACATAAAACTTATTCACTTTACTGTACACCTGAAATTAACACAACATTGTAAATCAACTATACTCCAATAAAAATTTTTTTAAAAAAATTAAGACCTGAAGGAGCTGGCTAAGAAAAGACCAGGGAGCAAGAACTCCATGTGGTGGAATCAAGTAATCCTTAGTGTGTGATGTTAGTGGGTGAGGGAGAGTGCAGTACTAGAGGAGAGTGAGGAAGTAGTCAGGACCCAGATATCAGGTTGGGTTTTCCAAACCAGGCTCAGTGTTTGGGTTTTATTTTGAGTGCAATGGGGAGCCTTTGGAAAGTTGAAACTAGGATGGAGGATCATGGTAGGTTTTACATTTTTAGAGATTAGTCTAGCAATATTGTGTTTTCAAAAGCATTTTTCATGCTGCTAGCCTTTATGATGATTATGTTTAATGGCTAGATGATATATGATGAGTCGTAATTTAAGTACTTTTGGGGTATTTAGGTTACTTTTAATATTCATTCCCTACTTATAATATTTAATACATTCAAAAAATAACATTATAGTATAAATAATGACATGGTAAATATCTTTATGTAAATAATTTTCCTCTTCTGTTAGATTGGTTATAGGCTATGGGTTCTCAGAAATAAGGTAACTGGATCAAAGAACAGGATTTTTTTTTTAAGCACTTAATACATCCTGCTAAATGACTTTCTAAAAGGCTTGTATTAAATTGTTTACATTGGTGATAATAGGAGCACACAATTTATTGCAGGCTTATGACTCAAATCCTGTTAATTAAGTAAGCAAAACCCCCCAAATGATTACATATATTACATATTTAGTATAAGAGAAAAACACTGTTACTTAAAGTAAGAAATTAAATAGCAAACACAACTATATAAAATACAACTTAGCTTAAACTTATACAATTTATGTGCTATCAGTTGTTATTTACCTTATGATAAATCTGCTATCTCAGTCTAATTAGAACACACCATGGTGCTTTCAGACTTGGAGAGCAGCCTGAATCTTAGTGATGAACATCCAAGAAAGTCTTTTGCAGATTTTCCTCAGAGCCTGGGGAGTAGCACAGTTTGGCTTAAAGCCAGTCACTTTAGGGCTAGGGGTTTTCAAACACTTTCTAACTCTAGCTCCTGTGAGCCAAGACCCTATCTATTGGTGAGTCCTGAAGTTTTTTTTGTTTTTGTTTTTTATTTTTTGAACTTATTTTAAGTTATTGTTCAATGTCAGAACAAAAAAATACATTGCTATTTAACTGAATGTATTTGAAACAGAAATCCAAACTTCATTGACAAAGTGATCCTCTTAGTAATTTGTCTATCCACCACAGTGTTCAGTTATCAGAAAAGAAACTTCTAGCTAGTAGTGTCTATAGTTGAAAACCCCTACCTCTCTTTCAGATAGCAGTGGGTGCAAATTATTACATTATTTGCTAACCTCTTTTTGCAATTCTTTGTGATTACTTATTAGCATGTGTCTTGTAGACAACCCTGAGAGATGAAAATTAATCATTCTTAATATTATTTGAAAGAGGAGCACCACATTGCCTACTTATTCGTGTCATGCTAGGTTTATATATACATCTTCTTTATCCATTCATCTGTCAATAGACACTTAGGTTGCTTCTGTGTCTTGGCTGTTGTAAGTAGTGCTGCTATGAACATTGGGCTCTATGTACTTGTTTCTTGAGCTCTACCTCAGACCGACTGAATCGTAAGTCTGGGGATAGAGCCCAGCAACCTGTGTTGTAACAAGCCCTCAGGTGATCTCTTGAATGCTACAGTCTGAGAAACACTAAGTTACAAGTAAGGGGCAAAAGAAACTGAATAGTATAGAAAGACTATAAAAATTTGGTGTGAGGAACTGGGTGAATGTTGGGACCATATTTGGATCTAAGGAACACTGAGAAAAGAGCTGATCTGAGAGATTTATTTTTTATCTTTGATTTATTTTTTATCAAAATTTTAATTATGGTAAGATAGACTACACATAACATTTACCACCTTAATTATTCTTAAGTGTACAGTTCAGTAGTGTTATGTATATTCACATTGTTGTGCAATGAATCTCCAGAACTTTTTACCCTGCAAAACTGAAACTCTATACCCATTAAACCATTCCCCACCTTCCCCCTCCCCCTAGCCCCTGGCAACCATCATTCTATTTTCTGTCTCTACGAATTTGACTACTCTAGATGCTTGATTATATTAATCTGGTTGGGCAGCTATAACAAAACACCATAGACTGGGTGGTTTTTATTTATTTTTAAAATTGTTTTTGTTTGTTTGTTGGTTTGTTTTTTGGCTGCTCAGTGTGCATGGCATGCGGGATCTTAGTTCCCCAACCAGGGATTGAACCCATGCCCCCTGCAGTGGAAGCCTGGAGTCTCAACCACTGGACCGCCAGGGAAGTCCCATCTGGGTGGTTTAAACAACCAACATTTACTTTTCATAATTCTGGAAGCTGAAAAGTCCAGGGTCAAGGTGCTGGTTCCTGGTGAGAGCTCTCTTCCTATCTTGCAGACAGCCACCTTCTTGCTGTGTCATCACATGGTGGAGAAAGTTCTGGTGTCTCTTTCTGTTCTCTTAAGGTCACCAGCCCTATCAGATTAGGACCCCCACCCTTATGACCTCATTTAACCTTTGTCACTTCCTCATGGACCCTATCTCCAATTACAGTCACATTTGAGGTTAGGGCTTCAACATATGAATTTTGGTGGGTGGGACCCAATATAGTCTGTAGCATTCATGTAAGTGGAATCCTACAGTATTTGTCTTTTTGTGACCAGCTTATGTCATTTAGCATAATGTAGAACTTAATCTTTGAGTTAAGTTTGACATAACTATTCCACATCCAAGTGAGATGTCATGGTGGCAGATGGCAGGAGGGCATGCTAAATGGTCATTTGTGTGCTTTCTGTGTCTATCTGCAAAATGTCAAATCCAATACACAGTCTCATATAAAAGTAGCCTCTATTTCAAAGTGCTTTTAGTTCCAGTTGTGGGGAAGAGGGGATTTCCAAAGTGAATTTTGAAAGCTGATGTCTTTGGAATCACAGCATTGGGATTAAAGAATTGAGAATTAAGTGGGGAATTCCCTGGCAGTCCAGTGTTTAGAACTCTGTGCTTTCACACAAAGGAAAATTAAGTTAAAACAAGTGATAGAAGTATAAGACTTCCTGGTACATGCTCACCAAAATAATGGGCCTAGGTCTGGTGCAAAGCAACTTAACATGTGGGGATTGGAATGGGGGTGAGAGTCATGTGTAGTGTCTGAGTATCCTAAGCACAGTGCTCCTTAGACACAACGGTGGCTACAAAGCTCTGATGAACTTATTCTAGCAAAGCTGTCCCTAGGCTAGCAGTTAATTTGGCCCAGGGCTTTAAGGTTATGCCATGATGCTGTCGTCTGTCAGAGTTAGACATAGTACTGCTGATGGTGTTATCTCCTCTACCTAACTTCTCACTGTCAGCACTTCACTTGCCTGAAATGGTGATATGTGATGGTTTGCCATCCATTTCCTTTTGCCCTCCTGCTTGCCAAGTCTGAATTTTTCAGCTTTTCTCCCTGTGCCCTCCTAAAATTAAATGAATTACCTCTAAAAAAACCTGAGAGTACCCTCCTGATTTACAACCTTCCCATAACCCTGGTCATAGAGAGGACAGCAAACTTTCCTCTGCTGTCTACTGAATGATGCTAAATATATGCAGAGTAACTCCAATGTTTCCTTGCTTTTGCATGTACCTTTTTTGAAATGTCTGCTTTTTTTTTTTTTTGAGGGAAGTTACTAAATTTTCATTAAAAATATTTGCAGCCTGAGACAGTTAATGTTGAATTGAAAACCAGTTAGGTTTTTCGGTTAATTTTTTTAATGCCTGGCAGCTGGAATATATCATTAAAATGCTGACCCTGGATTATTTAAAATAGCATTGCCTGTGAGACTAAGAGAAGCTAGTTAAGACAAACCTCACGAAAGCTGGTGGGGGCTTCCCTGGTGGCGCAGTGGTTGAGGGTCCGCCTGCCGATGCAGGGGACACAGGTTCGTGCCCCGGTCCGCGAGGATCCCGCGTGCCGCGGAGCGGCTAGGCTCGTGAGCCATGGCCGCTGAGCCTGCGCGTCCGGAGCCCGTGCTCCGCAGCGGGAGAGGCTACGACAGTGAGAGGCCCGCGTACGGCAAAAAAAAAACAAAAAAAGAAGGCTGGTGGAATAATAGCTGAAGGTATGTTATGTCAGCCAATTCCACAACATGGAACAGCACTGTGAAGCCAAAATTGTTATCATTGACTGAGACATAAAATTTATATCTTGATCCTTTTGGTCATTAAAGGTCCTATAGGAAGTGTACCCAGGGGGAGTGTGCTTTCAGCCAGTGTGTTGACCAAAGGTCAGTTTGGATGTTTCTGCTTACCTTTTCAATACGCTCATGGTTTCATTTAGATATAATCAGAGTACCGTTTTTGAAAGGGCTCTGGGGTTGTCACTCTATATGCAGTGTGCATTTCATGAAGAAATAGGTTTAGTAATTGCGATGACCAACAGCAAACCTATTACAGAAGTGCCAAAGTGGCTAAGGGATCTATGGAATTTGTTTAGCTGGTAAATTGTTTTTCTCGCTGTTTCTCTTAAACTGAAAGAATTTTAATTTAGTTGATTAGTCAGCAGTGTACCGGCTCTTTCCGTACAAATTGAGGAACTCCTTCCTTATTTCCTTAGTTAAGCTGGGGGAGCAAGAAGTCATTGAGGGCTTCCCTGGTGGCGCAGTGGTTGAGAGTCCGTCTGCCGATGCAGGGGACACAGGTTCGTGCCCCGGTCCGGGAAGATCCCACATGCCGCAGAGCGGCTGGTCCCGTGAGCCATGGCCGTTGAGCCTGCGCGTCCGGAGCCTGTGCTCTGCAACGGGAGAGGCCACAACAGTTAGAGGCCCGCGTAACGCAAAAAAAAAAAACAAAAAAAAAAACATAGAAGTCATTGAACCAGGGATGAGGGTAGGTGGGGGAGGGAGGCAACAGCATAACAATCTAAGTTAGAAATCCCTACCTGTCATTCCATTTGCTATCCTTACATCTCTAGAGGATAGCAAAGCTTTTAGTCTGCAAAATGGGATAATAATCCTTGCTTCACCTACCTCACAGGGTTGCAGTATAATATGACGTCTGTTTGTAAATGATAAATCCTTATGCAAATGTCTCCTTGTAGTAAGTGAGGTGGTCCATCTTTGCATATTTTGATAATAATTTGATACTTGTCTAGAAAATATAAAAACACACAAACCATGTAAATAAGAGTAGTCCTTAAGGAAATCATGATTACTAAATGAATGGAGTTTTGTTCTTAGTTTTTCCCACTGTCTTTTGGCTTTCTATTCCCTCCCAGTATCCTCCTGGTAATTTGGGATGCCTACTTTAGTAACCCCCTACCCCAGCAAGGGTCTCATGCTGTTGTATCCATTCCCAAATCCTCTATATGAGAACTTTTTCTTCCCTAATCAACTAAAGGGACAGTTACTTTTATCTGTCTCCTACCCAATACCACATACATTTTTGATGATACTAAATTGACCTTCTTATATTAAAAGGTTGTCAGCAATATAACTCTAAATACCCCATCTTTCTACTTGTGGACATTTTATAAAATGTTAACATTTCTGAAACTGTGAGATAGCTGTTAGATGGTTTATTTCTTTCCTACTATTTAAGAAAAACTATTTTTAGATTGCTACTATTCCTTACAATCAAGGGAATCTCAGAATTGGGAACATAGAACATATAGTTCAGAGGGGATTTGGAACATGTTATTTAGGGGAGAGCGGCAGGTGATTCAGTCACAGATTTAAAGTTCAAAAATAGTAAACAAGTAGACAATGAAAAGTCTTTCTCCTAAGCCTATTTCTCCCACCAGTACCTCTCCCCAGAGGCAAATAGTATTTGTGTATGTAGTTGTCCCTCAGTATCTGCAGGGACTGGTTCCATGACAACTCCCCATCCCCGTCCCATACCAAACTCTGAGGATGTTCAAGTTCCATATATGAAATGGCATAGTACATCCACAGATATAGAGGGCCAGCTGGATTAGAGCACATACATATACTTTTTTAATGTTACTTTTGTTTTTAAACACAAATGACATCTTGTACAATCTTTTAATCTTTTACATTAAAAATATATCTTAGAGATTGTTTTTCTCCATTTGCAAAAATACCTTCATTGTTTTTTTTTAGAGACAGCATATTATTCCATTGAATAAATAGAATATCATTTATTTAACCTTCATAAAATTTGTCCTAATTTTTTTCTTCAGCAGTATATGAGGCACTGGTATTCCCACATCCTTTACAATGCAATCTACAATAAAAGTTGCCAAAGTTTTTTGTAAAATAAATATAAAAGACACTTTATATGTCTTTTATGTATAAAAAACATTTATAATTTTTTTTTCTGTGAAATGTCAATTCATATTCATTGACTCTTTTCCCCCAGGATTTTGATTGTTCTTGTTTATGGTAATTTTTGTCAAGCAGAAAAGTCATAATTTTATGTAGTTGGACTAATCAATCTTTTTTGTCTTCTGAGTTTGTCTTTTGTACTCTAAGTTTATTAAAATTATCTTCTACTGTTGTTTCCTCCATACTTTTATGATTTAGAGTTTTACACTTAAAAGAAGGGTCCATCTGGAATGTATTGTGGTATAAGATAGCATATAGTGGATACTATTTTATTTTATTAGTTGAGATTTTTATTTAAACCCAACAGAGTTGTTGAAATGTGAATACTTTTATAGTTCTAAAATAACACCCCAGTTTTTATTGTTACACAAAGCCTTAAGTGGAGAGAAATAAAAAGGAAATAGGTCTTCTGCCATCATGTGCCTCTTGGTCAGGGAGCTGAAGTTGGTCAGGGAAGTGGAAGGAGAAAAGAGAGTTTGGGGTGGGGGAGGAGATAAGTTAGAAGTTACAGTAAAAACAAGGGCAAATGTCTTTATTCTTCTCCATTTGCACCTTTACAGAGTGATCTTTAAAGCATTCATTAGTTCATAAATATATTTTAAATACAGTTTGAATTATGTCACATATAAAGTTATATTTCTCTACATTCAATAACAAGATTACAGTTTTAAAAATTAACAGAATGAAATGAGAATTAGTGTGTCTTTCAGTTTGCCAATTCTACTTGTATATACCAGAGGAATAACAATTCTTCACTGTTTAAGGCTGAGAATACTTTGTTAATACCCTGTGAGTTGGTTGTTAAAACTTTGCAGAAACCTTGAGATACTGGAGATTTTAGAAGTCCCATTTTATGGGTTGAAAATTGCCACTTTAAGATAAAACTTTTTTTTTCCCCTACTCAATTTAATCTTTTAAAAAGGCATTGCAAGATATTTATTGATTTTTTAAAATATTTTTACCGTTTTGAAAGTATATTTTATGTATAAGGAACTCAGTATCAGATGCTGGTGTTAAGGATAAATTAAGTTTCTAGTTTAAAATATTAAAGAAAGTTGGTAGACATAACTTCCTGTTTCCTCTCAAATATTGTTAGAGGAGATCTGCAATTCATTATTAAGAATTACATACTAGATAGCAACTTGACATACTGGCATAAAAATAAAAACTAAGTAAATGAAGAACACATAATACAAGCACTGAAGAGATGCCACAGATAAACAGTTTGTTACAACCATATCCAGTAATTTAATATGACTTAAAAACAAAACAAAACTAGAATCCCAGGAAGAACACATTTAAGATTAGGATGTTCACGTGCATTAATGTGGTCTGTATGCTGCATATATAAGCATGGTAGAGAGGAAAAAGCATTGCATTTGGAGTGAAAAGAACTGGGATCAAATCCTTGTTGTATTGATTTGAGGCCTCAGTTTTCTAATTTGTAAAATAAAACTGTTTTGCAAGGAGAGATCGCCCCTGTGGAATTCTTTGACAGGCCGGTTAACCCTGTATCGACCCATTCTCAGAAATAATGTTTTTAAATGCTTAAATTAAAATACACAGGATGACAAAAGAAACCAATTATATCAAAGTGCAATTAGCTAAATATGAAAGCACACAAATTTGCATTTTAGTAATATATAAACTTTAAAAAATTAAACACATTAAATACCAAAATCCAGCAATGTATCTCATAACTTTCTTCTTTTCAAATTAGTGGTGAGTTTATCCAACAACTGAAATGTGATATGAAAATGCCTCATTTCATTTGGTCACAAAGTTACAGATAATGCTAATACTATTGGGTTTATGGTCTCTTCACATTTGAATGAAAGGTTAAATTTCAGTTAGAATTGAGTAAAATAAAAATGCTTTTTTTTTTGGTCCACCAGGTTCAAAGATCTCCTAAATTTTTTATGTGGTGCTCAGGTTAATCACCTTGGGGCTTTGGGATTTTTAGGTTCTTTGTAGTTTCAAAATGTAGTAATTTCTCTGATTCCTCACCTGTTTACATGTTCACATTGCCTGGGATCATGTTTATAAATTCTGAAAATTAAAAATGTAACAAAATTGTGTGAAACTACATCCAGTTGATCAAACAACCACCAAAAAACTCTACCATTAAACTCTACCATTAAAGTTTAATTTTTCACTAGTTCTGATTAAAATTTCTTATTCAAATAGGTGATCTACCATCTAAGAGTGTCCACATTAGTCAGAGTTCTCCAGGGTCCCAAGATCTGCAATTGGCCAGCTAGAGACCCAGGAGAGCTGCTGGTATAAGTTCCAGCCCAAATGCCAGCAGGCTTGAGACCCATGAAGAACTGAAGTTTCAGCTGAATACAAAGAAGGAAAAGACCCATGTCCCAACTCAAGGCAGTCAGGGAGGAGGAGTTCTCCCTTACTGGTGGGAAAGTCTGCCCTTTGTTCTATTTAAACCTTAAATTGATTGAATTAAGGCCCATCCACATTAGGGAGGGCAATCTGCTTTAGCCAGTCTACCAATTCAAATAAAAATCTCATCCAAAAACATGCTCAGAGATACACCCAGAATAATACTGAGTAAATATCTGGGCACCTTGTGGCCTAGACAAGTTGACACATAAAATTAACCATCCCAGTGCCTATAATAAGAAATCGTTTTCTAAATACCATAGGCATCATTATCACAATGTGAACATTATTACACTGGGAACATCTGGAAGATAAGTTGTTTCTACACAACTGAAGTTACAAAATAATACTGAAATGAAGATAAAGTGACTTAATCTTATTATAATATGTAGAATGTGGTACTTTCATTTTGAATGTTATGCTTTTCTTGCTGTTTGAATAAGTAATCACCTTAGATTTCTTATGTATGTAGAGTGAATATGTAAGCAAAGGAAAGCAGAAAGTGGGAGAAATAAAATGAATTATTAAACAGATTTTTAAATACTTTAGAAACCTGTCAATGTGTCTTGGTATTGCTATTCAACTAATACAGATGTTGACTTAATGTCTTTATATTTCACTTTTATAGTAATTTACTCTGAGGTTTTACCTTTCAGCTTAAAAGTATACTTGCAAAGAGCATACCCCTTTAGGATTGAGATAGTGATTTCATTTCAGGTCTTCAACAGACTAGTGGTAGGAGATTAAACAAGTGACATAATCATGGTCTTTGCCTGAACTTGCTTATTTTATAAACTGGAATAAAAATGTTTGTTATCAGACATTAATTGTGGAACATTTTGAACTCCTTGGATGAAATACTTAATTTGAATTTACTCAGCCTTGCAAATAAATTCGAAAAATTGATTGACCTGCACAAATTTATTATCAACCTTCTCTCCCCCATGGTGGCTAACTTCTAGAAAAATGAAGGAAATAACTTTTCTTTCTACTTACCTTTCAGATATTAGTGTTTCAGAGGCTGAGTAGATCAGTATCTATTACCTGATATGGATCCATTACAATCCACTGCAGTGCTGTGAGGGGAAACAAGTCACATTAAGATAGAAAGCAGATTTAGGATCACTTCAGGTCTGTAAATCTGGCCTAGATTTTAAAGTAGTGAATAATAAAAAAGACTTAGAGGATAGGGTTTGCGTGCCAGGAATGTTCTCCTCTTAAGGGAGATCCCCAGATGAAATAACTTGGGGAAAAACAATCAGTCTGAAAATTGGGTTCTTTTTTTATCCTATTTTACTCTGAGACTAGTTAGGAACAAAAGGACAAAATAAACATAGGCTTGAGGGTCCTGTAGTTCTGCCCCTCATCACTGATTAAATCACAGGAGAGTAGACAGTAGAAAACAAGGTGGTGGGAGAGACAGAGAGACACAGAGAGGAGAAATGTTGTGGGCTGGCAAGAGAAGTCCTCCACAAGACTTTACAGGGAAACTCAGTAGGTAAGGAACAAGCCCCAGAAAGGCTCGTTAGGGAACTCTGTGTCACCCCTGATCCTCCAATCTTGGATTGGCTTTCTTGAAGCTTTTACTCTTCATTTGGGCTTAACTCTGACAGGAGACTCAACATCCCAGTGCCCCAAGCTGTAGAGTCGAGCTACACCTTGGGCCACGCAACCCTATTGTTCTGTACCCTGTCTTCCCTCTGTAAATAGCCTATGTTAGCACCATAGATGTGGTTTAAGAGATCTTAACCGTCAAAATATAATTTTAAAGCAATTCTAGGTAATGCTCAGCCTATTGTCATCTTAGAGTTGGTTTAGAAAGGAGTTTAAGTATGACGGAGGTGGCAATACAGACCTTTAGGGAAAAGATAGACTTTTCAATAAATGGGTAAAGTTAAAGCAAGCCAGAGTAGGGGAAAGGATGCAGAAGTATTTTAAGAAATGTGATTCTGAAGGCTGGACGTTACCCTTCTGATTTGCCTGGAAAATGGAATGCAATGAAAATATTAAATCTATGCAATGGGATTAGTCATGGAAAGAACAGAGAGACTAGAGAATCTGTACTGCCTCTGGAAAGAATCCCTGGGGCCCGTAAAAGACTGAGGCAAAACAAGAATTTTGCTTTGTGCAACTGTTAGATCAAACAAAGAATGTAAGTATTGATTGGAGTGAGTCATTTCTGCCATTTTAATTATTTGCACATATGGGAAATTAATACTTTTTGTCAGAGGGAAGCTATTATATAAAAATGATGACTGAGTAAAAGTGATATCAAAATTTTAAACCACAATTATTTTTAAAAATTTAATTTAATTTTTTTTTTTTCAGACAACTCATGGAATTTAGAGTTGTCAATTTTTTTTTTTTTTTTTTCTGGTACGCGAGCCTCTCACTGTTGTGGCCTCTCCCGTTGAGGAGCACAGGCTCCGGACGCACAGTCTTAGCGGCCATGGCTCACGGGCCCAGCCGCTCCGCGGCATGTGGGATCTTCCCGGACCGGGGCACGAACCCGTGTCCCCTGCAGCGGCAGGCAGACTCTCAACCACTGGAAGCCCGAGTTGTCAATTTTTGATCCATGGCATTCCTCTGTTGAGAAAAATTTTCTATCTAAGGAACATGGCTGACATTTAGAGTGGATGTAAGAATTGTGTATATGAAATTAAATTAAAACCAAATCTGTATTTTCATTGATGATGAGTAGGGTACATATGCTATCTCAAAAAGACATAGAGGGGCTTCCTTGGTGGTGCAGTGGTTGAGAGTCCGCCTGCCGATGCAGGGGACAGGGGTTCGTCCTCCGGCCCGGGAAGATCCCACATGCCGTGGAGTGGCTGGGCCCGTGAGCTATGGCCGCTGAGCCTGTGCATCCGGAGCCTGTGCTCCGCAATGGGAGAGGCCACAACAGTGAGCGACCTGCGTACCACACACACACACAAAAGACACAGATGTTGCTGCAGTAAAGGGGAAGTAGACCACTTAGCCAATAAAATTAAAATTTATTTTTTAAGCATCTGAGAAAAGACTAGATTCCACCAAAGCCTCATTAATAACATGCAAGAATGCAACAGCCTAGGTTTCACAAATTCAAATGCCTCCAGCCACCATTTAGTACATTTGAATGAGTGAGGCAGGCTGAGCATGAGACACTAATGATGGGACACTGGTGAATGTCTTGCCTGCTCAGTGCAATCAAATTCAACTAGAAAAAAGTTTATTCTGGCTCAACAAATACCTTCAAGGTTACCAGTTTTCACAACTGATTTCAACTGGATCTCTCAAAAATACTTGGGACTTCTTACACAATGTAGTCTCTTTCCTTTTTGTGATCTAGTACTTAAGGGTAGCTCTTCTTTGGGAATAATCAAGACCCTCCCCAAACTATCCCAGTTGATGTAAAACCTACAGAAGTCTTTGCCCCAGGAGTATATGAGGAAGTGAAAGAGGATTAACTGTCTTTTCAGAAAATTAGGCTTTCAAAAGAAGAAAATTTCTGGGGGTCACCATAAAAAGCATTAGGTTGCTGGTTAGACTGTGTGCTAGAACACTCTTTTTACTTTCTATTTCCAAAGTGCTTAATTACCCAAGATAATTTGCAAATAACATGAAGATCCCACATGCCATGCCTAGTTTATAAACACTTACACAGACTTTCCATTTTAATTGATTTTAAATTTGTTTCAGATATGTTTCTGTTAGGACCTCAAAAAAATGGATAGGTAATGAAACGTTATTGTATGTTTGAAAGATCTAGCACTGTAGTTGAAAAAATTTAGAAAAACTCACTTTCTGAATATTAAAATTCATATTTCCAAATCTTTGATGGATTATATTTAAAAGTGTTTTTGAAATTATATCATACCAAAGAAACATGGGAAAGGGTTGAAGAGTCAATGTCTTGATTCAATGGCAAACATACATTGAATACATATGTTTTGCCAGATTTTGGATGTGATGTTCTCGCACTATTGTCTCATTTCCCTCATGATTCCTGCTGAGGAGATTGGCATTCTTCCACATTTCATACTTGACACAACAGCATCACAGAAAGATTCTAGATTTTTGGAAATTTTACTAATGAAGACATTTTAAATCAGTAATAGTTATAGGAACAGTTATTTTACTGGTTATGATTTTTAAATTATGCTTTGATTTATTTTTGTAAAGCTACTGCCATTTGTTTTGCATGCTAGACAACTCCTAGTTTAAGAACTAATAGTCTATCACCGTTTATTTCCCTAGAGGTTGCACTTAGCTTTGTGGTTCTCCTGGACCCATGGTATTTGGCATATACTCTTTTTTTTTTTTCTTTACTGGAGTATAATTGCTTTACAATGGTGTGTTAGTTTCTGCTTTACAACAAAATGAATCAGTTATATATATACATATGTTCCCATATCTCTTCCCTCTTGCGTCTCCCTCCCTCCCACCCTCCCTAGCCCACCCCTCAAGGCGATCACAAAGCACCGAGCTGATCTCCCTGTGCTATGTGGCTGCTTCCCACTAGCTATCTACATTACGTTTGGTAGTGTATATATGTCCATGCACCTCTCTCGCTTTGTCACAGCTTACCCTTCCCCCTCCCCATATCCTCAAGTCCATTCTCTAGTAGTTCTGTGTCTTTATTCCTGTCTTACCCCTAGGTTCTTCATGACATTTTTTTTCTTAAATTCCATATATATGTGTTAGCATACGGTATTTGTCTCTCACTTTCTGACTTACTTCACTCTGTATGACAGACTCTAGGTCTATCCACCTCATTACAAATAGCTCAATTTCGTTTCTTTTTATGGCTGAGTAATATTCCATTGTATATATGTGCCACATCTTCTTTATCCATTAATCCGATGATGGACACTTAGGTTGTTTCCATCTTCTGGCTATTGAAAATAGAGCTGCAATGAACATTTTGGTACATGACTCTTTTTGAATTATGGTTTTCTAAGGGTATATGCCCAGTAGTGGGATTGCTGGGTCATATGGTAGTTCTATTTGTAGCTTTTTAAGAAACCTCCATACTGTTCTCCAAAGTGGCTGTATCAATTTACATTCCTACCAACAGTGTAAGAGGGTTCCCTTTTCTCCACACTCTTTCCAGCATTTATTGTTTCTAGATTTTTTGATGATGGCCATTCTGACCGGTGTGAGATGATATCTCATTGTAGTTTTAATTTGCATTTCTCTAATGATTAATGATGTTGAGCATTCTTTCATGTGTTTGTTGGCACTCTGTATATCTTCTTTGGAGAAATGTCTATTTAGGTCTTCTGCCCATTTTTGGATTGGGTTGTTTGTTTTTTTGTTATTAAGCTGCATGAGCTGCTTATAAATTTTGGAGATTAATCCTTTGTCAGTTGCTTCATTTGCAAATATTTTCTCCCATTCTGAGGGTTGTCTTTTGGTCTTGTTTATGGTTTCCTTTGCTGTGCAAAAGTTTTGAAGTTTCATTAGGTCGCATTGGTTTATTTTTGTTTTTATTTCCATTTCTGTAGGAGGTGGGTCAAAAAGGATCTTGCTGTGATTTATGTCATAGAGTGTCCAGCCTATGTTTTCCTCTAAGAGTTTGATAGTTTCTGGCCTTACATTTAGCTCTTTAATCCATTTTGAGCTTATTTTTGTGTATGGTGTTAGGGAGTGATCTAATCTCATACTTTTACATGTACCTGTCCAGTTTTCCCAGCACCACTTATTGAAGAGGCTGTCCTTTCTCCACTGTACATTCCTGCCTCCTTTATGAAAGATAAGGTGACCATATGTGTGTGGGTTGATTTCTGGGCTTTCTATCCTGTTCCATTGATCAATCTTTCTGTTTTTGTGCCAGTACCATACTGTCTTGATTACTGTAGCTTTGTAGTATAGTCTGAAGTCAGGGAGCCTGATTACTCCAGTTCCGTTTTTCATTCTCAAGGTTGCTTTGGCTATTCGGGGTCTTTTGTGTTTCCATACAAATTGTGAAATTTTTTGTTCTAGTTCTGTGAAAAATGCCAGTGGTAGTTTGATAGGGATTGCATTGAATCTGTAGATTGCTTTGGGTAGTAGAGTCAATGTTGATTCTTCCAATCCAAAAACATGGTATATTTCTCCATCTATTTGTACCATCTTTAATTTCTTTCATCAGTGTCTTATAATTTTCTGCATACAGGTCTTTTGTCTCCTTAGGTAGGTTTATTCCTAGATATTTTATTCTTTATGTTGCAGTGGTAAATGGGAGTGTTTTCTTGATTTCACTTTCAGATTTATCATCATTAGTGTATAGGAATGCCAGAGATTTCTGTGCATTAATTTTGTATCCTGCTACTTTACCAAATTCATTGATTAGCTCTAGTAGTTTTCTGGTAGCATCTTTAGGATTCTCTATGTATAGTATCATGTCATCTGCAAACAGTGACAGCTTTACTTCTTATTTTCCAATTTGGATTCCTTTTATTTCCTTTTCTTCTCTGATTGCTGTGGCTAAAACTTCCAAAACTATGTTGAATAAGAGAGGTGAGAGTGGGCAACCTTGTCTTGTTCCTGATCTTAGTGGAAATGCTTTCAGTTTTTCAACATTGAGGATGATGTTGGCTGTGGGTTTGTCATATATGGCCTTGATTATGTTGAGGAAAGTTCCCTCTATGCCTACTTTCTGGAGGGTTTTTTTAATCATAAATGGGTGTTGAATTTTGTCAAAAGATTTTTCTGCATCTATTGAGATGATCATATGGTTTTTCTCCTTCAATTTGTTAATATGGTTTATCACATTGATTGTTTTGCATATATTGAAGAATCCTTGCATTCCTGGAATAAACCCCACTTGATCATGCTGTATGATCCTTTTAATGTGCTGTTGGATTCTGTTTGCTACTATTTTGTTGAGGATTTTTGCATCTATGTTCATCAGTGATATTGGCCTGTAGTTTTCTTTCTTTGTGACATCCTTGTCTGGTTTTGGTATCAGGGTGATGGTGGGCTCATAGAATGAGTTTGGGAGTGTTCCTCCCTTTGCTATATTTTGGAAGAGTTTGAGAACGATAGGTGTTAGCTCTTCTCTAGATGTTTGATAGAATTCGCCTGTGAAGCCATCTGGTCCTGGGCTTTTGTTTGTTGGAAGATTTTTAATCACAGTTTCAATTTCAGTGCTTGTGATTGGTCTGTTCATATTTTCTGTTCCTGATTCAGTCTTGGCAGGTTGTGCATTTCTAAGAATTTGTCCATTTCTTCCAGGTTGTCCCTTTTATTTGCATAGAGTTGCTTGTAGTAATCGCTCATGATCTTTTGTATTTCTGCAGTGTCATTTGTTACTTCTTTTTCATTTCTAATTCTATTGATTTGAGTCTTCTCCCTTTTTTTCTTTCTGAGTCTGGCTAATGGTTTATCAATTTTGTTTATCTTCTCAAAGAACCAGCTTTTAGTTTTATTGATCTTTGCTATCATTTCCTTCATTTCTTTTTCATTTATTTCTGATCTGATTTTTATGATTTCTTCCCTTCTGCTAACTTTGGGGTTTTTTTGTTTTTCTTTCTCTAATAGATTTAGGTGCAAGGTTAGGTTGTTTATTCGAGTTGTTTCCTGTTTCTTAAGGTAGGATTGTGTTGCTATAAACTTCCCTCTTAGAACTGCTTTTGCTGCATCCCATAGATTTTGGGTTGTTGTGTCTCCATTGTCATTTGTTTCTAGGTATCTTTTCATTTCCTCTTTGATTTCTTCAATGATCACTTCGTTATTAAGTACTGTATTGTTTAGCCTCCATGTGGTTGTATTTTTTACAGATCTTTTCCAGTAATTGATATCTAGTCTCATAGCATTGTGGTCATCAAAGATACTTGATACAATTTCAATTTTCTTAAATTTACCAGGGCTTGATTTGTGACCCAAGATATGATCTATCCTGGAGAATATTCCATGAGCACTAGAGAAAAATGTGTATTCTGTTGTTTTAGGATGGAATGTCCTATAAATATCCATTAAGTCCATCTTGTTTTATGTATCATTTAAAGCTTGTGTTTCCTTATTTATTTTCATTTTGGATGATCTGTCCGTTGGTGAAAGTGGGGTGTTAAAGTCCCCTAGTATGAATGTGTTACTGTCGATTTCCCCTTTTATGGCTATTAGTATTTGTCTTATGTATTGAAGTGCTCCTATGCTGGGTGCATAAATATTTACAATTGTTATATCTTCTTCTTGGATTGATCCCTTGATCATTATGTAGTGTCCTTATTTGTCTCTTGTGATAGTCTTTATTTTAAAGTCTATTTTGTCTGATATGAGAATTGCTATTCCAGCTTTCTTTTGGTTTCCATTTGCATAAAATATCTTTTTCCATCCCCTTACTTTCAGTCTGTATGTGCTCTAGGTCTGAAGTGGGTTTCTTGTAGACAGCAAATATATGGGTCTTGTTTTTGTATCCCTTCAGCCAGTCTGTGTCTTTTGGTGGGACCATTTAGTCCATTTACATCTAAGGTAATTATTGGTATGTATGTTCCTATTCCCATTTTCTTAATTGTTTTGGGTTCGTTATTGTAGGTGTTTTCCTTCTCTTGTGTTTCCTGCCTAGAGAAGTTCCTTTAGCACTTGTTGTACAGCTGGTTTGGTGGTGCTGAACTCTCTCAGCTTTTGCTTGTCTGTAAAGGTTTTAATTTCTCCATCAAATCTGAATGAGATCCTTGCTGGGTAGAGTAACCTTGGTTGCAGGTTTTTCTCCTTCATCACTTTAAATATGTCCTGCCAGTCCCTTCTGGCTTGCAGAGTTTCTGCTCAAAGCTCAGCTATTAACCTTATGGGGATTCCCTTGTGTGTTATTTGTTGTTTTTCCCTTGCTGCTTTTAATATGTTTTCTTTGTATTTAATTTTTGACAGTTTGATTAATATGTGTCTTGGCGTATTTCTCCTTGGATTTATCCTGTATGGGACTCTCTGCCCTTCCTGGACTTGATTAACTATTTCCTTTCCCATATTAGGGAAGTTTTCAACTATAATCTCTTCAAATATTTTCTCAGTCCCTTTCTTTTTCTCTTCTTCTTCTGGAATCCCTATAATTCGAATGTTGGTGTGCTTAATGTTGTCCCAGAGGTCTCTGAGACTGTCCTCAGTTCTTTTCATTCTTTTTTCTTTATTCAGCTCTGCAGTAGTTATTTCCACTATTTTATCTTCCAGATCACTTATCCATTTTTCTGCCCCAGTTATTCTGCTATTGATCCCATCTAGAGTATTTTTAATTTCATTTATTGTGTTGTTCATCATTGTTTGTTTCAACTTTAGTTCTTCTAGGTCCTTGTTAAATGTTTCTTGCATTTTCTCTATTGTATTTCCAAGATTTTGGATCATCTTTACTATCATTATTCTGAATTATTTTTCAGGTAGACTGCCTATTTCCTCTTCATTTGTTAGGTCTGGTGCGTTTTTACCTTGCTACTTCATCTGCTGTGTGTTTTTCTGTCTTCTCATTTTCCTTATCTTGCTGTGTTTGGGGTCTCCTTTTTGCAGGCTGCAGGTCCTTAGTTCCCATTGTTTTTGGTGTCTGTCCCCAGTGGCTAAAGTTGGTTCAGTGGGTTGTGTAGCCTTCCTGGTGGAGGGGACTAGTGCCTGTGTTCTGGTGGATGAGGTTGGATCTTGTCTTTCTGGTGGGCAGGTCCACATCTGGTGGTGTGTTTTGGGGTGTCTGTGGACTTACTATGATTTTAGGCAGCCTCTCTGCTAATGGGTGGGGTTGTGTTCCTGTTTTGCTAGTTGTTTGGCATAGCATGTTCAGCACTGTAGCTTGCTGGTCTTTGAGTGAAGCTGGGTGCTGGTGTTGAGATGGAGATCTCTGGGAGATTTTCACCATTTGATATTATGTGGAGCTGGGAGGTCTTTTGTGGACCAGTGTCCTGAAGTTAGCTTTCCCACCTCAGAGGCACAGCACTGACTCCTGGCTGCAGCACCAAGAGCCTTTCATCCACACGGCTCAGAATAAAAGGGAGAAAAATTAGAAAGAAAGAATTAGTAGAAGTAGAAAGAAAGAAAGGAGTGAGGGAAGGAGGGAGGGAGGAAGGAAGGAAGGAGGGAAGGATGGGAAAAAAGAAAGAAAGAAGATAAAGTAAAATAAAGTAAGATAAAATATAATAAAGTTATTAAAATTAAAAAAATAATTATTGAGAAATAAAAAATGGATGGATAGAGCCCTAGGACAAATGGTGGAAGCAAAACTATACAGACAAAATCTCACAGAAGCATACACATACACACTCACAAAAAGAGGAAAAGGGGAAAAAATCATAAATCTTGCTCTCAAAGTCCACCTCCTCAATTTGCGATGATTCATTGTCTAAAGGAGGGAAGGAAGGAAAGAAAGAACGAAGATAAAGTGAAATAAATTAAAGTTTTTAAAATAAAAGTAATTATTAAGAAAAAAATTAAAAACAAACAAAAATAACATACGGATAGAACCCTCGGACAAATGGTGGAAGCAAAGCTTTACAGACAAAATCTCACACAGAAGCATACACAGTCACAAAAAAAGGAAAAGGGGAAAAAATCATAAATCTTGCTCTCAAAGTCCACCTCCTTAATTTGGGATGATTGGTTGCCTATTCATGTATTCCACAGATGCAGGGTACATCAAGTTGATTGTGGAGCTTTAATTCGCTGCTTCTGAGGCTGATGGGAGAGATTTCCCTTTCTCTTCTTTGTTCTCACAGCTCCTTGAGTTCAGCTTTGGATCTGGCCCCGCCTCTGCATGTAGGTCGCAGGAGGGCGTCTGTTCTTCGCTCAGACAGGACGGGGTTAAAGGAGCAGCTGATTCAGAGGCTCCGGCTCACTCAGGCCAGGGGTGGGGGGGGCGTGGGGGGCGGAGGGCGGGGCACGTAGTGCGGGGCGGGCCTGCAGCGGCAGAGGCCGGCGTGACGTTGCAACAGCCGCAGGCGCACCGTGCGTTCTCCTGGGGGAGCTGTCCCTGGATCCCAGGACCCTGGCTGTGGCTGGCTGCACGGGCTCCCTGGAAGGGGGGTGTGGATAGTGCCCTGTGCTCGCACACAGGCTTCTTGGTGACGGCAGCAGCGGACTTAGCGTCTCATGCCCGTCTGTGGGGTCCGCGCTTTTAGCCGCGGCTCGCGCCCGTCTCTGGAGCTCCTTTATGCAGCGCTCTTAATCCCGTCGCCTCGCGCACCAGGAAACAAAGAGGGAAGAAAAAGTCTCAACTCTTCGGCAGCTCCAGACTTTTCCCCGGACTCCCTCCCGGCCAGCCGTGACGCACTAACCCCCTGCAGGCTGTGTTTACGCCGCCAACCCCAGTCCTCTCCCTGCGCTCCGACCGAAACCCGAGCCTCAGCTCCCAGCCCCGCCTTCCCCGGCGGGTGAGCAGACAAGCCTCTCGGGCTGGTGAGTGCCGGTCGGCACCGATCCTCTGTGCGGGAATCTCCCGGCTTTGCCCCCCGCACCCCTGTTACTGTGCTCTCCTCCGCGGCTCTGAAGCTTTCCCCCTCCGCTACCTGCAGTCTCCGCCCGCGAAAGGGCTTCTAGTGTGTGGAATCCTTTCCTCCTTCACAGCTCCCTCCCACTGGTGCAGGTCCCGTCCCTATTCTTTTGTCTCTGTTTTTTCTTTTGCCCTACCCGGGTACGTGGGGAGTTTCTTGCCTTTTGGGAGGTCTGAGGTCTTCTGCCAGCATTCAGTAGGTGTCCTGTAGGAGTTGCTCCACGTGTAGATGTATTTCTGGTGTATCTGTGGGGAGGAAGGTGATCTCCGTGTCTTACTCTTCCGCCTGGCATATACTCTTAACACATGTGGGGATATGCTTTGACGAGGAAATTGAGAAATTTCTGTGGTTGTCCAAAAATTTTTAGAATAGAATTATATCTTACCAAGCTGTCCTTTAAATTTGTGGGAAAACTTTAAAAAAGACAAAACTAAACCTTTTTTAGGGACTTAACATTCTCTTAACGAGTCATTACAGCTAATATATCTATGATAAAAATGCTTTTTAAGCAACAATAACAAGCAAAGCTTGATTTAGTCCAGTGCTAGTCACTCTTTAGTGAGCATGAGCGCAGTAGAGGAATGTTGCTACACAGATTTCTGGGCTCCATCCCCAAAGGTTCCCATTTGGGAGGACATGGGTGGAGACTAAGCATTTACATTTCATGTTTCGAATAAGCTCCTGGGTGCCATGGATGCTGCTGAACTGTGGACCACGTTTTGAGTAGCATTCATTTAGGGATAACCTAAGAAGCATAGTGTGTGCTAACAATTTAAATTATGTTTTTCAGAAAAATAATTTCAACTGTTCCAGAAGAGGTCAGTGCCCAGAAACAAATATCAGTTCTGTACAGATGCAAGATGATGCCAGTTACTTCATCAACCATCTTGGAGTTCCCACCGTGAGGTTTACTTATGAGGACATCAAAGCATTAGAGGTGAGTGTTTCCAAAAATGCAAAACACACACAATATATATAGCAGACATGCAGAATTTTATTTTATCCTGGCTTTTTGTCTTTCTTACCCAATAGGTAACTATAAGAAGCTGCTTCATTTAGAAAGTTATTCTTGTTGTTCAGAGGCTTTGTAAGAATATTTGAAAACATCAGCTCTTTTCAATAGTGTTGAATTCAATTTAAAAAGATTTATACAGTCACTCACATTTTCAGTGTGCTTCGCAGCAAGAAATGTGCAGTTGTTGGATTAACATCAAAACATAATTGTAATCTTCAGAATTCACAGAAACAGATGACATGTGCAATAGATTATCCTCTCCTTGCCCAAGGGAAAGTGCATTTCATGTGCTGTATGTTAATGTGAGTCTTGTGGATTAGCTTCCCAAAGTTTGTCAGTTTGCTTGCCTAAAAAGATGCTACTTTTTTTGTGTGTGAGGATACGAAGTTTTTTCCCAAAGAATATCACAGAGACCTGATTCACCTTAAGTATGTTCATTCTTCTGTTGGACATTAAGCCTTTTAATCTTTCTCAGAGTTATGTCACAGGAAACTGTTTCTCTGTAGATCCAAACCTGCTGAAAGACTTTTCCTTCTTTTACAAATTGTGCATGCATTATTGGGAGCTGTTTGAAAGCCTCTGGGGTGGCCTTCTTGATGTAACTATTTCATTAACAAAATAGTGGCTGGAAAATAGACTAAAGCCTTCTTTGTTTTTCAAATTATAAACGTTCCTGGGAAGTTGTGTTTAAATTATATTTTTATCAAAGTCAGATATGCAATATCTTAATGTCTGATAGCTTTTAGCAAAAGTGACCTTTAGGTTTCTCTGCAGCCCTCTACTCTCACCCCTTACTCCCTCAGTAGACACAAATGATCACTAACAACTTAAATTCACAGATGGAGAAACTCTGGGTGACTCCTATTGTAATGAGATGAATTCTTGGGTAATGCAAAAGTAATCACTGTGATTTATCAATTTTTTAAAATGGAATTTTCATATGCTATTGCTGTTTGAAAACGGGGTACATGTATAGAGGTATCTTTTTTCTTACCAAAACCACTACATATAATGAAACTGATGTATTAAGAAATTAACTCACTTTTAATTTTCCTGCTTGATATCTTCTAACATCTTTTTATCATCCCCACCCCATCCCGGCCCATCCAGCTCCTGTCATGTTAACACATTGAATGAAAGCTTTTATCCAATACATGTTTAATTCATTTTGGTTGAGTTTAAGCCAAGAATTTAGAGAGGCAATATCGTATAGCCTTAGGTATGGCACTAGACTTGACTCTGAACTCAAGTACTAGACAAATGATTTAACTTCTTTCAGAATTGGTTTATAGATGAGGGGAACTTGGTATACTTATGGAATCTAGAGAGCCATGGTAAGGATTAAATGAGATTATGCATGTAAAGGGCTTGGCTAACTTTAAGCATATAATAAGGCCTCCAGTAACTATAGCTATCATCACAATTATTATTATCTGATTTACATATTAGGGAGAATTTCTAAACTTTTTCAATAAGAAGACATTAGTGGGCGGGAGGAGCTTGTTAATCGTTAAGAAAAACAAGCTTCTAAGGCTGAAGAGGTGGGATTTAATGAGGATCAGCTGGAAGATCTGAGGTGTTAATGGGAGAAGATTTGGAAACAGGTCCCAGTGATTTTCTCAGAAGGTACTATTATAATGTGAAACACTCAGGCTAAAGTTTATTGGCTAGAGCTGGCTTAGTCTGAAGAAGCTAATCAGTTTTTCAAATTATACACAGAATGCCTAACTCCCATCAAAATCATTTTCATTTTCTACTGTATTTGTCTCCAAAAAAGCAATTAAAAGAGAATTTTCTATGCTTTATAACTAATGACCTTGTTTATAGTGCTTTAGTGTGGAAAATTTTTTTAATGGATTTGTCCCTTACAAAATATGAATGCTTGAGATGAGATAATTTTGTACGGTAAATTCTCCAAAGAACAGATAATGATCTTTGCTTTCTGCGTTAACCTATAATAGATATCTGTATACAGTTATTAAGAGGAATTATAAACATTGAAAGTCTTTACCCATGATATAAAGGATATTTATCCAATGTCAATTAGTAAAAGCTGGTAAGGAAGTTAGAGCTTTTCCCATGCAATTAAATTTAAAATATATGTTATATTTTTGTGTTGCATAATATACTATATGTATAGTATGTAATATCTACCACTTATTGAGTGCTTGCTTTGCTAAAATTTTTATATTAGCAAATATTTTATATTACCTCATCTCATTCAATATTTATGATATCCCTATGAGTCACCTTTTATTATTAACACTTTTTTTTTCTGAGGACGAAATGGAGCTTAAAATCAAGTAGCTGATCCAAGGTCATAAAGCTAATAAATGGCCAAGATAGAAGTTGACCTTAGATCTCTTTAACAGTAAGCCCATGTTCTCAACTATTAAACTAAAGTTTGTAAATTGGAAGCCCAAGGGCCAGATCCAGTCCACAAATACCTTTTGTTTGTTCTGCGCTTTATTGAAAACTTGAATTTTTGGAAGAAATGGATTCCTTTTTTTCCATGGAAACAATTGGCTAAATTGTGCATTATGATTACAATATTAAAGAATATTTCTTCAATATCTCTTTCTATCAAAAATTGGGAAATGAATGATTGATCAACCTAAAGGGCCACATGTTTCACCAGACTTGTATCACCTCTGTTACCTGTTTGGCCCCTGTAGGAAGTGAGTTCATTATCTTTGCACTAATTTTGAGTAAAAAAGTTAAAGTCGATAATTTTGTAGTCCTTTCACTTTAAAAATTGTATACGCACTCTAAGTGTGCTAATTTGTACGCATATTTTTGAAGAAACTATCCTTTTAAAATTTATTTAGATGATTATAATGCAAGCCTTAGAATTTCTGACAGTTTTTTTAATCCAGCAAGATTGATTATAAGTATTTTACACTCAATTTCAAAAATAATGATAATAAGAGAAAAATTACCTGTAGGAAAGTAGATTAGTGCCGTAGACACCACTTTTTATGGACATATGGGACATTATTAGTTCTAAAATTATTTTTTGATGAAATATGACATTTTATAATATCTATTCCCAATATTTCATACTATCCACATTCCCACCAGCAATTTCTCCCTGTAGTTTCTCTGGATGCCTGTATATTGCATAGATTGCTTGAGGCACCTTTCATCTTTAGCTTTTTTGGCATCTATACTCTAATTTTTCAATAATTAAATTTCACAAATGCAAAGCAATCTATGGGTTTGCCAAATGTTAGAATTATTCCTTCTCATAAGATATCGCCTTGTTAATTGAAACGTCTCTAGTTGTAAACTTCATTTAAATAAGGTTTTCAATTTGTAAACATTGTTGCACCTGTTAGGAGAAGCATTCTGCACAGATTAAATACAATGCAGAGATTGCTGAAAAGGAAATGAAAAGACAGATGCTTTCTGATTAAGAGTGCAATATTTATGACAAGCTGGTGGTCCAATGCACATTTCTTCTGTCACTTAACAGCTGTTTCACATAACTTTTGTTCCAGATCAGTATATTTACTCTATATAGGGCATGTCAGAGGGTCGGGCTTTCTTAGTATACCAAAAGATCAGTCCTTGCCCTAGTAAACTTTATATTACAGTTTGAAGCTCTGATTCTTCACTCTGTTTAACCTTATATTTTTTGCTCTTCTGCTTTAAAAATCCCTTTTTAAACCCAATTTACCTCTATAATGGAGCATTTAACATTTAAATGATAATGAGATAAAAGGGTATGATAGCTTTTATATAGCAGGGGTTTTTGCATAATTGTTTTAATGTCCTTTGGTAATCCAGAAAACGAAAACCAAGTAGCCTAGGTATTTTGAAACTCTTATTAATTCTTTTTAAGTTAGATGAGTTTGATATCAATCTGATTCTTAAACTGATAGACAGCAGCATGAGAGTGTGTGTGTGAACTTTAAGGTAATTTTATGGGATAAAAATGATAATTTGTGCAGATACAATACACATAAACACATTTTGGAGCAAAGTAACTCATAGTTTACATGTTGATTCTTTGTTTTATTCTACTAAGTTGAAGAAAAACTTACGTTACTTAAATTAGAGGTCATTCTGTCATTACATTTTCTGTTGGGAAATTAGTCACTGTCATTGTTATGTTAACAGATAATAAGAATTCAAGTCAATTAATATCTCTTGACTTGAGACCAAATAGTTTGTGTAACTATGCATAAGCTGTACTGATGTTTTGTAGTATATGATAGCATTTGTTTTATACTGATAGCTATACAACTAATTAATGTCACTTAGAAATGAGATTTTACCTCTTCTACTTCAAAATGTGCCAGCTGGAAACGGGGTGGAGAGGGGGTCTTCAGTGTTCTCTCTAGCTCATTCCTTTTCTTTGTAAGTTATTTTAGGAAAAGGAAAATGTCAGAACAAAATATATGGTATGGTTATTTTCAGATCAGACCTGCTTCATTTAGAGTAAAGGTTTTCAGACATTTTGTTTTAAAAACCCATTTGCACTCTTCGAGTACTGAGCACTCCAAACAGAAGAGCTTTTTGTTTATGTAAGTAATATGTGCAAATATTTACCACATTAGAAGTTAAAACTGAAGAAATATATAGTATTTATTAATTCTTTAAAAATATCAGTAATATACTTGTTATAAATTAATATAAATAACTTATTTTTATAAAATATAATTACATTTCCCAAGACAAGAAAACATAAATGAGAAGAGTGCACTGTTTTACATTTTGCCAGTCTCTTTAATGTGACTTAATACTTGGTAGCTGGGTTCTCATATCTGTTTCTGCATTTAATCTGTTGTAACGTGTTGTTTTGGTGGAAATATATGAATGAAATATGGTCTAATAGTCTATTCATACAATGACAGACATTTTTCTTTGATACTATACTGAAATGGCAAGTATTAGTTTCCTAAAGGTTAGTTCCAGTATGGAATCTGAAACCCTATTAATGGACTTTCTGTACCCTATACACTTATGAATGTAGAAAATGAGAGTGAAAAAGCCATGTAATATTACTATTATTATGAAAATAGATTTGGTCTCAGGGACACTTGCAGGCCTCTGGACCACATTTGAAGAAATACTGATTTGGGGAAATGGCCTTGGTTAAACTGTTCTACAGTAGGCCCCTCCGTATCCACATGCAGAACCTGCAGGTATGGAGGGCCAAACTCTACTACGTCATTTTATATAAGGGACTTGAACATCCATGAATTTTGGTATCCATGGGGTTGTCCACGTATACTGAGGGATGACTGTGCTTTATCCTTTATAATATCTGACTAGCTATTTAACTTTGCCATTACAAGGATTTTTGTTTTAATTTATTTATTTTATTTGTTTATTTTTGGCTGCGTTGGGTCTTCCTTGCCACGTTTGGGCCTTCTCTAGTTGTGGCGAGTGGGGGCCACCCTTCACTGCGATGCATGGGCTTCTCACTGCAGTGGCTTCTCTTGTTGTGGCGCACGGGCTCCAGGCACACAGGTTTCAGTAGTTGTGGCTCGCGGGCTCTAGAGTGCAGGCTCAGTAGTTGTGGCGCACGGGCTTAGGTGCTCTGCGGCATGTGGGATCTTCCTGGACCAGGGCTTGAACCCGTGTCCCCTGCATTGGCAGGTGGATTCTTAACCACTGCGCCACCAGGGAAGTCCCTGTTACAAGGATTTTGAACTGTGATTCTATATAACCTGTGTTTACCTTTTTTGGTCATCTTTGAGTATTACCATCCCATTCACCTGGCAAACAGCATGAAGTAGGGAATATAACACTCTCATAAACTGTGACCCTACAAAGGATTCTGTTCCTTGGAATCCTTCTTTTAGAAGGGAAGATTAAACCCCAATCAACAAATCAACCGTTATAGAGCAGACTTGAAAAGCTTTGTACAGTATATGAAATGCCTGTCACAGAGGGAGTGCTGCTAAAGTTGCAGTATGCTTCCAAGAGCCTGAGGAGTAAACACAAGAAATTGAAATATGAGACAAATATTGAAAAGACAAAGAATGGAGACACTCTTAAGACTCAGTTGGATGATTCAAAAGATCATATTTCAAATTGCCTCATATTTTGAAATGGCTGGGAGGAGGACAGATTCCCCTAGCAATTGTCCTTGCTTGGACTTCTAAATAAGAATATTTATTCTGAATGCCTACAGTGATTGGATCAAAATATATAGCATACGCACTGTATTTTAACTCTAACGCTCTTTTCAGGGATGATCTTGTGATCATGCCTGTTATGAGGGGACTTGTTTTATAATGAAGTTTTTGATAATTTCAATAACACTACTTGCAATAGGTTTAATGATAGACCAAGTTATAAATTTGGTAACATTTAAGTTAAGAATATAAGGCAATTCCAGATGTGATTTATTCAGATATTGGTTCATTCTAACACATTCATTAATTTAGCCAGCAGTTAGTTATTAAGCATTGGTTGTAATCCAGCACTCTGTTAGAAATACAAAGATGAATCCAAAAATGCCCTCTTTCCCTCACAGTGACCACAGTCTAGATTGGGACTCAGACATATAAACAACCAAATAAGTCAGTACAGTAGACATTGTCTTAAATGACTTCCACTTAACCAATTTGTGGGATTCATTGACTATTTTCATTCCCTTAAAACATAATGATTAATGCTTAAGGCTTGAAGCTCATTGTAATGAGATCCTGCCTGAATTTTTGCACACTCAGTTCTGTCTGTTTCAATGGTACATTTGCCTGGAGTCAGCTCTATTCTCAGACCTATATATGCCCTTTGTGTTTGTTTTTAGTAACTAGGTAATTTAATTGTTACATAAAATTATGAATCATGAGTATGAAAAAAATGACTTCTTAGAAACCTGTAGCGATAACACTTTAAAAGGTGAGTTGCTAATAAAGAATTGATATGAAATGGTCCAGGCAACTCTCAAAGTTGGGGAAAATTGTAGTCATCTAAACACATTCTGCACTCAGCATACTTCAAAAATGTCTTTAATAATTCCACTTTAAATAAAAGGCAGCATGAAATGTAGATAATATATGACAAGAAAGAAATCATAGAACTTTATTCAACAGATCAGTATTCAGAGAAAAAGCCTTGGCTTTACATGAAAATATTGGCCA
>NW_021703767.1:90505877-90611556 GCF_005190385.1 Monodon monoceros | reverse complement strand
TGCTGGAAACAAACACACAAAAAACAAAAGAATTCTCATGGAAGTTTAAGGGATAGAATGTAAAAAGAGATGAGTTATCTCTTACAACTCATCTGTAGAGTTTATAACAACTCTTTATAGAGTTAATGTTATGAGATCCTAGAAGTTGCGGGGCTGATAAGTGGGACTTTGGATCAGTCATTTTTTGTCACCTTGTTAATACAACCTTCGCAGGGTTCCTCCCCCTGAGCCTGCTCTTTGTGCTGGATTGTCACGTGTTATTCTTCTATCCATAATGGCAGCACAGATATGGAAGCATTAGCAAACACTACTCATTGGTTTTACCATATGCAATAATTAATGTTTATTAAGAAAGCTTAATAAGCCATATCTATGCACTTAATCTTGATTATTTACCATCAAAATATTATTTACTATTAAAATATAAGTAAACTAAAGGCATTTATTATAACAATGCCTTAATTTGTGAAATACTCTGATAAGAGCATCTTTTATTGTTTGGCTCTTTGTTGTTGTACCTTAGCTTTCCCTGCCTCCTGATCTGTCTAGAAAGTGTGATGTGAAAAACAAAACAAAATAAAACATAAGCATAGACTATTTAACTAGTGATGCACAGTTTGTATTTATTAATAGGTAAGACAGGCACACATTCGATGATTAAGGGAGGAAAGAATGCAAAATAAGTAAACTGATTAGCTTGAAGAAAGTCTAAAATATGAAGACTGGGTCCTATAAAAGTATTGTGTTGGCATGTAAGAACTTCAAGACCAAAAATAAATCATGAATTCAATGGAATAATTCACAAAGGCTAATATTACAATTATTATCCCCATCTCAAAAGTACTTTACAAGAAAAGGCAAAATGTTTAAGAAACACACACACAGAGCTAATTTTTAGTGTTGGTTTTCTAATAAATATTTTTTGACTTTGTAAAAATTATATTTAATCTGAATTTTCCATGTTTTGCTTTGTATATTTACATTGAATTAAGATTTCTAATATCCAAGTCGCAAATTAGGATGCTAAATAAATATGAATAGAACTATGAAGGTGCCTTGAATATTCTCAATAAAGCCAATGCTATGGACCATCCTAGAACTTGAAAAAAATAATTGAAATGAAAAACATGAGTGAATTCAGAAAATAATGTCCTGATGTTGTTCTGTATTTGACCCTTGGATTGTTACACTTCTATTTGGGCTCCACGTCATCTCAGATCTGTTTTACTTTGCATAGTAAAGAGAATGTTATATTTCAAAAATTGTGGATCTAATTAGCTTTTTCCTCAGCCCAGCATGTCGTGAATGTCAGTGCCATTCAAATCTTGCAAGTGTTTTAATTTCATATATTAAATTTAAGTATTGACGTGTATATTCTCTGATTGCAGAAAGGAGAATATTGCAATGAAGGAAGTGCACATGGAACGTTTTAGATTCAATTTTATTTAGTCTAAGCAGGGAGTCTTTGATTATATCCTTCAAACTGTGCATAGTGTTTATGCCACTTAGAGAGTAGACTAGGACTTGGAGGGAATTGGAACAAGAGGTGAGGGAAATCTTTTCCTACTTAAATGCAAAAGCACCGAATCTCAGGCTATGAGAAACTTTGGCAGTGAGAAGGAGGTGTGTGGCATAGGAATGAAAGTGTAGGCTGTGGAGTCAGAGAGACTTGGGTTTAAATCTAGCTCTACCACTTACTTATGGTATGATCTTGAGCTACTATCTGAAATTCATTGGTTGTCAGTTCCCCCATTTGTAAAGACAGGGTAATAATAGTTTCTACCTTAATAGTAAGTTTGTGGATTAAATTAGGTGATATGTGTAGAGTGCTTAGCCTAGTATTGGTATACGAAAAAGGCAATTATTATCCTATTCATTCCAGGTCATGCTCATTGGGTGCCAACTGTAAAAAAGCAAGTGCATGCAGACTGTTTTTGTCTAGTTCAGCACCCACTAAGCCCACATGGACTAAATATTTTAAATGGTTATTTCTGGAAAAAAATGCAAAGGGTATATTTTTGTATGGTAGTGAGTTAAAGTTTAGTCAACTCAATCCAGTTTAGAGCTGAACTACACATAACCTTTGTTTTTGTTTTTGTGTTTTTTCCTTTCTTCACCTCTGTCTACATACTAACATTGTCTTCCACCATATTTTTAGCCTGCCTTCAGTTCATCCTTTTTCACCAATGGCTCATCTACTTACAACTCTGATTTCTGGGTAACTTTAGTGAGCTTTGAATTCCTTTCCTTTAAGACTGTGATCTATTTATTTCCCCCAAATTTTCTGGTATTTTTTAAATCTCTTTTATCTTCTGGATGCTTTCTCTTATATTAAAAATATATCCACTTTAATCCAGTCTAAAAAACAACAAATAAACTCTTTCTCGATTCTTTTACTCTCTATAGTTAATGATCAATTTTTCTAACTTCTCAGCCTAATCTTAATTTCTAGAGAGAATAATGTAGTTCATAGTTGATATTTCCTTTCTTCTCTTCACATTTATTCTCTCAACTGATTGCATTGTCTCCTGCATTCATGAATCCACAGAGACCCCTCCAACAAAGAACACCAAGAATCTCTGAAATGCTACTTCTGATGAATAATTTTTATCTTATCATATTTCTTCACTTCCTTTGAAGCATTGATTATTTATTGCCAAACAGTCTTTACCTTTTTGACTCTCATGAAATCACACTCACCTGGTTATCTTTACATTTCTCTGATGATTCCATCTATAATGTCATTGTGGGTTTTATTTTTATTCTCCCACTCAAATATCAGTGCCATTCAGAGAACTTGTTATTCAGAGTGTCATCTGTGCTATACGCAGTATACTTCTAAGTCTGCATGTAGTCCCCTTTTACATTTTAACTACCATGTACATGCTTTTCAAATTATTGTTATATCTTTAGTCTAGAATTTAGTCTTTAACCAAATTGGTGTTGAATGACATCCCTCATTTTCTGGGATAACATCACATGGATGTCCCACAAACACATCACCTCCAATTTTATCACTCATTTTATCAAATCTAGAAATACTTGCAATCTTGACCCCTTTTAAAGGTTTCTAACTCCACTTAATTACTAAGTAGTACCAATTTTATCTCAAACATTTACCAAACGCATCTCCTCCTCTCTGTTTCTACTACCACTGTCCTGGCTTAACTTCTCACTCTTTCTTACTGTATTACTGCAATAGTCTTCTGTCTATACTTCCTGTTTCCATCGTTTCTCTTTTAAATTTATTCCCCACATATGCATCAGTGTGTGCTATCCTGAATACACACTTGAAAATATCACTTGCTCTGTTCAAAACCCTCCAAGGACTTCCTATTACCTACAGAAATGATTTTCAAACTTTATTTTAACAACTGTAGGTTTTAAAAGAAAAATTTCACATAGAGTTTAATATACAAATACAAATTTTTAGTAATTTAAATTTCAAAACTCTGACTCTTGGTTATATAGAAAAGCAATTCCTAGCAAGTGTGATAAAAATCAAACACCATCCAGTACTAGTGTAGTCCTTTCCTCCTTACTGAGCATTTTGTATGCTTTGTTATTTTGCTTGATCCTGACATGAGCTCTCTGGTGTTAGAAGGGCAAGTATATTTACATTTCAGCTTTATGGAGGATGATACCAAGCTTGAGAGATTAATGACTTACTCAAGGTTGTCTGGCAGTCTTAGACTAATTTAATAAGAAAAGAGTCTCAAGTCTTAAAAAGCTCATGGTATAGTGATAAAAACAGAAATATAACAAAAATGTAATAAATGGTGAGTAAAAAACAAACACAAGGTGATATGGAAAGACTGACAAGAGAAATATGAATTCTGATGGGTTGGTGAGGATCGAGGAAAACAGTTACAGAAAGAAGCCTGATAAACAGATAAAGAAAAAAACATTCCAGGCAGAAGAAGAAATGGCACAAAGGGACAGAGATAGCAAAGCTAAGGATGAATTCAAGGTTTGGTGAATAGACTGCTGTGACTTAAGCAGTAGCTATATGAAAATAGTGCAAATAAGTTTATGGGAAAGAAAGACTTGTTTAAAGGTGAAAGAAGATAGGTTGGGACTTGTTTGTGAAATATACTAATGAGTTTGGACTTTCCTCTACAGACAATAAGGACCATAGTTTGGGTGAAAGTAATGAGTAACTGGACTATGGCAACAAATAAGAACTTGTAGAGAATTGTCTAAACATATAGATTAGAAAGAAATTGGCTAGTGTAGTTCTGTGGTACTAAGGTTGCAAGAAATGGGAGTTAAGAATGACATAAAATTTCACATTTAGGTAAAATGTAGGTATTATGCTATTATCCAAGGTAAGAAATTAAGGTGACAATGGGGGAACACATGCTCATGATTTGCAACATGAGTTGATGTGTCTGAAAGCTCTTGTAGGCAAAAAATGATGAACTAAAAACAGGAACTAAGCTAGAGATAAAGATTTGGGAATTATCAATCTGAATTTGGTCATTGAAGCCAGAAAAGTAGACCAAACCACCTAGGGAGACTGTGATAAGGAGAAGATTGGGTAGACCACCTAGAAACAATAAAGGCTCAAAAAGGAAAAGAGAATCCAGTTATAGGTAGAAAATAATATATAAATGGAGAACCAGCAGAGTCAAATCATGGACTTTAGGAAAAAGAGTTGAAAGAAGAAAGGTGTGCTAAATATTGTTAAATGTTACAGAAAGGACAAGTAAGTTTAGAGGCTGGGGAGACACTGAATTTTAAACTAGATCCTGGATAGACTTTTCTTATCAATATCACTTCTTCTGTGATATTCTTACTATGATCTCCATGTGACATACATACAATACTAAGTTCTGCATATCTTAACTTACTCTTTCATTTCAGTCTATCAATGAATTGTTCTAAACGAAAGTGCTCTCTAAATGGTTAGTGGTGTTTTACTTGCCTCTGTTCATCAACAGGTGGGAGCCATTATCAAACAGCTATCAATAATAGTTAATTTGATAGCAGTGAAAACCTTTTACAAAGCATATATTTTTTTTTAATCTTTTCATTATTTTTTACGTCAGGATATATAAATAACTGTTCATAAATGATGATTATTATATTGAAAAGGAATGGTAGTGTCTTAATATTTTAAAACACATTGATGTTAGATTATCATCCAAATCGCATTAGATTTAGTTCCATGAGATTAAGGACAACATCCTGCATTTAGTGTAGGACCTGGCATACAGTAATTGTCAAATGCATATTGTTTAAATGCTTATAAAAATGAGGCAGTAGAAACAAACAATGGGATGAAAGAGATAGGTGAAGGAACCAGAAAGAGAAGGAGATTATATTAGAGAATAAGGCACATATGGATAATTTAATTTAATATGTTCTGTTTTTGAATAATTGAACGTTCAATAAAAACCTCATTAATTATAATTCCCAATTTCTATTCTTATGGGATCATTCATTTTGAGGCTCGCTGATAGTTTACTTTTGCACTATTTATGAAGTTTTGTTTTGCTAAGTATACTAATCAGATAAAATTATTTCAACTTTATTTACAATTACTCATGGGACAAACTTTTTAAGAACTTCAAGCTTAATTATTAAATGAAAATGAATACGGCAAATTGTCCATGTCATACTTTCACTAAAGTCAATTCAGAGATACCTCTATGCAAATTGTACACTGTTTCTCCCAGGATCACATAGAGTCTTTGGATTTCCTTTAGTTCAGCATCATACCGTAATCACTACCCCATCATCACCACCCTCACCATCATTATTATGATATTTATTGTTTTTAGCAACATCATCAATGTTATTAAACATAGTGTCTCCTATGTAGCAGGATTGGACTGTTCACAACATCTCTGTGAAATATATGTTATTCTCCAAGTTTCTTAGATGCTGTAACTAATCCTCTGGAGATTAAGATGCTTAATATGGCACAACTGTTAAGTGGCAAAACCAAAATTTTAACCTATTTCTATGTTGACTGCCCAGAATACCTCCACAAAACTCTGTTGATAAACAAAATTAAGTGTATTAGACCTATTTCAGTAAAGAAGAATACCACCTTGACTGAGTGTATTAGTTTCCTAGGGCTACCATAACAAAGCACAACAGATTGAGTGACTTAAACAACAGACATGTATTGTCTTAACAGTTCAAGGTGTTATCAGTGTTGGTTTTTCCTGAGGTCTGTGACAGAGAATCAGTTCCAAGCCTCTTGACCAGTTTCTGGTGATTTTGAGGCAATCTTTTGAGTTCTTTGGCTTGTAGACACATCGCTCCAATCTGTGCCTTCATATTTGAATGCTTTTCTCCCTGTGTACAAATTTGTCTCTAAATTTCCTCTTTTTATAAGGACACCGGTCACATTGTACTAGGGACCAACTCTATTCCAGTATGACCTCATTCTAACTTAGTTATTTATGCAGTGATCTATTTCCAAATAAGATCACATTCTGAGGTACTAAAGGCTAGGATTTCACATATGAATTATTCAACCCATAGCACTGAGTCTTAGTAGTCTCTCAAAATGGGGAGAAATTAGGAAAGGCCATTTATGATATTTTAGGCCTTGGCTGTGTGGTTTTATGGCAGGTCTTAAAAACTGGAATACTGGTT
Source organism: Monodon monoceros (assembly GCF_005190385.1). Taxonomy (NCBI): domain Eukaryota; kingdom Metazoa; phylum Chordata; class Mammalia; order Artiodactyla; family Monodontidae; genus Monodon; species Monodon monoceros. The sequence continues at coordinate 90,604,944 of NW_021703767.1, read as the reverse complement.
GGAACTGGGCAGTTTCTAAAATTACTTTTAGATTGGTGGTTAAAATGAGGAGAGGAACATAAACAAGTTTTGACAAATAATCGTTAGTCTTGATAGGTAAGCTATTTGGTTGATTCATGGTCTTATTATCGAAAAGTGCATATATGCTGGAGCAAACAGCTAAATTACTTTATTTTTTTTATCGCAGTATTGTTCAAAATAGGGGGTTAAGAGTCTGTTTGATCCCAGAATTATTTAATATATGAAGACTTACAATTATGTTGGTTTCATTTCTCATGTGTATGACTTCTGAGTCTATCAACTACAGCATCCTAACTTTCTTTCCCACTATTGATATATCCCAATGTAGTCTGTTCTGCTGTTGGATTACTCTAACAAACAGTTCTAATAGAATTCAAATTAAATTTGTTATCCTGTGTGGTCATTGTTGGTGTAGACTTGATTTAATCTATCTTTCCCATGATAGATTTTGAAAAATTTACCTATCTGTGTATCCACCATCTATTTTTCTTTTTTTCTATATATCTGTCACCTGCATAAGTACATATATTCTGTCCCAATCTTATATTTTTTTAGACAAATAAGTTTAGTTACTTCAGGTTTTCAAATGAAAATTATATGTAGATAATAATTGTTTCATAGGATACTTATAGTGTTGATAATTATAAGAGCATTGTTTTAGGTATTGTCTTAGTCCATTTGAGCTGTTATAACAAAGTATCACAGACTGAGTGGCTTGTAAACAACAGGAATTTATTTCTCAAGTTCTGGTGGCTGGAAGTCCAAGATCAGGGTGCCATCATGGTTAGGTGAGAGCCCTCCTCCAGGTTGCAGAATTCTTACTGTATCCTCACATAAGGGGCTGGGGAGCTCTGTGAGGTCTCTTTTATAAGGACACTAATTCCAATTATGAGAACAAAGCCCTCATGACCTACATCCCTAAGGCCCCACCTCCTAATACTGTTACTTTGGAGATTAGGATTTCAGCATATGAATTGGGGGGGGGGCATAAATATTCAGACCATAGCAGATAGCTACCTTATCAGCATCCCATGTCTTCTTGCATCCTGAAATTTATCTGCACCTGCAAGTACAGAATGATTAATTACAATATCTTGATTCATTTCAACCATCTTCATGCTAAGGGTCTGATACAACGTTACAACTTTATTGGCAGCACATAAAGCCATGAGGTCATTCTACTCAAAACATATCCTACTATTGTTTTGAAGTAAGTTTTACAGTACTTAAAATATTATGCACCCTGTTGCCTAGACTTCTTTTTTATTAAAAACATTCTATTCTACCAGTCTTTAAGCATAAAATTTAATATATAAAATAGAGAAGGGGTTTTAGATATGGGTTTTGCAGTCAAGGTATCTTACTCTACACTGTCTGCATTTGAAAAATAAAAGGGTGAACAGCAAATAATGATCTCTTTTGAGTAAGAAAACATTCTTTGGTAAATACAAATAATGTCAAGTGTTATAGAAGTCTAATCATTTTAAGTTATAAATATTTTGTGACTGGTTAATTATATCAGCAGAATGAAGTCCAACAATCAACAGAAACCTTACAGCAATTTAGAGTCCTTTTGAATCTTTAAAGAAAATCCAATAAGCGCTTGAAAAACAAAATCAATGAAGAGTTTAGAATGTTTATTTTCTGGTTTTCCACAGGGTCCAAGTTTTCTCTCTGAAGGCTTTTTCCCTAAACGTGCAACAAAAATTGAAGAAATGGATCCTTTTTTCAAACTTCACGAGACCATTACCAAGGTAGGAGAGGAATGCATTCATGAAAAGATTGAGAAAGTTTTGTTCTTTCTGTTAGTAGAAGGAGGAAAGGAAAGTAACCAATCAAGAGAAATATATATGTGTGTATATATATATATATTCATTTGGAGAATATACTAGAGAGGATTTCACATACCTCCTACTATTTTACTAAGGAGTAAAGATGATAAGCAACTCAATCAAGATCATACAGACCAATAATTGATGATTTGTATTAAAAAATCAATTATTTTTTAATTGAAGTACAGTTGTGCAATATTTTGTACATTACAGGTATACAATAGTGATTCACAATTTTTAAAGGTTATACTCCATTTACGGTTATTATAAAATATAAGCTATATTCCTTGTATTGTACAATATATCCTGGTAGCTTATTTTATACATAATAGTTGTACCTCTTACTCCCATGCCCTTTTATTTCTCCTCCCTGTCCCCTCTCCCCACTGGTAACCACTAGTTTGTTCTCTATATCTGTGAGCCTGCTTCTTTTTTGTTATATTCACTAGTTTGTTGTGTTTTTTAGATTCCACATTGTTGTTTGTGGTACTTTATTGTTGCAGTAAAAAAAAAAAAAAAAAAAGGTTCTTTTTCTTAAAGAAAAAGTTAGACTGAATTTACAATAATTGCTTTTATTCGATGATGCTCATACCTATTTTTATGGTATATACTTGGCTGTGAGTTTATATAATGAAGAAAATTAAATCCTACAGTATGGAGCAAATAAGTTTAATGTTCTGAGATCATATGACATTATGTGAATTTTTACATTTACCAACAATTGATTTAACCAGTCATAACCAGTCTTTGGGGGATAGAGTTTGTACAGAATATTGGCATTTCAGTACACTTAAAATAATCCATATTTATATATGCTTAGTTGAAAGATTGAATCATTCTTAAATCTTCTTAGTGAAATTTTACAAGGCTGTTTTTCTGCTTTAGAAAGAGGAATTGTGGTAAAATAACTGAACTCAATGAGTGGCAATGGAATGAGCTCAGAATACAAAAACTAAAATTTTAGGTCTACCCTCACGTTTAAGAGATGTGTACGTTTATTTTTTTCTGAACTTTTAAAATAAGTAGAGTTTGGACCATATTTTATGTAAAATTCTCCTAAGCTCAAGATTTCTGAACTTTAACTACATTTATAGCTCTTTCCTTTCCAGTCTAATCTAGTTCCTTGATTTAGTGTTGAATATATATATTCTCTGATCATTATTCATTCTTATTTGGATATAGTAAAATAGACGTGGCCCCCAAATAATAACTCCTTAGCATTTAAAATCTTAACTGTACTCCTGATGTGCAAAGAAAGAGGGAGAGAGAGAGAGAGAGAGAGAGAGAGAGAGAGAGAGCATGAGAGAGAGAGGGAGAGGGAGAGAGAGACCATGAGAGAGAGAGGGAGAGGGAGAGAGAGAGAAAGAAATACAAATCTGATACCTATATCTATATCTATCTATATATCTATTTGTGTATATATATCTGTATACATTTGGATGAGGATGTGTGTGTGTTTATATGTATGTGTATGTATATATATATTTGTTCAAATGTTATGGATACTTAGAGCCTAGGTTTATATACTTATTTTTAAGTAAAGCATTATAGGATTTTTAGGGCAATGAAAGAATAATACTTTCTCCAATTTTTCTGCCTTTCTCTGTGGATCAGGAAATTCATGGATTTTTATAGAAGGGGCAGTTTGAGAACATATTGATACCAGGTATATAATGAGAAGATAATGTCTAGCACATGAAATTCCTAGCCAGAGAAAATTCTAAGGTTTTGATTTTAAAGGTATAAACACTCACTGATTCTTGCTACATGAGGCCTCGGCCATCCTACATCTCCTGAGAGAATGTTGGGAAGCAAGGATGGATGGGTCAGAGGGAGTAGGGGAGCATAGAATATGGCCTGACACATAAATATGAGATCAGTACTTAGTGTGAAACAGAAAATAAGAGGCCATTTGAAAGAAGACACAAATTTATGCACAGATATTGGTACAATTTCTACATGTATTTTCAAATATATTTCTCGTGTAAGCAGATGTTTAACCCATTAAATGGATGGTGGAAAGATTCTATGTGTATGAAAAATTAAAATCTAAAGTGCAGAAGCAGGTGTTCTATGACATTTTTAAATGATGGCATGTATTTACCTAATGTTGATACTGTTTCCCCAGTCATCACATTACCTGTGGTAACCACTCATGTTGTAGACTCAGGCCAAGGGAAGAAATTGTGCTTCAGAAGTTCAGTCTTATTTCACCAATATAGGAACTTGTTGAACCATAAAAATAAAAAAGTGTTTAATAGATACTTTGTTTTAAAATCAGATTTTCTTTGATCAACAACAAAATGAAAGTATAAATATAGAGGGGTTGACCAGAGCACAAAACTAGGAAATATGGATTTTAGTTCTATCTTGACTCCCAACTTGTTATATTATTTAGTAGAACTTTATTTTCTACATCAAAAAATGGTACAGTCATAATGGATTTTCTCACTAGGATTCTCTGAGATTGAAAAGATGGTGTGTACATTTTCTCTGGAAATGCAATATATATATAATTGAGTATAATTATTGCCACATTAAAGAATACTAGTGCTAATGTCTTCAAAATAGGCCCCTACTTGAATTTTCTACATTTAGCTTTTACTTTAAAGAAAAGAGAGAAAAAAATACCAACTTAGATATGAAAGCATATAACTAAATTAATTAATTAAATACTGAGAATATAGTGATAAGTTAACGTGTGTAAATGGAGTATAAAATTTAATTTGTGAAGGGTTGAGGTCTTTAGAATATTTTGTTTCAGTAAGGATAATAGTGGTATTATCACAGTATATCACGTTTATTATAATCCACATAGCAGTGTGATATTATAGAAATAGTGCTGGACTTTGAATAGAAAGATATAGATAGGTTTAAATTCTGTCACTGTCAATTATGAAAATGATATGAAATATGAAGAACACTTCGTAAAATGATAACGCAGTTATTATTGCTATTATATCAATACTAAAACATTTTCAAGAAATCAGAAACAATGGAAATACTGAAGATACTATTCCTTATTTTCCCAATAAAAGTTTAAACTTGATACACAACACTATAACACAATCATATATTTAATGTTATCTAATTAAATACAAAAATATACATCTTATAGAAATGTTCATATAATACAATCTGTTGTTTTTTCCAAATTAATAACTGCATTCTAGACCTTTGTTATATACCACAAATATAATTTATGTTAAATTAAATTACAATTTCTAAGCATTAAAAATTTAATAATTTTTCATTAGTGCTTTTCTGAATTAAAAATAAATTAAAAATAAATAAACCACACTCATACATGGGATGTGAGCTGTGAGTTGAATCCTAGTAAGTAGTTTTCCAATGTTGTCCTATAGTTCCTTTTTTTAAAAAAATGTTTTACAAAGTTTGAATTTATCTTGGCATTTGTCTTTTTGATATAAAGCATGAAACCAAGAAAGTAATGAATAAGTCTTAATATTGATGCCAAAATGTGTAATTTATCATGGATTCAGGGACAGTCAGGTGGTACAGTATAAAGCTGCTGAAGGGTTGTACCTTACATCGATGTTGAAGATGTTTTCTTCAGTTACCTTAAATTACCTTAAAATTACCTTAAAAAATAGCATTTGTTTTTTTAAATTATCATAGAGACCAAACTAATTCTTCCAAAGACTAAACATGAATGAAATACCAATATAAATCTTAGCTGCTTAATCCTTTAATAAATGAATAAAATCACCATGGATTCATGTTTTGAAATAGGCTTATTTCTCCTTCTACACCTAGGAATTTTCTCATTATATTTCTAAATATCAGCATTGAGCTCATAAATTGTTATTAGATATCTAAGCATTCTAGTAGCCTACTATAAGCCAAGGATGAAGCAAAACACTTGAAATAAAAAACAATTAACATACAGGAGTGGGTCCAAGGTAAGCAATTCATTTCAATATAACATACTAAAAGAGATGATAGTAATATGGGCAACGTATGGGAGGGAAGAGGATGAAGATTTTACCTCTATGAGACTTGAAGAATTCACCAGAGAGGTGATGCTTGAGGAATTTAAGAATTTTAACTTTATCTTAATATCAGTGAATTTCCCTTGAGAGTTCCTTAAAGAGTAGGTTGTTGGTAGTAGTGTGCAAGACATGATGATGTGTAGTTTAGAAAAGAGAAGATAGATTTAAGAGATATTTCTAGCACTGGATATGCACAGGATATATGATTTACTGGATATGGAACATGAAGCAGAATGAATAGTAAAGAATCATTTGAATAATTCTATCTTGGACAAAGTTGATATTATTGAATTAACTACATTAGGGGCTGGCCTGAAGAAAGTGATAATGAGTTTGACGATGGATATGTGGAATTTTGTTTACTATAGTGCATCTAGGCAGATATGTCAAGGAAGCAGTTGGGTACGTGAGGTTAGAGCTCAGGAAGAAGTAGGATCTAGAAATGCTTTATCTGATATAATAACCACTAGTCACATGTGGATTTAAATTAAATTAAAAATTAATTAAATGAAATTAGAATTTCATTTTCTCCATCTCATTAGCTACAATCCACATGCTTAGTAATCACATATGGGTAGTGACTACTGCACTGAATAGCATACGTTATGGAACATTTTCATCATCACTAATGATAGAGATGATGTTACCCTGACAGTATTCATGATGAGGACAAAAAGAAAGATGGAGAGGACAAACAATCCAGGGTAGAGTGTTTCATTAAATCTACAGGATGATGCTATTCTAAGAAGGAGAAATGTTCAAAAGCATATCCACACACCACCTTGCACCCATTAGGATGGCTAATATCAAAAGATAAAACAAAACAAAACAGAAAATAACAAGTGTTGGTGAGGATTTGGAGAAATTGGAACCCTCATGAACTGTTGGTGGGAATATAAAATAGTACTGCTGCTGTGGAAAACAACATGGCAATTCCTCAAAAAATTAAAAATAGAGTTACCACATGATCCACCAATTCCACTTCTGGGTATATACCCCAAAGAATTGAAAGTGGCATCTTGAAGAGATATTTGTACACCCATATTGATAGTAGCATTATTCACAATAGCTAAAATGTGGAGACCACCCAAGTGTCCATAGATGGATGAATGGATAAGCAAAATGTGGTGTGTACATACAACAGAATATGATTCAACCTCTAAAAGATAGGAAACTCCGACATTTGCTACAACATGGATAAACCTTGAGGACACTATGCTAAATGAAATAAGCCAGTCACCAAAAGAAAAATACTATATGATTCCACTTACATGAGATTCCTAGGATAAGTCATAATCACAGAGACAGAAAGCAGAATGGTGGTTGCCAGGAGTGAGGGGGAGAAGAGAGTGGGGAGTTGACTCTTTAATGGGTATAGAGTTTCAGCTTTAAAAGGTGAAAACAGATATGGAGATGGATAGTGGTGATGATTATACATTATGAATGTATTTAATATCACTGAACTGTACACTTAAAAGTAGTTAAGATGGTAAATTTTAAGTTATGTGTGTTTTACCACATTTTTTTTAATTGGAAAAAAAAGTATATTCACCCAATCAACTGCTCATTTACTATAACTTTTGAACCAAGTATTTGGAAATTTAAAATTGTTTTTCTCTTCATTTATGTCTGCTCCTCAGTTCTCTTCTATTTTCCATAAATAGCTTCACCCAGCTTGGTACCCCTTTCTCTGATCTACTTGTCTATGATGTAATGTCCTGTATTTATTTTATGTGTTTTGGGATTTAATGTATTTTATTATCATTTTATTGCTAAAAGTTTGCCATAATAGACATTCAATAAATAAATAAATGCAGCTATGTTTAGAAGGAAAGAACTTTAAAATCAAATGTGAATATAGAGCATTTGGGGTGGCAGAGAAAAGGTACTATCTGTCATATTATTGAATTAATAGTACTTTTCCTCTGGAACCCCAAATGCTCAATATTATATTTTAAAACCTCTGAGCATGAATTGTACATCCAGTAAAACAAAAAATACCTTATACATGTGGTACCATGGAAACCAGCAAATGACCTAATTCTGCTTGTGAGCTTCCTCCAGAAATATCAGTTTATTAGTCCTTTCATTGTTTTTCCCACCTTATAAAAAAAATGGTTCTTTTATTTTTAATTAGTATAGGATATGCAATATTAGTATTTTTATTAGTATATGGTTTTTAAAATATTCTTAAATGGATATACATTTCTTTTTTTTCTTACATAATGTCAAAATAGAGACCTTTTACTAAAATTATTTGGACATTACAATATCGCAAAGAGAAAGCAGTAGGAATAATATAATATTTATTTCCATTATATATATGGAGAAAGTATCAGACTCAGATTACATTGCAGAGTAAGGCAGCATTTGTGTATAGCCTAGAAATCAAGGCTAATAATTCTTACATAGTTTATATTCTATCAATATAGTTGTATTTGCCCTTACTTATAGCTACAAGTTTTAACTCAGTTTTGCAGTCGTGTGGACAAAGGCTAATGGTGGTGTCCTCAGTGATGAAAAACATTTAAATAATTGTAACTTTTAACCATTTCAGTTAATATTAATTGCATTTGGCTGTCAATCTTCATTTAGAAATGATTAACCAGCATCACTTTAATTAATGGAGTCATATTCTGCTAATATATTATTTTAAAAACATGACTTGTGAAATATGAATCTGCAGTTATCTCTAAATGTCACTATTAAAATATGTTTGTACCAGTTGTTATATTAAGATTCTTATAGCATGGTAACTGAAAACTTAAAAGAACCTACTCATAACTCCAGAATGGAGAGGCAGACTAAAATACAGAATGATTTTACTTCTTTTGAGATGTCATTCTCAGCTATAGTTTAAAAATGTAGCTCAGTTGCCTTGTATGAAGTAAGAGGAAAGGGATGAGACCAAATATCTTTTACTCTTTTCCCTGAATTTCAAAGGCATGTTGTGTTCATGAGCTAATAGAATTTCTGGTGCAGTTCTTTAAATGCTTAGAAAACCTGGCTATGATTTCTAATCTGAATGAGCAAATCTGATTGTCTTCCAAGTATCTCTAATGTTGATGTATTGTTTGGATAAAATATGAGAATATTGTATTCTACTTAGTAAAGCAAACAAAATGATATTCTTTAATCCTGTTTATGTGTACATTTGAGGTTATTCTGAAGCTGCGGATTTAAAGCTTTTGTTTTTATTTTTAAAAACACTTTGGAAATTTTTTCTGCTATATCAAATTATTGTTACTAGATACAAAATGTCTCCATAGAGATCTACACTCTATGTGTTCATGACATGAGCTAAACCAGAAAACATCTCAAATATGTATTTTCAATGCAGAGACTGTACTTTGTAATAAAGAATTTTGGTTGGAGCTACTCAAGGGAGATGATAGGATATTAAAACCAACCTCTTATGCTTTGAAAGGGAAATACTACAGGTGTGTATTTTCTTTATAAATGTATAATTAAACTCAATATCTTCATTTACTAAAATTGGAGAGTGCGCTGATTATATTTCTTCTTGCCTAGAGAGGTTTGGTTTATGGTGTTTCATTATACTGCACAAATATTATAGCTTCTAAAGGCATGCCTTATACTATCAGTTTCTCTTTTTTGTTTTTATTACTCAAAAGCAAATTATCACACAATATAAGCTTGTCAAAATTTGACTCCCTTTTTAAAGAGAAGTTATTCATCAAAGTAGATATTCTGCTACAACATATTAAAGGAGTTATTATTGTATATTAAGATAGGAATAAGTAGAAAAACTGTTATTTTCTGAACATATATTTTTCTTTTATATATATATGTAAAAACTGATTTTGGCATGTGTTTATTACAGAATATAATTATAATAGTAATATAAATCAGAATAAGAAGCTCTGTGATCACCTGTAAATAATATGACAGTCTTTTAAAGACAGCCTACTTCAGGAAGTTTTTATATCGAATTCAAGAAGCAGTAGCCTCATAAAGTAACTTTTTTTGATGATAACTGAATTTTGTATGCGCTAAATACAAGTCCTTCTTACTTCAGAGATCTATTCATAAGTAGAAAGTGAATTTGAATGTTGATTTCTGCATTTTTTTCTCACTTTGAACGAGAGAGTCTTTGCCCTTTCATACCATTCTCAGATAACATCCTTCTCAAAGGTCTGTAGAAGTACAGAGGCAAAGGGCAGGGTAGTCAATGGATAACAGATTAGCTCTAGGTAGGCAGGTCAAATGTCCTTCCAAAACGTACTGTTGAAACAAAGCCTCTGTATAATAAAAATAATTAAAATCCCCAGGCAATGACCACTTACTAAAAAAATACCTAATATAATACAACAAACCAGAAGACGCTGAGCAGTCTATTGGAGTCTGTTATAATGAACTTTGATCATGATACTTAAATGTCCTGGGGAGTACCCACTGACCCCATGGGTGACAATAATAAAAGATCCCCTCACGCGTGCATGTGCATGCATACACGCGCGCACACACACAGTGTGGTATTAACTGATCAACGATACGGTTTTTCAGTGCTAGTTGCTCTCAGTATTATTTCTTGGAAAGCACTGAATTATATCAATATATGTATGTATGTACGTATACCTTCTTTTCCAGGGAAGAATGAATGTCTACTGTATTTTTTAAAATAATCTTTGGACCTGTAAATTCTGCTGTTGGTGTGATATAGAAAATATTCAAAATTGCCATTTTTTTTTTAGCATCCAGTATAGTCATCATTTGATTATCCAGTGTCTCTCTTGAAGAGTTCACAATAATTGATATTTTAGGATAGAATGAATATATTCCAAAAATATGAATATTTTTATGACATTGAATTGAATTTCAGAAACTGAGCAAGAATTAGATTTGAAGAAATCAACAAATTTTTGTTTGAAAGGCATTATGATAGGAAAACAGTATTTACTTTGACTCAGTTAGGTTTTATTTATTAGTATGTCAATTAAATTTTACAAAATCAAGGTTTAGGACTTCATTACATTTGAAATTACAGTGGCCTTGAATCACTTAGTGAAGGTTCAAATAGTAATATTTCTGCATTCTAAAATAAAATAATAATGAATGATCATAATTATGTTCCCGAGTCATTAAGAAAAAGAACCGTGATCTGTATAGTTACTGACTTTCAAGAAAACAGAAGAGAGGGTAATCCATTTTAAAGACATTTTCTTCAAAACTGAAAAAGGTACATGTCAGAACAATTTTGTTTGCTGTTAGTAAAGACCCATGTGCAAATGTTTAATAAAAATAAAGGAATTCTATTTTTCTCATGCAAGTGAAATGTCTAGGAGATTCATGCTTCACGAGGAGCTCAAACACAGATCTACTTATCTGTTATCCTTTCAGCTCTGCCTTTCTCTCTGCTGGACTTTTTACTAGTGGAATTCCTCCATGGTACAAAAATGCTGACAGCAGTTTCTGGAATCATACCTGTACATAATTCTGTCAAAGCAGGAGAGGATCTCTTTTCTCAGGACAGCAATGATGCTAGAAAGCCCCAGCAACCAAAAAAAAAAAAAAAATCATATTCTGAATTGATCTTATGCTTATTTTGAATCATTTCTTGTGAATAGGGTAATAACTATGCTGACTGGATTACACCAGGTTTACATAAACTGATCACCATGGAAAAGGGGTTAAAGTTACCCTGATTAGTTTAGAAGTCATTCTTTCCCTTGGAACTGGAGTCAATCCCATTCACAATATGTGGCTGCAGCAAAACAGTATAAATTAGAGTAGCAATAGTGTTTCAGAGACAACCACTAAATCTGCTACCAGTTGCAACAATGTTTCTGTCTACAAATGAGTAAGAATCAGTATTTTGGAAAAGGCAAAATCAGTGCTAAGCAGTGGAAGCATTTCTGCTTACAGGTTGCTATTACTCTGGTATGTCTAGTCATTGTAACCACCTGAAAGGGAACAGGCGATGGAAAAAAAAAAGAGTGAAATATAGATGGGAAATATTCACAAAATGAGTTAGGTTACTGCATTTCCTCCCAGTTTCACTGCATCCTATGAAGTATTAAATGGACTTAAAAGAGTAAGAAAACTTGCTGTATTCATGAAGCAAATCTCTTTTTCTGCCCCCTTGGTAGACATCCAAAGGTAATTATCATATTTACGCTGAAACTTAGCGTTATTCTTAATATATCACTTTAGACAGCCAGTATGAATTCACTGGATTTGACATATGAGATAAACCTATTGGCCAACCTGTATCCTAAAATACTCATCAGTTATGACCTTCTACTTTTAAGGAGGTGATTGACCCTTAGAAACTTCAAGGAATCGCTGATTTAAGAAACCCCACTGTGAGGACCTCTGTAAGCCTATGGACTAATTAAAGTAACCAAAAGCAACTAATTTTTTGGATGGTAACTTATATTCAAAAGATGAGGCACTAATAACTATTTCAAGATAGAATCCCTTCCTGCCCCTTAAGGGGTGATATTCTTGTCAATGTTAGAAACATCTGAATGTATGCCTCTGTGTATAGCAGGGTATTTCTGTGTTTCATTTTATTGCTGACCCAAGAACTTCATGTTTAAAAGATTTTGTTTACTAAACAAGTGGTAATTAATTCATTTACAGTTATCACTATTTCTCCAGTTCAACATTGATCCAGATTTCAGCAAATACTCTAGATTGCCATTGAAATAAAATAAGCATACAGATATTGAGATACTACACACTCTAGGGGTTGTTCATTTTGGCTGTTGGCATTTATTCATTTCCCGATTTGATTTCTCATGTCTCAGTCTAAGAGATGTTTGTATTTGATATAAGGCATGGCTATCAGTGATCAGCCTACTGAATAAAACTGTAGAATTCTTATTTCAGCAATAGTTTACAAGAGTCTCTGTAAAGCCTAAAATTTCTCCTTGCCATTTTTGGCCAAAGCAAAGATACTGACATTCAGTTTAGCAGTTAAGTATACATTTTTTACTAAGTGCTTGAAATATTAGTAACAATGCATTTTATAGACTTAGGGATTGAAATATTAGAGATGCATATTTAAGCGCCTATGGAGATATTACATTAATTGTCATTTGATTAGCCTGTATTAACAACAAGTTTAGTATGTAAAGGATGGAGGAAGAGTATAAGAAAAATGTGGGACATTGGAAAAAACAGTGACATTGAGAAGATGGTAAAGTGTATTAGACAACTTCAGAACACAAGGCAAATGTAAAAAAAAAAGTTTGTAAAATACATGAATGAACAAAGCATTTGTATAATTAGTGTAAGTTTCATTATAATCTCAAATAATGAGAAATTTGATCTAAATACAAGAAATTTATTAACAAAATATTAATCACAACTCCTAAGTGCCACCCAATTTATATGCTATAAAGACATTTATATGATCCAAGTAACTAATTCCCAGAGCAATGAAAAGGAAAGATGGAATTTGTGATTTCTTTTCACCTTTTCTTACCCTGCTTACTTCCTCAGCAAAGAGCCAGATAAAAGATTTAGATACTCTTAATGAAATGGTTCACATTTATTTTATTCATATCCTTCAGAGCCCTCCTAGGGACAATCAAGCTGCCACTTTCGGGAGATTTTCCTGATTTCAATGAGTTAATTATAAAATCAAGTTGTTTGGCTCCAATTTGTTTTTGGAAATGTGGTCACTGTGCCTCAGGACCTTGTGTCTAAAGTTTTACGGGTTGCCACGAGATGGCTGTATTCTCTCAATTGGCAACATGAATTACAGAGATAGAGATTCTCTAAGTACTCTTAGAGATCCAAGTGCATGAGTTTTGTATATAGCTACTTTTATAATTACATCAGTTTTTGCAAGAGTACTACTCTTAAAAAAGTGATCTATTTTTTTAAACACAGAAAGAATGGAGACCGTTTTTTGTTGTTGATAAACTGAATTGTTTTCTCCATGCATAATTTATCTTTGTTTTTTTTTTGAAAAAAAATCACTTCTTGGGTATTTTTAAGTCCTCTCTATTTAAGATCTTGAATATGAACATTTTCTGAGGCTCACAGTGGATGTTTAAAAACTCCTGCTTTGGAAGAATGAGACTAAGGAAGACCAAGTAATTATGGTTCATCATATCTGCTTTGATTAATAATTTTGGCTAATCCAGACTAGTGATAACCCAGTGGGAGGAGGGTATGAAGGCAGATGGATATGCCAGAATGACTGCACTAAATGACCGTGAACATGGAACCAAACAAATGTATAAACAAGCGACTGATGAGAATCTTAGCAGAGTTATTTCAGAATAGAAGAAAATGTCATTTTTATGTCAGATGACTTGGGGAAATAATAAAAGCATTTTAAAACAAGGAAAGAAAGTTATAGGTTTTTGGAACAATACGGGCTTTATTGAACCTCTCTAGGTGACATTTCTTCTTTCAGTCAACTCGTAGGAATCATTTTTCATGTAGATTACCCATAGATGCACAATAAAAAATGATTAATATATTATTATTTAAAAAGTGACAGACTGCAAATTATGTGGAAAAGCAACATAAGGATGAGAGAAAATGCTAATTATATTAATTTATCAGCACTCTTAATTGTGAAGCAATGCAGCCATTCAGTGTTGCTTTATCCCTCTCATGTTAAAACTTCAAATGAGAATAAGACTATTATTGTTCATTATACATGTATTCTCATAATAAGTTTATGGAGTAGACAGGCTTCTCATTCTTCTCTTCTTCATTCAGTGCACCGTAAATATTATCCTAATTGTACAGGGAAGAAATCTGAGTGTCAGAGAGACTGAGTAACTTGATGAGATGTGAATAGACCACACATGGTTGATTCAAATTTCCAGAGAGCATCATCATTTCACTTTTCAATGCTTTCTTCATAAGTAGCTACAACAAACAGAAACAGTTTCTCTATTCATAATAGTATTCAATATCTTACCTATAATTCATTTGAAGAATAGATTCATCCTCTCATGCATTCAGTGTTGAATAAGTGTGTATGCATACTTTGCTCTAATGATAATGCAGTGTTCAATAAGATGTGTGTTTGAGTATGTGTGTATGTGTGTGTATATATATATATATGTTTTTTGTTATCACAGAATTTAAAATCTAATGGGAAATATAGACAACCAGAAAAACATTACAATATGATTTAATTAGTGTTATGATAAGGGATGTGTAAGGAGCTTTGACAGTGCGTTAAAAGACGCTTAAGCAGGAACAGAGAGAGAGCCAACACATAGATGTATCCAGTTAGCCATTTTAATAGGCAACTGTTTTCTTATTCCATGCCACTGACAGAAAAGTCATATGAAAGTGTGGGGAAAGCATTTAACCCTCATTGGTCAAAAATTTAAACCCAAGACTTTTCTGACTTCCTCTCCTAGTTCTGCTCCAGCTCCACTGGACTCTTTACTATTCTTCAAACATAGCAGGCATGTGCCTTCTTCAGGGCTGCCTTTGTCTAGAAGACTCTCCTCTTGAATATCGATGTGGCTCACTCCTATGCTTCCTTCAGATCTCCATTTAAATGTTGCTTTGTCTCTGAGGCCTTTCCCAAGTACTATATAAAAGAGCACCCTCCCTCATCCCTATCTTCTCACCCAGCTTTTTCTTCAAAGCCCTTTCTTTGTCTGACTTACAATTCTTTCTTCCTTTCTCTTTTTCCTTCCCTCCCTAGTTTAACCATTATAATTTTTTGTCTTCCCTCCATTAGAATGTAGTTCCCTAGGAGCAGGGACTAGGCTTGTTTTGTTTCCTGCTTTATCTCCAGGTCTGTTTAATTATTTGTTGAATGAATGAGTAAAAAGCAATTTGCAGCATAGCAGGGGAATAAACTAAAACAATGTGATTGCTTTCTCTCTGTACAAGTCTTCCCATCCACACCAACAGTGACTTAGTGATATTTCATGTGAAAGATGGACAAAGGTAACAGGTCACTTCCTTACCAGTTTCATGTTTATTTCTCAAAGTATACAGATATACATTCTGATTCCACACCTGACATAAGCACTCTCCTCCCAAGCTAAAACTCTCTACTTACAGCTATTTTGTAGATTAAAAATTATTGTAAATTAAGTTGCTTGAGAAAATATAAAAATATATATTCTCACAATAAGTCCAAGTTAAGCATTAATACACTTCTTTTTTCAAATGCCAGATTACTGGTTACCAATACATGCCATTAGAATGAAATGAAACAAAATTTAATTTTTATTTTTTCATTGTAAAATATATGCACAAAAGAGAGTATTCATCATATGTACATCTTAGAGGATGATCAAAAAGTAAACCCCCACATAACCACCAGCCATCCTGGTTAAGAAATAGAATAATGCCAGTCCCTTCCTAGGTGTCCCTTTTCAATCTTTCTAGGAGAGTGGTTCACTCGAACCATTATGCATGTTTTTTTTTTGAGAATCCGTTGATTATACTTCTTTATAGTTTCATCTCCTCTATATGCATCCTTAAACAATGTATTGTTTAGATTTACCCATTTTAAAACATTTCTAAAAGCAGAATTACAGAATATGCTTTTGTGATTTGATTCTTTGCTCTATGAGATTTACTGTTGTGGGCATAAAACCACAGAATTTGACATAATGCTTTTACTGGTTACTCAAGACCTGCAGGCAAATAGAAATAAAGGAGATTGACCACCAGGCATATCAGCATCTCAAACCGGTTTTTCAGGTCTTCTTTTGTACATAAATGTATCTAAGGTAGCCACCACCCTCAACCTTTATGGGCACCTTTTTGCCAATCATCAAAATGGAGAGCAGCTCTACTCAAAAGTAAGCTGATATCTGGAGTAACACCTTTAAATTTTTTGAATCATTATATTGTACACCTGTAATTTATAATATTTTAAATCAACTATACTTCAATAAAAAAAGTAAACAATGTCAAATGGCAGCTAATGTGCATTTGCAAAGTGATTCAAGTATATGTTTTGAAGGCAGAGACAGTAACAATATGGGACATCAGATATACATATGAGAAGGGATTCAAATATATGTTTTGAAACAAAGAGAAGAACAAACCAGGCAATGTACATCTTTGGTAGGCAATCCATATACGTATCCAAAAAGAGAAGAGTTTCAATATTATTTCAGAAGAACAAAGATGTGTTTGATTTTGAGGAATAAGCATGAAAGATATGTATTACCTGGGTATTAAGTTTTAGAATAGTAACAGAAATTTTGATTGATAATGAAGAGAGGCTGATTTCCCTGTTCATCATTCACATTCATAGGTGGCACAGTAGTTTATTTTTATTACTGTAAAACTTTCCGTTGCATAAATACACCAAATTTGTTTATGTAGTGCTCTACTGTTGATGGGAATTTGGGTTGTTTCCAACAACTATTAACATTTTTGTACATGTCTCCTTGTATGATTTTCTCTAGCATATACACCCAGTAATGGAATTACTGGCACATAGGGAATAAATATTTTTACCTTTATTTGATAATGCTAACTTGTTAGAATAGTTGACTGGCAAATCCCCCAAAGACTACCAGAATAATCTACTGATGAAGCAAAGTTTATTACACTAATTTTACAAAGGGAGGACACCACCTTGAGTGAATCTTAGTAAGAGGGGTATCCTGGGGAAAATATTTATAGAAGATGTGAGTGTCTGGGCTTGAGTTCTAAGCTGAGGGTTTTAATTCAAAGAAATAATTGTTAATGGGAAAAATCATAGCAATAGCTTAGGATTGATCGGTGGACACAGTGATGGGAAAATTATTTGATAAATAAGCTGTTTGTCTAAGTGAACAACATATCGTCCAGAAAGCAGAGGTGTTTCCATATAAGAGCAAGCTCTTTGCATATATTGGTTCATAGAAATTGCTTTATTCAAGCAGTAAAGTTGTTTATTAGCCTAAAGCCTTGTCTACATAAGCAAGAATCTCTTGGAACAGTTATGTTGATACAGGTGGCCTTAGTTTTCAGTGCTGATAGCTAAGTGGACTCAGGTTGTCTCAGTTCTTGAAGTCATGTGCGACCATGCTCTTTAATAGAGTCTTCTACCAAATTTGCTTTTTTCTTTATTTTTGTTAATCTGATATATGTAAGTGTTGCCTAACTTTGGTTTAAATTATATTCCTTTCTCTGATTGCCAAGAAGTTGAGCACCTTTACATATGTGTATTGGCAATTTCAGTTGTGTCTGGATGTTTGTAAGTATGTTTTCTAAGTGTTTGTTACAGTCATTGCCTTTTCTTCTCTTTTTAATTTATATTGTTTGTCTTTTTATTGATTCATAGGAGATACTTATATATCTTGGCCATAAGTTTGTTGTCAGTTACATGTGTTGCAAATATTTTCTCCTTGATTTTGACTCTTATTTCCACTTTTTGTTCTTTATGATGAACAGTTCTGTGTTTCAGTGTAATCTAGTTTAGCAATCTCTTCCTTTAAGTTTAGTGTTTTTAGGGTCTTAAGAAATTCTTCTCTACCATGAGAAAATATTCTTATGCTACCTTATAAATCTTTGTAATTTTTTGTTTAACATTTAAATATTTAATCTACTACGATGATGATAATGATTGTGGTGATTTATCAATAGTTAGGGTCACAATTTCCATTTTCAACCTAATTTATTGAGAATTCCAACCTTCCCTAATGATATAAAACTCTTATATATCAAGTTTCAATATTTGTATAGGTTTGTATCTCAATTATATTCCACAGTCTATTTGTCCATCTGGTTACAAACACAATACTGTCTTAGTCTTATGCCTTTAAAATAAGACTTTCTGTCTTATATTTCATGGTCCCTACTTAATTCTTCTATCAGAATATCTTGGCTATTCTTGCCCTTTGTTCTTCCACATAAATGTAAGAAATTAGCTTGTTATATTCTAAATACAAATGCTTTGCTGGGATATCAATTGGAATTAAAGGTAGTACATACTTGTCAAATAAATAATTGCCTGGTCCAATATTGTTGATTACTAGCATCAAATGTAGTAATGACAATAGCAAGGTAAATAATTGAATATCTTAGTTTTAAAGACTTTTAGTGCTGAACTAAAAGTCATCCTTTAAATAATTCATTTCATAGAATTTATACAACTCATAGACGTGAAGATCAAGATTGCAACAAGTATGTAGCTGAAATAGGTTTCAGTCAAAGCTCCAACTCCATTCACTTTTAAAAATGCAGATTCAGCATCTCTATATTTCCAGAGCTATAACAATGAATGAAATAAGAAACTGTGTTTGCTCAGTGTTTTACTGTATCATGATGCTTTTTATGCCAAAACTAAAAAAAAAAAAAAAAAAAAAATTGCAGAAATCTTTATTAAAAGCCATTACACAAATCTTTATTAAACACAAAACAGTGCTAGGATAGTTGCAAAGGATACAGCAGTAAACAAAAAAGGAATGATTGTTGTCCTCATGCTGCTGAGAGTCTATGGGAGATAGAGATCATAAAAATATAGGTCTAAATATACACTATACTAAGAGTCTGAGAGAAAGCATAGAGTACTATTAGAATATAAGTAGGGCTATGGGAAGTACTGACCTAGTCTGGGATACCTGGGAAATTTTTTCTAGAAAAGTAATTTTTGAGTTTTTGACCTAAGGTGTCTGCAAGAATTACCTAGTTAAATAGGGAGAAGAAAAAGAGTCAAGCAGAGAAACCTATATGACTAAAGTCTTGGAGGAAAGTGGGAGTGCAGCTTATTCTAGGAAATGAAGAGAGGCTATGACACTGGAAACCAGAGAGCAGGAGTAATGTTGGTGGGAATTAGACTGAAGGATGGGAGTCAGCTGATAAATAGCACTTCATGATGCATCGTATTATTGGTAAAAGGAAGAAAGTTCCCAAGATGGTACGAGCAGTGTTCCAAAACCAACCAATGATGGGTGATTCTATCGATTTTTATTTGGCAGTAAACAGCATCAGACAGCAAAGCTAACTCCTCTGAGTAGTAATTGGTTCAATGGTCTGACAAAGATTAAATGAAGAAAATAGAAGGTTGTGGAGAAAGAGAATCCACTATAAAGTAACAAATATTTGTTAAATTTGTAGAACTTTTAACTAGAAGTCTAGCTTAAAACTAATTTACATGTAATTATAAACACAGATATAAATTAGCTATCTAATTTTTTGTTTTTGCCTTTTTTAACTTTGCTTAAGTTCATTTCATATTTTTATGTTCAGAATCTTTAAAATGATGCTTATGTCACCAAGTGTCAAACTTATATTAACACATTTTAAAGACATTTTTAATATGTTGATATATATAAAAGTAAGTGACTTCATTTCTAAATACTTCAGAATTAATATTTAAAATACAAGGACATGTTCCTAAGTACCCAAAATAATGTCATACCTACCAGAATTACTAACAATCCTCCAATGTTATCTAATATCTATTTCATATTCAAATATCCCTAATTATCTTACATATACATTCTACAGCTAGCTTGTCTAAACCTGGATTCAATTTGGGACTACACATTGAAGTGGATTAAGCCTCTTTATGTAGAGATGTCCTTTTTGTTTTTTTTTAATAACACTGATCTGGTGAATGTCCATATTATTAGTTTACCTTCTGGATTTGTAGTGTCATTTAGCACATTCTTCTGTCCTCTCATATCCTGTAAACTGGAAGTTAAAGGCCTGATTATACATTAATATTAAGCCCATTTGGCTATATTGCAGCGTAGATGATATATACATTGTAGTGCATTCCATCAGAGACACATTTTACCTGGTTGCCACATCATCAGTAATTCCAAGATTGATCACGATGATGAAGGTAATAATCTGATCTCTCTTTTATACAGTTATATTTTCCCTTGTTACCAGAAAATCATATCTGTGAAGTTACTTTAGCACAATCAAATGTTCAGTTCCCCATTTTAATAGTCCTGAAAGACTAGGTTACACTGCAGTAACAATGAATTCCAAAATCTCAGTGGCTTAAAATGACCAAAAAAAAAAAAAAAATCTTATTTATTCAAAGCCTGCAACTTTCACTGTATGACAACTCAGAATTACATCTCCATATCAGTTGCACTTGTTACAATCACCAAGGTCCGGAAAGAGTGCAATTGACAAGAATGTTGTAGCTCTTAAATATTTCTGCCCATCTTGCTGCTATTCATTTATCGTTGGCTAAAGCGAATCACATGGCTATGTCTAACTTCAAGGAGACAGGGAAAGGCTTTACTACTATGCATCTTGACAGAGGAAAAGCAGAAATAGTGGTGATAAGCACAAATTATATCCATTAACGTTTTACCTACTAGTTTTAATAATAATTGATATTTCCTGCCTAAGTCACTAGTTTTACTAAAAATTGTAAGATGGTGATTTTCTAATTTTACCATTTATTTTGCCTTTATTAGCTGATATTCTTCTGTAAAGTCAAACTATTTGGCTGTCTTGAAATACAGTTTTTGTGGAAAGGCAGGTCACATGCCTAATTGTTTTCTCTAATAACAAATATTTATGAACTTGGTTTAATAGCTGCCTCACATGGTAATAATAAATGTTTTTGGTTTCCTCCCTTTTAAGTGTTTTTATATTATTAATCAGTTTTCTTAGAATCAGTGTATCTCCATCAATTAAAATCATTTGTATTAGAAGCTCAGATTTTCACAACTTTGATACAGGGAGCTCTTTCCAGATTTGGACTAAAATTTTTTGACATGACCCCATTAATCTTTGACAGCTTCCTTGCTTTTTTGCACAAAATTTTCCAGACTTACTTTGTACCTTCCCTGCCCAAGATCTGGAAAGACCCATTTCTCCAGTGATTCCTGGTTCTTTTTAGTGGAGAATGGTAGTAGTGTACATTACCTGGTCACTAAAGTGCTCATTGCTCATGGGGTAATATTACTTTTAAAATTTAAATGGGTAAAACTAGAAAATATGTATTTTTAAAAAATCATATAGCCAGCTCAACTTCATCATTACAGCATTTTACTTATGTTTTTTTTTCTTATAGCATTATCTTTTTTCTTTTACAATGAAATTTGTGAATCATGGCAATGTTATCGTGATTACTTCTAAAATTTCCAGTCATGAAGTCTACAGTTACTTTCTCAAAGTGGAAAGTAGTACAATAATCACATCAGACTCTCTGAGGGAAAAAAGGAAGTGAATCTAGAATCAGTTAACTTTTGAAAAGGCTGCATATCATAAACTGCACTGTTAAGATAATCATAAAACATATTATTAAATTAGAGACTTTGAAAAACTGTGACATAAAGATGTCTGTTTAGGGGCTTCCCTGGTGGCGCAGTGGTTGAGAGTCCGCCTGCCAATGCAGGGGACACGGCTTTGTGCCCCCGTCCGGGAAGATCCCACATGCCGCGGAGCGGCTGGGCCCGTGAACCATGGCTGCTGAGCCTGCGCATCCGGAGCCTGTGCTCCACAACGGGAGAGGCCACAACAGTGAGAGGCCCGTGTACCGCAAAAAAAAAAAAAAAAAAAAAGATGTCTGTTTAACTTTGTTGAGACTAGTATTTCCAAAATGGAACTAGTTTTTCATGGAACATATTCAGGGAAATACTAGTGTAAAGTTTAAGGATAAAGGCTCTCCTTTGCAATACAGTCTATACACTGGGGTTAAGATCTATTATTATTATACATAATCTCAGATGTCTTATAAACACATAAAAATGAGATCCTCTATCATAATGATTTTCAGGAACTTTCTCTATTCCAGAAAAAAAAACAATAAAAATTCTATTAGATTGAATGAGCTAATATAAAATAAGGCTTTTTGAACTCTGCAGTGAAAGGACACTATAAACAGATGCTAATATTGTTTTCTGTATCTTTGAACAGATTTTTTTTCAAAAGATAGCTCAAAGTAAATAATTTATAATTTTATCTACGGAAAAGTTCTTACACTGTAATCAACTTCTAATCCATAGCTATGGATTAATCTTATATGAAATAGTTTGGTTTCCTGTATTGCCAATAATGTGTGATTCTATCCTTTTATTAAAGAAATATTTTCTGAAGAAGGTCATAAATATAGTTGTACACATAAACACACACACATATCCATATAAAATGAAAACATGTTCCTCCACTTCAAGTCTCCTTAAAAGCTGTAATTATTACATTACATATATATTTTGTTACATAATAGTTAAAATGCAAAGTATTTAGTTCTATAAAACGTTCATTAAAAATCTTCAAAATTTATGTTAATATGTTTTGCTCTTTAAGGCAATTGATACCTAAGGTTATTTTGAATATGAATATGAATTTTACATTCCAATTACTGAAAATTCAAAAAGGCAGACCCATAAATATGTTATTAAATGTGATATAGCATGTCCACCTTGAAAATTGTTTCTATAAGTCTGGCATGTATAATACAAGGGAAAGGAGATACCCTTCTTTACAGTATTGTTTAAGCTCTCAAAAATAAACTTTATGCAAAAAGACAGGGATATAAGTTCATTTAATTTCTCAGTTGGGAGGTCTTCATTAGATACAGATGTCTTTAACTTTTTTCTGAACCATGACTATTGTAGTCAGGTTATTTTCCCACTATTTTGTCTTAGTGGTAATTGAATTCACTTTGAATCTCTGAATTTCATGTTGCAATTTTCAAAAGATTCTCTTAGAAAGAGGACTGGAAAATATAACCATGAATTGTTTGTGAGGATTAAAATCTAATAGGCAACTTTTGGTTGATATGTTTTCTGCTTAAGCTTTAGAAGGAAGCACAGTTCACCGGGAAGCACAATGGTTCCAGGTAATGTTTGTGAAGGGCTTTACACCTGGAGCCCTGTATAAATGTAAGAAGCCTGAGTGAGATGAGCCTTAACAGCACTTTGATTACTGTCCACAGAGGACTTCTTTAACAGTTACTATGGCATCATGGCAAAAAAAAAAGTTTCTAGGCAGCAGCTCTCATTTCTTGCACTTCTTAGTGCTCTGTATTTATTGACTATGGATTTCCCTTAGAGCAATCATAGACAAAGCAATTACTTTACAATGTTGATTTGGTCTAGATCTGGTGTACCGCCAGCAGAGCTTTGTAATAACATTCAGCAGAAAGTGGTGTGTACTAAAGTCATGTTCTGTCTTTCCATTTTGTCTTTCTCGTGCTGGGTTGTCATATCCCAGTTCACATGACTGGAGGTGTAACATATTTGCTTTAAGTACTTTTCTCAGAGACAGCACAATTAAAGCATGGAGGGGGTGGAGTGGGGCAGAAGAATTACCAACATTTATAACAGGCTCCATTTTATCTTCATTCCACATCCATTGTGTTACGACTAGAGAATGGTGATGATTTCTCCTGGTTTTCTCTTTTCCCTTTTTTTCCCTCATCGTTTGCCCTTGTAAAAAATGGGCAAAAATATGCAGACATAGTAGGATCCTTAGGATCTATGACATAAATAAATTAGATAATGTATGTAAAAGTTCATGGTATGAGTGTGCCCAATATGTAAAAACTATTTTTTAAAGCTAGGTATTATTCATATTTAAAATAAACAGCTGAATGAGAGTTTGGAACCACAGTACTTTTTTTTGGCAGCAATTCAAATGAAGAATTCTAAAATTCAGATAATTTTATTTTCCTTACTTTCTTCTGTGCTTTAATCATTATGAATTATAAAGAATACTTTACTTTTGAATATATGCCAATGTCACATACATTTTCGACTTTTATACTTTGCCAGAAAATGCTTCCAAACAAAATATTCACTTCAACTGATTCTTTTAATTCTACTCTTGGATATCTAGTCCAACCCATATGTACTCCAGAGGACTTTTCTTAGATCCAAACACTTTTTATTTCAGAACCATCATTACTAAGTCTTATTGTATTTCATGAAAGCTGTGCAGCTTAAATAAAAGTATTCTTTTTTCTCTATAAATTCTAACTCCTAAAATAATGAGGTTCAGCTTTATTTTTCTAATAAGAATAAAATATTTTGCCTAGGGTTACTTGTCTTCTCTTTTCATATCTTCAGTTGTCCCTTTTGGAGACTAGTTACAAGTATTTAATTCAGGAATAAAAAAGTATTAAGTGTTTTTAATGCTAGTGAATACATCTGTCTTGCCAAAGTAAGTTGCTGTTGGCTACAGAGCTAATTCTTTTGGCAGAAGTTTGATTCTTATTGTTTGAATATAATTAGTGAGTTGGATGCCTGTGAAAACAAGATAATTTCTAAAAAAAAAAAAAAAAAAAAAAATCTACAGATGGACCACAACTGTGGTTATGGCAGCAGCAATTTATTTTACAGTCTTTTAACTCACTATATTCTGTCCTCCAACCTCAGTACCACCATCTCTTCAATCCAAAATTGCTTGCAATTCTTTATACTTAAGACAGCTCTATGAAAGAAACATAACAAAGAAAACATATGATATAGTCTAGTTACTCATATTTCTGAAGAATTTCCAGACTCCAAACCTCCACTGGCTGTTTCAGAGGCCTTCAGTGAAGAATGATTCTTCCCTGGAACTCAGATACCTGCCAAGCTCTCAACTATCTCTTTAGTGGCCATGAATAATTGTTGGTATATGTATTAGTCTGCTCGGGCGGCAATAACAAAATACCACAGACTGGGTGGCTTAAACAACAGATATTGTCTCACAGTTTTGGAGGCTGGGGAGTGGAAGATCAAGTTCTCCAGCAAGAACTTTCCTTCTTGGATTGGATTTCCCCTTCTCACTGTGTGCTCACATGGTCTTTCCTCAGTACATGCACGTTGAGAAAGAAAAGAAGTAAGCTTTCTGGTGTCTCTCTCTTTTAATTTTTTTTTTTAATTGAGGTATAATTGACCTAACATTTTATTAGTTTCAGATGTACAGTATAATGATTTGATACTTGTTATTTGATACTTGATATTTGATATTTTAATGTTGTTAAATGATTACCACAATAAGTCCAGTTAACACCCATCACCATACATAGATACAATTTTTTTTCCAAGATCCACTCTCCTAGCTACTTTCAAGTATGCAATACAATGTTGTTAACTATAAGTCATCATGCTGTACATTAAATTCCCATGATTTATTCATTTTATAACTAGAAATGTGTACCTTCTGACTTCCTTCACCCAATTTGTCCACCCCCATCCCTGCCTCAAGCTACCACCAATCTGCTCCCTGTATCCATGGACTCATTTCGCATGTGTATGTGTTTGTTTTTTGAGATTCTGCATATAAGTGAGCTTATATGGCATGTATCTTTTTTTTTTTCCTGACTTATTTCATTTAGCATGATGCCCTTGAGGTCCATTTATGGTGTCACAAATGGCAAGGTTTCCTTCTTTTTATGGTCAAATAATTCTCCATTATGTATACATATCACATCTTCTTTATCTATTCATCCATTGATGGATATCTAGGTTGTTTCCATGTCTTGGCTATTATAAATAATGCTGCAAAGAACTTGCGGTTTTTTCCTTTGTATAAATAACTGGAAGTGGAATTGCTGGATTATATGGTAGTTCTAATTTTAATTTTTTGAGGAACCTCCATACTGTTTTCCATAGTAGCTGCACTAATTTATATTCTTACCAAAAATGCACAAGGGTTTTCTGTTGTCCACATCCTTACCAACATTTGTTATTTTTTGTCTTTTTGATTATAGCCATTCTAACAGATGTGATGTGACATCTAATTGTTGGTTTGGTTTGCATTTCCTTGATGATTAGTATTGTTTAACACCTTTTCATGTACCTTTTGGCCATCTATATGTCTTCTTAGAAGATTTTTTGGTATTTTTGCTGTTGAGTTATATGAGTTCTTTGTATATTTTGGATATTATCCCTTTATCAGAAAAATGATTTGCAAATATTTTCTCTCATTCAGTAGGTTGTCCTTTCATTTTGTTGGTGGTTTTCTGTCTTTTCTTGTAAGGACACTAATCCATCTAACCCGGACCCCAAGCTTATGACCTCATTTAACCTAATTACTTCCTTACAAACCCCATCTCCAAATACAGGCACACTGTGGGTTAAGGCTTCAATACATACCCATACATTTTGGAGGAACAAATCATGTAGTCCATAACAGTATGCTTAGCACCTGAATTTTCGATATTCAAAAGAGATCTACTATTTATGGTAACACATAAGTTTTATATATTTAATGATGAAGATAAAGTTCTCTCAATGTACAATAGCATAGCTGCTTTGGAAAGCAGTTTGGTGGTTTCTTAAAAAGTTAAACATAAGTTTACCTTATGACCCAATAATTTCACTACTAGGAATCTACTCCCTTAAAATGAAAACTACATTCACAGAAAGACATGAACATGAATATTCACAGCAGCATTATTCAGAATAGCCTGACACTATGAACAATCCAGATTTCCATCAGTTTGGCAAGCTGATAAATAAAATGTGGTATATACATGCAAGTCAATACTATTCAGTATAAAGAGAATGAAATACTGATATATGGCTTCAACATGAATGAACCTCCAAAGCATTATGCTAAATGAAAGAAGCCAGATGCAAAAGGTTACATGTTGTATGATTGTATTTATATGAAGTGTTTCAAAGAAAAAAAATTATAGAGAAAGAAAGCAGAGGTTTCCTAGGGCTGGTGAGGGAGCAGGACTGATTACGAATGGGACGCCAGGGAACTGTGGGCAGGGGGGATGTTGAAAATGCTCTAAAACTGAATTTTGGAGACAGATGTACAACTCTGTGCATTTAGTATCCCTGTATCATTTTATTTACTGTCAAGTCAGATTCTTGCCATTTTTCAGTAAGATTCAGTCCTATTATCCCCCTGAAATAATCTTTGATTTCTGGAACTCATTTCAGTGTTGTCTCTAACCCTTCTGATTTCAGGGAAGAATTCTCCTCTCTAAACATTACTTTACCCTAGAGGACTTATGTTTCTTAGGTTTGCTTTATGTGAAACCTTTTCTCTTCTCTTATCAAAGAAACTTGACCTCCAGATTACCTGACAGATGCACTACAAAAGGGCACATTTATGAGAGAGTGGGTGTTGCAACATGGTATAGATGAAAATGTCTGGGCTGTTGGAAAGAGAGCATCCTCTATTCAAATCCTGGCTCTATTTCATGCTAGCTGAGTGATTCTGTCTAGGTTACTTAATTTTTCTGAATTTATCTCCTCATCTCTAAAATATGGATGACATCAGCAGGATTGTTGGGAATGTAAGTTAAAAATTAGTGGTAGAAGTTATACAATGTTGGTAACATAGTTTATATAGCCTTTTAGTATTAAATGTGTTCTCTTCTTTTATTCCTGGAAAATATTTCTTTAACATATTGTACAATTCATACATTTAACTAATTCAAAATTACACTGCCTTTAGCTAAATAGGATTTCTCTCCATAATTGAAGAAAATTATTGAATCAGTGACTAAGCATAGTGACACAACCACCAACAACACTGTTGTTTTGAGTATAATGGGCACAGCAAAATAACTTTCAAGGGCAATATAAGAAAGCAGCTTATGTCAAATATTTGTCATATGATTTAAGTCTTTTTATTCGATGTTATGGGCTTGAACAAACCTATAGCATTTAATGATTAAATGATACAATCTACTAGCATGAGCCTTTGTGGGAAGTGACTGGTTGGTTTCACTTTAATTCATTTTAGAGAGGTTCTTATCACAGCTAAGCCAGAGAAAAAAGAGTTTAGAGGATAGCTATTATTTAAAGATAGGACAGCAGCAGTCACTTGGGATTTACAGGAACAACATAACAGAAATAGGGGTCCACAAATTGTTAAGAATTTATATAAGTCCTTACCACAACCCACTAGATTTTTTTAAGGTATAAATACGTTTTTATCTCTTCAATAATGGAGATTAACTTTACCATTATGCATCTGAAATGTTTCCAATCCATTTCTTAGCACCCAGTTAAATCTCTATGATATCTTCAGGTTCTTGTTTATCACAGTCTTACCTTTCTATTAAATATTAGTATACGAATCCTTCAGCAAGTTAAGAGTCATATGACTCTGTACAACCAACATATGCTATTAATTTTCTAGTCAATAGATTTTTAAATGCATTGTACAAAGCAAAGAAAACAAACAAAACCAGAAGAGAAGCTTGCTATTGAGAACAAAACATTTCTTCTCTGCAAAACAAGGAACAACAATAAGTTCTCTAAACTCAGAAGTGCTTCTTATGGTTTCATAATTGATTTAGATATATATCATTTCTAACATGCAAAAATAAAGAAAATAGACACTAGAAAATGTATGGATATGTCCAAACAGTTTTGATTTTGAAAATTCATTGTAATTTGAATTGAATATATTACTATTATCTTTAAAATAGAGTTGCACATCTGCCTTCTTTTAACTTCAAAATCGTCAAAGCAATGTTTCCCAGAGTATCTTACAATAATGATTTTTCAGATTATTATTTTCCTTATTCTATTTAAATAAAGATTCTAGGTCTACACACACAACACACACACACACTTATATTTGCTATATTCTATATTTACAAAGCTAAGGCTGAAGAGTGTGGATGATAAGGATCTGGACACAGATATAATTTTAATCCTAGGTCCACTATTAGTACTGTGCCACTTTAAGAAATTTAGTTAAACTCTCAAAATCCTTGCTGCTTTATCTGTAAATTGGTGATAATAATAATATCTACCAGCTACGGTTGTTTTGAAGATCATATGCTGCATCGTAGTAAATAATAAATTTTAGTTAATATTGTATATTTACTGATAGAGTCTTTAATATTTTTATTCCCCCAAAGTTTGACCATGAAAGAAAGAGTCAATGGAAAAATTAATATTTCTCTGTAATTATATGATTTTTCTTTATGGGTTATCACATCATCATAGCATTTAAAGGAAAATTCAAAGTTTTGTTTCAATTTCTAAAACCAGGCCATTTCATCCCTTGCATGTGGTAGGGGTATGCTTAATAAAGTGTTTATTCCTTCTTGATAATTAGCAACAGATAGTCTATTTCATGCTTTCTCAAATTTCTCTGACTTCCTATTGCTTGCCTTTCTAGTTATTGGATCACTATAGAGAAAATTGTGTGGACATCAGTAGGCCTCACTGATAAGTTCAGTTTTTTGTAATTTAAAAAAAATAGCAAACATTCAATTTTGTACAATGGAATTGATTGAATACTTTAAATAGCAAATTTAGCTAATAAAGTCTTCCTTAGAAGCTTAAGACACTCTTAAAAATAAAGTAGATGAATTCATTATTCTATGAAATTTACTTTGATCTTGAGATTGCTCTATCCCACCCAACTAGCTAACCAAACAGGAGTTCAATTTTTATACGTAGCATGTGGGTTCTTTGTCTTTTAATTCTCTGTAAGTCAGCATGTTTCCAAGGAAACTGAATTCAGTTTTTATCTGTGTACTGCCAAACACAAATTTGGGCTATGGGTAGGGTCTACCTGGATCAAGATGACATACAATATTAATCTTGTAGTGACTAAAAAATCACCACAATACCATATGAGACCCTTTGAAAGCATTCCAAAAGATGTTGTGTCTTCATTTTGGGGTACTTTGTATAACAGAAACAGTTATATTATTCTTGATTATCACCAAGACAAATAATGCCAAATGATATCACAGTTTTCTGTAACCTTAGTGATATAAGAAATTTGCATGAGGATCAGAATAAAAGAGAGACTTTTTCATTTTATTTATCTACCTAGATGATAGGAGCACAGATTACCAAGGATGGTGAAGAGGGTATATATCTTCTGCTACTTTTTGTGTAATGCTAGAATCAACTTTCTTCATACTCGAAAATAAATTACTGTTCTCAAGCAAAGTCCTTGTTTTTATTATATATCAGATTCTCTTACAATTTCAAAAGTATTATTCCTTTCTAAACTTTTATATTAATTAGGAAAAGAAAGTTAATTGTTCTATTTCTTGTTATGAAAAAGTAGCATGGTATTAAAATAAAATTCTTCTTTATAAAAAATATTTTGAGAGTTTTATGAAGAATCTAATACTTGGAAATCTTGACATAACTAAGATGAAGCTCAAAGCTTCTTTTAAAAGTAAAATTATCAGAAGATTGGAAACTTTTATAGTTACTGAAATAAATTATTATGTATATATAAGACTTTATATATATATATATAACTATTTTTATATATATATAAAACTTTTGAATCTGAAATTTGTTAATTTGGGGTGATGATAGTTGTAATATTAAAGAATACCCGATTTTCAGAAAAAAGTAGAAAAATAGCTTATTTTTTTGACGAGCATCAGACCTAAAGAATTTACATAGATAGTCAAGTGTTATTTGCGTGATGTATTTTCTTGGGATAGTGAGCCTCCTTTTAAGATTAGATTGTTCCTCAGCATTTAGGAATAAGTTCTGTCTGGGAGAAACAAAATGGGTGTATAGAAGTGCACAATTTGTTGAGCAATAACAATTGGGGATAGATAAAGCAGATTTTAGACAATTTCTTATATTTTTTCCTCTTAAGTCTGTTATAGTATTTTCTGGTAGCTTCTAATTCTCTCTCTAAACACTCATTCTCATAATTAATTATGTCTTTGTGTATCTACATTAGTTCACTAGTCTGAAAAATCATCATCTAATGGAGGACATTTTTAGGTTTTAGGGAGTACAATGATATCAGGAGTTAGTCTGGTAAAACACAAAATTACTGGGAGTCATCTGGCTTCCTCCTGAAATTTGCTTTTTTCTTGGATATAGGTATGTTTTGAGTATGGCATGTCTAATATTCTGTATCTTGAATACAAGATTGATTAATGCTCTCATTAAGCAGCAGAAACATGCACAGACTATTTTATACAAAGCAAGCTTCATTAAGGAAGACACGTTTGTCTTTTTTTTTTTTTAATCTTACACATTAATCCTCAGTGCCTAGAACAGTGCCTTACTCCTAAGGCATAGATGATACATCTGCAGAAAAGATTCTGAATAAAATATTCATATAGTCTAAAGATCTCTTTAATAAAGCTAATGAATCTATGGCTTTTTTTCTTTGTATTAAACCCAAAACAATAACAAATCAGTTTTTAGTTTGAATGAATGGTCAAAATTTATTGAATTGAAATTATAAACCTTTTACCTGCTCCTCCCCACTTAAAACACCCTGAATTATTGTCATGTTCACTTTCATTTGTATTAAGTAAAACTAATTTTGAATGGAGATGAAAAAATAGAATTACTTATACTTGACTAAGTGGTTTGAATTTTTTCCCCTATCAAACCTACCAAAGGTTTTGCCTCATTATATTTCTAGCTTAGGGTGATGGTTCTTTTACTAATTTCCTATGACACAGTGAATTTTTTCCCCTTCATTTTGACGTTCCTTTAACTTGTATTTTCATCACCTGGGTAACTCAACTGACAAGTATGTATATGAACACTGACACATCTCATCGATATATGTTGTAGTCAAGGAAAGTAATTTGTCCAGAGATCATAGCCTGCCCAGCAATTTATCTCACACCTGCCCAGACAGACACAACAGTCTAGCTCATCTATCAAAGTTCATGATGTAAGCTCAGTGGAATTTGAAGCTTACAATAAGAAAATGAAATGGGTGTAATCAAGATTACATGCAAGGTGCCATAGAGCATACAGTTACAGGGCCATACTTTAAATCAATTATTTGTCAACATCTAAACATTCAAGTATATTTGAAAATAGATATCCTTTTAAGTACATGTTTCTCGCATTATGACTTCAACCAACGTTTCATGGATTTTAAATATAATAATTTCCCATCATGAACATGTAAGTTTGTAGAAACACTTAAAAATCTTTGAAATCTTTTAACTTAGAATTATAAACTAGGGGTTATGTCCTAAATACATAGAAAGGCACATTACAAATAAAAATCTTTGCTTCTGTGTTTCCAGCACATTTTCATTGTCTCATAGAATTCAAATGCTAGAATAAATTCTGACATTAGTCAATCCAACCTAATGCAATAAACATTAATCCTTTCCAGTTCATTATGGTGGCATCTTAACATCTTTTAATGTTTTAATATATTACCTTCAAAATCTTGTTCACCAGAATGAGCACTTGAAGTAGATAACAGATAATGGTAACCCTACTTTACAGATGAGAAAACTGAAATTTAGAGAGGATAAGAAATTTGTTCAAAATCATACAACTACTACAAGTACCAAGAACAGACTCTAGATCTCATGAAACCAAGCTGTTTTTCCATGATTCAAAACTGCCTTTTATAGTATTTATGTGTTTCAGAAAGAGCTGGAATGGACATTGGAGGGCATCTGGTCTAACCTACCTGACTTTACAGAAAAAAAAATGAAGTTCAGGGTGAGAGGATAGAACTAAGATGAGAATTCAGGTTCCTAGAATCATCCACAAGATACGCTTTCTAGAACAAACGTCTCCTAAAATATTTGGTATGGTACTTGTTTACATTAGAGCATGTGAATTTATTGTCTCTATTTTAGCACTAATAATATAGAGGTAACATTTTCCAAACAAACTGTTCTAACCAGGAGATGATAGATGATTTTTTTAAGTGCCTATTCTCAAAACCTGTATATATCCAGGCACCACACTAACAAGAAAACCTTGTGGTTTGAAATTTAAATGAAAAGCATCATTCTTACGTACCATGAACCCACTGAAAGAGTTCAACTTTTTTTTTCCTACTCTTTATTTCAGCTTTGTAGATAGCAGAATTAGTCCTTGGAGCATAACTATATAGTCACAGAAATAATAGTTCACATGAACATGAAAACCTTAACTATTGGTTTCAGTTTATAGTTGGAAATTTTAGCATCTTTGTTGTATAGATTACATTTTAATATAAATAAGTCAGTGGATAAAAAACACATTTTGTTTTTAGGTAGACTTATGAAATTAATGTTAATAATAAGATCTTAAATATATTAGCATCTAATTAAAATAACAGCATTTGAATTAATTGATCTATTTATTCCTACTCTAGCCATCTTCAGATTTCATACACATGTAGTACAGGGCACATGTTAAACAAATTAATATGACATGGTGTGATAAATATCCTAAGTTCCACTTTTCCAAATGCTTCAAATGTACATAAATGTTTTGAAACTTATGTAAAGATTTGTGAAACTTATGTCTGTGCTGGCAAGGAAGAAGGGGAAAACAATCTGAAGGGATTACATTTACTTAATTTCTCTGGGTCAGATGCTTCAAAATCCAGTACTTCAGAGAATGAAAATATGAACAAAGATCCAATTTGTCACATATTTTAACAGTTCAATAGATCTCCTCATCTATGAACTAGAGAACTATTTATTGTCTGCCTGGGCTTGAGATGAGGAAATGGAAAGAGTGGTTGAATCCCATGATAAGGTTGTGAGGTATCATCCTGTTCATTTCGTAGAGTACTATTGTTATTGATGCGAGCACAGAGAGAGCAGGTCACAAAGATCCAATGCCATAACTTTTGTGTAAATAGTATCAGATTTTGGGGCTTCCCTGGTAGTGCAGTGGTTGAGAGTCCGCCTGCCGATGCAGGGGATACGGGTTTGTGCCCCGGTCCGGGAAGATCCCACATGCCGCGGGGCGGCTGGGCCCGTGAGCCATGGCCGCTGAGCCTGCGCGTCCGGAGCCTGTGCTCCGCAACAGGAGAGGCCACAACAGTGAGAGGCCCGCGTACCGCAAAAAAAAAAAAATAGTATCAGATTTAGCAGCCAGAACAACACTGAACTTGAAGTTAGGAAATGTACAGCTTGGTTTTGTCCTCAAGTTTCTTTGGTGTCCTTAGTGCTCACATAACCTCAGGCATCTGTTTTTTCAGTTACAAAAGATTGAAGTTAGACTTGAGGATGTGACTTTCCTTCTACTTGTGAGTCTGTCATGAGGCGACACTAAGAAGATCTTTTTGAAGTGTTGGATTTATGGGTTTTGATATCCTTGAAATCTACCTTGGTTTCTATTCAAAGATAACTCATATTAATACAGCTCATTTATCCTTTGACTAACTGTTGGGCACTCACTACGTACTGGACTGTGTAGCCTGCACTGTGGAAAGTACCCATCGCCACACAGCACTGTGAGGCTGCAGTCATTACATTGGTTTAAGACTATGCTATCTGCTATCCTTCAGCTGGTAAGAATTACTGTACTCTCTCTTCAGATGAACTATTTCATTAGGCAATATGTGACCTCTGGTTGGAGCGTATTGTTCTAATAATTACCCCGAGAGATGGAGAAAGCTGTTTACCTTAGCATTTTAGCATCCTTATTCTTTGTGATGAACTTTTGCTGCTTCTAGAGTTACAAAAATGCCATAGTATTTCTTAAGTTTGGCTTATGTAGCCCTCAGAGAACAATTGTGGCGTTTGATAAGTTTTATGCCATGGCCACAAATCTTTTTTATGAGCTATTGTTTGCTCTATTGTGATAACCTTAAGACTAGCACTGTAATTTTACTTTAGTGTTGCAGAGTGCTTTTACTGTGTTCTCAGATATTTTCATTTTTCAAGCACAAAAATGAGACTGTCTAAAAGCTGCAGCTGTACTATATGTGAATGAGTTTTGGTCTTGTTTAAGTGACCTAAGAATAAATAAGAGCAATCATACAGTACAAAGGGACATCAATGAGGGGGAAAAATGTTACTTCAAACCATTCCTGTAACTTTATATTATTTGTTTCTGTATACAAATCTTAATAAGATTTCTGTCTTTTTCTCGCTATTGCTGTCAACTAATTTTTCCTTGTCAGGTTTTGCCTTGATAGCAATGTCAGTAAAGTTTGTACATAAAGATAATATTTTTTCTTTTGATAAAACTACTACTGTATTGCCTCAGTTTTCCATTTGGCATAACGAATAAAGGCCAAGAAGGTCTAGAATACATTTTTAAAAAAAGAAAAAAAATTTACATTTTTGTGTTTTGATATTTTCTTTCAGATGCAAATTTTATGACTGTTAATAACTAACATTTAGTAATAATAGTTATTATTTATTATGCATTATGATGTGTTAGGCAATGCATCCTGTATTTTATATTCATTGTTTTTGGTGGATATCATCCCCATTTAACCACTGAGTAATAGAGGCTTAAAAAATTTACTTTGGGGACTTAACCAAAGACTTAGAGAACAGATTATTATAGTCCATTGAGAGTCATTAGAACAAAGCATATCTTATTGCCACATATTCCCTCATGCTTTTCTAACTCTCTGAAGCAATTAAATAAGAGGAAAAGTGTAGCCTAAACTAAGTATGTGTTATTTTAATTTTTTATTCATTGCTAGTTATGAATTTCTTGTTAATTAAAGGTACTTAATGACTGATGACTTTGAAATCATGTGACAATCTGTTTTAACCAAAATAAGATAATATATGCCATCCAGAGAGTTGTGCCTTTCTTAGCCCCAGTGGTCACCTATGACCTGAGTTGTATCATAATGCAAAACCTTTTGTGGCTTTTTATGCTGAAATCACCTTCAAAGCTTTCGTCATATTTTTCAGAATGTCCGCAGTGATCAGTGATATGCATCTGTATTCACTGAGGATGAAAACATCTTTCCAAATTGGTCAAAGTTAATCAAATGAAATTAAAACTCTGCTATACTTGGCATATGAAATATTCAGTAAACTTGAGTTTTGTTATTATTGTTCTTAGCATTAATATTTTGAGTTTATGTCTGTTAACTACACTGAATGACCAAATTAAGAAATACTGTTTGCAGCACTAAGAGTAATGAGATTAATTTTCTTATTTGGCTTTGGAATGACTCCAAAGGCAGCTCTAAAGGAGAAAATCTAAAATTTCTTTGATTAGTGACAGTATGAGGTAAATGCATACTTTCTCAAGTGATGCAATGAAGGGCACTGTTAATTGGAATAATGAGGGCTAGTTTGTTTTATCAAAAACCCTTTTCAGTGCTTGATAATAATTTCACAATCGATAATATAAAAATGAAATAATAAAATTAAACACTTATGTAGAGCCTACTGTATACCAGGCACTGTTCACTTTGTATCGATTCATTTCCGCATAACAACTTTGTGAAGTAAGCTCTATTATTATCATCACCATTTTATAGATGAAGAAAGGGAGGCATGAGCTAAAATGTAGTAACTTGACCAAGGTAACAGAGCCAGCAAGTGGCAAGGCTAGAATTTAAACCCAGATAGTCTGGCCCTGGAGTCTATGCTCATAACGCTGGGAACAATCAGCAACAACCACTTTAAAGTAAAATAGGAACTCATTGACTGACATAAAGATTATGAGGTGAAATTTAAAAATAACTAAATCAACGTCATTAAATTGACTTTAAAAATTATATTTTTATGTTTTAATCAAAACCAGTAACACATTCAATTAGATTTTATATTCATATACTTGTTTTCCATTAACAAGAATTTTAAAAATCTTGCAAGACATATAAGTTTTGTTTAAATGGAATAATGGAGAAACTTCTGGTGGTTCTTGACCCACAGCACTTTAAAATATTCATACAAAGTTGTCCAGCATTTTGGAAAATGATGTTTCTTTATAAACATTGTTATTTTAAAGCACAATATACATGAAAAATGTTATAAATAAAATATACTCAAAAGACATTAATTTTCAGGTCACTAGACGCACTAAAGGCAATTAAAGAGCAATTTTGAATATTCCTGGTTCATATGAAAACTAGCTTATGTTGATCTCACGAGCAAAGAGTGGCCTCTAGTTGTAAAAAAAAAAAAAAAAAAGACAAAAAGTTAAAATATAGGAAGATGTTTTAAATATGTCTCCTAGGAAACATTATTTTACTTTTGTTTTAAAGAAAAGAATCAATTTATAACAGTGATGCATGTTTTAAGACTTGTGAATTTGTAAGTTTTTACTGAGGAAATGAAAACAATAATTTGAGCGTTTTTATCCCTTCATTTCTATTATAAGTTTCTGCAAAATGTTAATCCTATTTTTTGGGAATTAAAATTCCTCTGAACTATTTTGCTGAATATATCTGAAATTTGGGTACATGAATAAGCTTTTAAATTACTTGAATAAAAAAGTTTATGCTTGCTCAATTGTAGTATTTTTTTGTAAGAATTTACCTAATGCTTTTTACTTTAAGCAGCATGTGCTACCTTTTGTCTTAATGATAATTTCAGATATCCTGGGATTTGTCGCTAAAGTAATGTTAACGTGAGATCTATTGTTATATGTTGAGATAATGAAGAAATATCACTTATATATTTAGATTCCATTTTGAGAGAATCTTAGCTGTTGCAGTTTGGTTTCTTGTTTGTCCAAAGGAGTTAGTCACTAGAAATCTTACATGAGCTTATCCGTGGAGATTTGTGAGAAAGGGAATCCTTGTGCACTGTTGGTGGAAATGTAAATTGGTGCAGCTACTATGGAAAACAGTATGGAGGTTTCTCAAAAAACTAAAAATAGAGCTACTGTAAAATCAATTTTACAGACCATTTTTAGAGAAGACTAAAAGGTTGAGAGCTTGCTAGAAATAAAGAGCTAAATTCCTTTACAGTTACTTAGAAAGAGAATTTCTTGCTGGAAAAAGTCAAATTACATACACTAAATTAGTTTTTTTTTTTTAATTTTTAAAGAAAAAATTATTTGTGTCTCCAAAATCCAAACTACTTTAAGCTTTCATCTATGATGGGTGTAATTTTACTATATATATATATATATATTTTTTTTTTTTTTTTTTTTTTTTTTTTTTTTTCAGTACGCGGGCCTCTCACTGTTGCGGCCTCTCCCTTTGCGGAGCACAGGCTCCAGACGCGCAGGCTCAGCGGCCATGGCTCACGGGCCCAGCCGCTCCGCGGCTTGTAGGATCTTCCCGGACCGGGCTGCATCGGCAGGCGGACTCCCAACCACTGCGCCACCAGGGAAGCCCTACTATTTTTTAAAAAATGTTTTTCTCTCATTTTTCTTGGAATGAATCATTGAAAATATTAATGATTAGGGAGCTTAAATTATTTCAATTTATTATGTTACAATATTGTTACCATGCAAAATTTTTTCTTAGATCATTTCCCATGAAATTATATTTTTTCAATTCTAATACAATGTCTAACAATGCTAAGGTTTTAATCTCTGATATCTTTTATTAAAATGTTACTGAAAGAGATCATATTTTCCCACCTTTGGAACACTGCTACTTCAGAATTTAAACATAAATTTAATTACCGAAGCCTGATGGAGCAGGAATTGCTGAGGGAGGGAAATGTTGCTGAATTAGAACTTGAACTTGAGTCAAGAGTTAATCATTTTTAGAATTGTGCTGGCTTCTTAATAGTGCTTGTTTGAAACTTCCAGAAACACATTTCCATCTTAACCCCATTCAGGAACATTGATTTACAACTAAATTATAGGTGCCAGATAATGAGTAGTATGCATAAATACAGATTCTGGCTTTATTTTGCTCTTCTTCGGTAGAGATATCTTTCCAATAATGGGAAGTTTATCCTCTTATCCTGTGGGTTCTATGGAGAAAAATGATCTGTTAGTGCTTTTAAATGAAAATCCTGCTGAACAAGACTGCTTACTCTTGGCACCTGGGCAAAGGAAAAAAGGTGGATTTTTTTTTCCTTCGGAAAAAAGGGAAAGTATTGTGTAACCTGTCATGTAGCTCATTACAAAATCTGAACTTCAAAAGACTGAACTAGCAATAAAAGAAAGAACAAGTTAGGATTCATAAATCAGAACTTTGAACTGAAATGAGAGAGTAGGACTTATAAACTCAATCAAAATGACATCTGTCCAAAAAACACTGATGTATTCCTTAAAGTGCATGGGAAAGATTTGTAAGTCAAAAATATTTTTAATTTAGGATTTATCGGCGTGATTCATGACTGTCCTAGATTTTATAAATCTGCTAATGAGCTTGTAAATGTAGCATTTTTTTTGAAAATTTATTTAAAGCGTATTGTATAAAGCTATTCTGAGGTATGTAAACTATTTTGTTTATATATTGTTTTCTTAAAATTCTAAGATTCAAACTAGAGAGTCATCTCCTTAGATCTCAGTTATATGTTAATTTGGTACTTCAAGCCCAGGTTATTTTATGAGGAATGTTAATGAGTTTTGTGGGAATATGTTTAATTTTTTATATTGAACATGAATCTGGTCTTATATGGTTGTTTTTCTTTTAATACTTCTTTATTGTCTACTCTGTGTCCAGCTGACTCACTTCTGTCATCACTTTCTAACTGTCATCACTTTCTAACTCTGTGATACTTACCCACACCAAGTATCCCTTTAGCAGGCAGACTCATTTATATTTCTTTCTAAGAACAAGAGTTTTGCAGAGTTCTTTAAACAGTTTACAGCATCTTCATGTTGCAAAAGCATCTTATTTTGAACTGGGCATTGCTTTGCCTGCTGAGTGAAAGGAAAATCAGAGCATCATCTTCAAACTGGATGGAGATGAATAACTGTATAATATCATTTATGGAAAAACAAGGTTTCTACACATTTATCAGTCATGAGGTTTATGTTATAATAAGTTCTTCCAAGGGCTTTATGTTGATATATCCACATATCAGTACAGCCATAGAATCTTTGTAGTAGAGTTGGATCTCAAATTTCAACTCATTTTGAGTATTAATGACTTTAGCTTTTTAAATCCATCCGTGTGTGTAAATTTGATAAAAATCACTAAAATAAGATTAACTTAATTTGCTTTTATCAATTACTAAGAAATTCACAAGATTCAAATTCTAACATTACCAAGCGGTAGATTGTGAACAGACTCCTCATACCCACTTTCCCCAATCACCCAGTTCCTCTTCTCATGAAAACCAGTGTTGCAAATACCTTCTGAAAGATTCTTACTACAGTTGACCCTGAACAACATGGATTTGAACTGTGTGGGTCCACTTATACATGGATTATTTTCAATAGTAAATACTACAGTACTGCATGTTTCGAGGTTGGTTGAACCACGGATGCAGAACCATGGATGTGGCGAAACCTCAGGTACAAAGGAACCGCACATGTGGAGGGCTGACTACAAGTTGTACACAAACTTTGAACTATGCAGAGGGTTGGCATCCCTAACCCCCAGGTTGTTCAAGGGTCAACTGTATAATAATTTAAAACAATACAGAGGAGTATGAAGATTAAAATTTTAAAAAGTTAACCCAAATCCCACCTTCCCAATAACCATTGTTAATATGTCATAAACATTATTTTAATAATTTCTCAATGCATATATGCAGTTGGAAAATAGAGACAGATGAATAGAGATGAATACGTAGAAGTAATTTAATTAAATAATTATTTACATGTGATATTAGGAAAAGAGGTATTATATTTAATTTTGCTTCATTATAATATATATTAGTTTCTGAAAAAGCTCTACTATGTTATGGGGAAAAAAACCCTGAAAAAATTTGACAGCTTGGATTCATTGTGCACTTTTTGCTACCTGTTTCAACTTAGCATGACACCCAGTAAATTTCTGCTTGTAAGATGTTGTAAATAGCATACTTACTACACCTTCTGAGGAACCCCAAACCTTGATTGCTAATATTTATGTATTTTTTTTGTTATCTATATTATCAAGAATGCATTTTATTTTATAATAGTAATTTCCAACTTTTTATTAGTTTTCTTTAATTGAAATGGATTCAATGCTTAGTACCAGTTTTATTACTACAGTTGCTTCATTTCTGAGTGTTTTTGGGTAATCTCTTATTTAGTTGGATTTTTATTTTATAGTTTAAAAATGCAGGTCATTTAAACAAAGTTTTACATGATGTCATATATATATAATAAAGCACAATTTCCACTTACCTTGGTCTTCAAATATTTTTTATTTGGTATTGCATTGAATGATTATATTTTAAAACACTGTACATTAACTTTTGTAAAAATACTACCTGTATCTTCTAGTACAAAAAAACCCCAAAACACTAAATTTGTATCAGGAATGTAGAGATATTTACATCTTAAAAACCAAAAAGTGAATTACAATACTGCTACACTGCAGTCATTTCTGCTTTTTAAAATAAATATTTTATGTGATAACATTCAATGTGATGAGCAGTTATGAACAACAGACATTTACATATACTTCCAAAGTCTTATTGAGACTATCCTATTTGCACTGGATACCAATCATAGGTGCAGCCATAGTTAGTATCACATGCATATGCCTGTTGGTTCATAATGTGCATATTTGGAGTATTAATCCCATATTGCTGAGTGTCATCATTACAGTTCTGGTCAGTCCCTGTTGTATTACCAGTCCTAAAACTGGTCTGTGTGCCAACAGACACAAAATGACTTTCAGTACTGCTGTAATTTGTGATACTGTAAACACCATTTTGAGGTCTTGCCCCCAAATATCTCTTAAGCAGATGGAAGTAACCTCTTGTTATAATCTTCTCTATATCTAAAGGTATTTAATCCATTGTTTTTTGTGTGAATAATGGGTCCGATGGACTCCTCTGCCCCTAGAATGACCTGAACCTATTCTTTTTAATTCGTTTCTCTCCAGAGTGTCCATACTTATTTCCAGATAGGGGCTCTTTCCAACTTCCTCCTAATCAAGATGTGTCAAACCATATATACTGTCTGCAGTCTTGGTCATCGGTGTAAGAAAACACGATATTGGGGGTTTAGTTGGTGGGGAAGAAGCTGGAGAGAATTGAGTGTGATGAGTTCCAGGAGGTGGCTTTGCTAACAGTGAGGTCTTGAGGGGTTGGGGGTGGCAATAGTTGAACTGGAGCTACTGGACTAGAGACCAGTGGAACTAAATAAGGTTCTTTTATTGTTTTAAAAAGGGTTTATCAGTACTGTGGTCTGTAAAATTCTTTTATGCTTGAAGAAGCCTGCCCATTGCCTTTAAAGTTGAAGGATCACTGACTCTTTTATAATCAGAATTATTAAATCATTAGATTTATTGAATGATTTGAATATGGATTTCTGGTAGCTGATGAATGGTATAATTTTGTGTGTGTGTTTGTGTAAAAGATTCACCTACAGCAGGTCACTAGAATAGGGGGATAGATCTTAGAGAATCAGAAAAACTTCTTGTTATGGTTTATCCTTCTTTTCCCCATCTTTACTGACCCCTCTGGGGACTGCCTCATCTAATTCCCTGTGAACTATAGTTCATTAAACATGTGAACTTCTTTTACAACTAATCAGTGGAGTATTTTGCAAACTCACAAACACATATTTGAGATCCCTTGTGTGTATATTTTTAATAGTAGCAAGGCTGTGTCTTCATAGGCAGAGTGAAGGAGCGAGTCAATGAATTTAATATTACAGATGGCCAATCTGAATAGTTCAAGCAAACATTATCTCTTCCTCAGTAGGAAATTTTTCTGCTTGAATTACTCTGGTAATTGCCTCAGGTCTCTACTTTACCTGAGTAGGCGAGGCGGTCTTCAGTTTCCTCTAAATATTCATAGCTAAATTAGACTTGACTGAAAAACTCAGCCTCACAGGGATTTCATGGGGAATTTGGAAGGTTCAAAGGGTTAGAGC
The DNA here is from genome assembly GCF_005190385.1 of Monodon monoceros. NCBI lineage: Eukaryota > Metazoa > Chordata > Mammalia > Artiodactyla > Monodontidae > Monodon > Monodon monoceros. The sequence goes on along the minus strand of NW_021703767.1, from coordinate 90,561,669 downwards.
CTGGTAGCCTGACCCCTAAATAACAAAGTGACAGCATTGTTGCAGTTTCAGTTCAGGTGTATGCTCCTATCTAGGTGGGTTGTTTTTTTGTTTTGTTTGTTTGATTTTTGGTCTCTTAAAATGTAATTTTTGATCTTTGGAAATATGAAAAATAGTTTCTTTTAGCGGAGAACACAGTATTCAGCTGATACTTGATATCTGACAAAATACAAATGAGTTCAAGTGAAAAAGAGTGGCTTATTATTTTCTCCTGCCCCCTGACCCTGGGACATGGTCTGTGAGCTTATGACCCTATGATATTATTTAACAGAGGATAACGCAACAGGAGACCCTTAGAGTCAGCTCTGAGAGAGATTTGGGCTGTGTCTGCTACTATGGGTGTAAGTTGTTGTTTTGGGAGAAGTACACCTGATAAAACACATTTCTTTTAGAAAAGGAAGTAGGATTTGAGGTAGGCTAATGGGTGATGAATAAATGATTCTAAATATATATATATATATAACAGTAAAATGTGATTTTTATAATCTAAAGTGCACTTTCATTCCTCTGTATAGTCCTATTGAGAATGAACTGGAAACATTGTCTATATTGTGGAATTGCTTGTGAATTTTAGCAGAGTATAGATATCTGTATGCCATTGCATCACTGCTTGTTTTAACTCAGGGTTTAATTCTATAGCTCTTTTTAGCAATCTTAATTGGAATACCATATCCCGAGTCAAACCAATCAATACAAAATCTATTTTACCCCTAATAAGCAAATGACTGGCTCCATTAACATCAGCAACTGCCTTGCCTAAGAAGTGAGGGAAGGCTGTTTGCTAGCTATTTCCTTACCATGAAAATTGCCTATGTCATGCATTTCAGAGACCCAATTTGAGCAAAGATTTTTCAGTGAAGAGTATAACAAATAAGCAGAAATGGAATTTGGAACTTGAGTTCAGACAACTCAAGATTGTACAGCAGAGAGTCAGGTTGATAAGAGAGAGAGGGTGAGAAAAACAGGATGATTTCACACACATTTTCATCTGCCTGAAAAAGGAAAAGAAAATGGTGAGGAGAAAAGATTCTCCTTACCTTTGGATGAAATTATCATCACCTGTACCAAATCTTTGAGCACTTTGAGGAGCCCAGAAGTGCCCTGAGGTTTATAGTAATTGCTTTGAGATGTTATTGGTTCAGAGGTATTTTAGCCCTAACAACTCATTTCAGGAAAGCCTTCCTCTTTTGATAGTTTAGGATCTTTAAAATGCCTTTCATTGTTACACTAAAAAATGTACTATGGTGGTTTTGACTATACAGGAAATGTCAATATTTTGGTGAATACATTTTGTTTTCTATTTGAGAGCTCTCTAAAGGAATATGTCTGTGCTTTCCCTTCATTTATTTATCTGTTCTATACTCTGTGCTGGGTAATGAAGATGAAAAGATGTTCTTTCCTTGAGGAACCCAGTGATACAGGGAGATAGCTATTAAAACTCAGAAACGTAAAGGCTAGTAGAGGTTTCCACCATGTTAAAGGAAAAGAAATTGTTTATTAATTTGCTTCACTTTTCAAAATAACATTTTTTTGGCTCTAATCTTGTACCAGCATTATGTGCTTTACACACTTGATCCCATTTAGCCTTTATAATACTCTTGTAAGTAGATATAACCAGTATCCCTATAGTAAAAATAAGGAAACTGAGATTAAATATTGCCACATTTCTGAGCCAAAGCCACACATCTAGTGAATGTCCAAGCCTGGATTCACATCCAGGCCTGTTGGATTCCAGAACCAAGTTCTTTACTCATTAGCTTAAACTTCCTCTCTACACAAGAATCATATTATATAATATGCATACATCAGTGACTGCTCAATAAAGAACATCCTTGATAATCCTTATCTAAATTTATTTTTTATTCTCAATTTGTATCATCTGCTTTTTTACACTGTGTTAGTATGTTATATCTCAATAGATTTGAGAACTGTTTGTTTACAATATTTTTTAAATGGATAGCGAATATTTACAAAATATGTATAACTTACTCTGGATATATAAAGTCTGTTTCTTACAGTTTGAAGCTTACAGAATTTTTATGGCTCATAGACATCTCCTTTATTACAATCTTCAGAGCATTTCTAATTTAAATGGGATAATTTGTTTAGTTCAAACCACTATTGTACTTTCTAAATATTAGAATTTATATATAATAGATTTAATACCATAATAAGCTGAGTGACCTACAATAAGATATTTTCTTGTTCAAAACTTGTATGAGTTTTTATTATAAAGTTTTAAGGCTGTATGCATATATTTGTTTTCTTAGATTATTCTAAAAGAAATTTGACAAAAGTACCCAATACTTTTGTTCACAATGGCTCAGTTTTCAGTTTTTTATTTCTTTATTCCAAACACACAACATTAGATAAAATATGAAATAGTTTTCTAAACTAAAAAGTCAGTTTCTTTGCATTGGCAATGAGGAGTATAGTATGCATCTCCCATGAAATGTAAATATCTGAAGACGCAGCTCTTGAAAGAGACAAAAACTTTCTCAAAGTTTGAAGACAAAGCCTGATGTGGAGCTCTGTTTCAAGTGAAATTGCATTTTAAAAAAATCAAATCCTCTTGCCATTTTCACCTGTAGTTACAGCTTTCTATAAGATATAAGCCTAAAGAAGTTAGTAACTGAACAAAATTATCTGTTAACTTTGAGATTGAATCCAAGATTTATTCTTCCAATAACTTTGTGGAGCAAAAGTGCCAAAATGTCCTTATAACTTCAGGTCAGGTTTATATAGCACCAACTGTAATATCACTGGACAGGGATAAATCATCACAAAGAGAGAGAAAAATAAAATCAAACCCTATCACCTAAATAAACTTCAATCTAGAAACCCAAATTCTAAATGAGAAGAAATAAATTTCTTCATTTCAGAATTTCTGATTCTAAGAAAGACAGCTTAAAAACATTTAGAATATAAATTTTCTGTTGAACAATTATTTAACTTTATAGTATGCATGTTTATTCTAAATTCAAGAAAGAAATGGATTAAAATAAGTTAATAGGAAAACAGTACTTATGAAATTTGGGAATAAAAATACAGTCATTGAAATTTTAAAAGTGCAATAGATTTTGCATTTGACTAGAAACTATTGCAGAAAGAATTAATAAATTGGAGGTTAGCACTGAGTCATTAATCTAGAATATACAACTGAGAGATGAAGATAAAATAAATATAATAGAGCAGCTATGATAAACTGCAGAACCCTAATATCTATCCAAAACAAGTTCCAGAAGAGAGTAGAGACAATGGAAAAAATGCAATCTTTGAAACTATAACACAAAAATAATTTAAAAGTGACATTTTAAAAATCAATGCATAGCCACTTCAAGAATTTCTTTTAAAATGAAAATTCCTTATTTTTCATTTGTTACTTTTTTTAAATAAGCATATTTACATCTGCTTATGAACTAGTGGTGTAGGAATTAGAAATACATTGATTGATATTGCTGTAATTTTCAATTGCTTGCTTGTCATAACATTTTAAAATTCCAGAATGCATCCTTATTATTTTATGAGAAAAAATCCACAGTTTATTTATCCTATCTGATATTATTATATGAGATGAATATGTGATGCCCTTGGGGAAACATATAACAAAATCAAAAGTAGAGAGCTCAAGTAAATCAATATAAATATCAACAAGGTGAGCATATTGCCCTTGTGTTTGCTGGAATATAGCTGAATGGAATGTTGATAGGAAGCCCAGACAAATATGAGATTTGAGTAAGTCTCCAGAAAACAAAACTGAAAGCATGAGGTATAATCAATGGCTATATCTACATAGACAAATATTATCAAAGCAAACAATAATCCAATTATTATAAAAATTTATATTTGAATGCTTATCAAAGAAAGAATGTGAAGATTAGATAGATATATAGATAAGTATAAAAGGTAGAGGGAGAGAATAAATGAGAGAGTGTGAGAGACAGATTTATTATAAGGAATTTGTTCATGTGATTATGGAGGTGAGAAAGTCTCCAGATGTACTGTGTGACTTGTCAGCAAGCTAGAGCCCCAGAAAAGCTGATGGTTTAGTTCTAGTCTGAGTCTGAAAGCCTGAGAACCAGGTGAGCTGAGGGTGTGGTTCCCATCTGAAGGGCAGCAGACTTGAGACCCAGGAAGAGCTGATGTTTCAGTTCAAGTGTGAAGGTAGGAAAAATCCTGATGTCTCAGGGCAAAGGCAGTCAGGAAAGAATTCTCTGTTACTCAGGAGGGTCAGCCTTTTCCTCCTAGTCAGGCCTTGAACTGATTGGATAAGGCCCACTCACATTACAGAGGGCAACCTGCTTTACTTAATCTACTTATAATGTTAGTCTCATCCAAAACCACCCTCAGAGACACACCAGAATAAGGTTTGACCAAATATCTGGTAACCCTGTGACCCAGTCAAGGTGACACATAAAATAAACCATAACAGTGGGTAAACAAATAATTGCCCTAGCCACCATTTCTGCATTTCTTGGTCTTAGCTGCTTTTCTTCCACAAGATTCTGTTCCATTTTCCTGCAGTGTTTTAATGGTTCTTCCTCCACAAATCCTATCGAAGACTGATTTAAAATATTTTGAGTGTCATCATGCTGTAATAAAATAAGCTGTAGTTGTGGAGATTAAATGATGGGTAACCACTACAAAAGTAACAATAAATAAAACCAATAATTAATGTTATATACAGTTTTTAATTATGAAGGGTATTAAAAGATTAGCTTAAAGTTAACTGTATGCCTCAATTCCAGGCTTGCATATTGATCATCTTGTAAAACATAAGAGAGGCCCTGATCAAATTTACTTGCAGACATCAAAATATGTATGTTTAAACATATCTTAATTTGAAAACTGTCCAATGTTACAGAACAGCCAAAATAAAACAGAAGTAATCAAAATTGCTGCAATTCAGTTACACGATGTTTACTATGAGCAAGTTGTCTTCTAAATTTTCTGTACTTATTATCTTATTTTATCTCACTCTGTGGCATTTAAACTTTTATTATTCCTATTTCATATGAGGAAATGAAATCTTAAGAGTTCAAGTAAGTTGTCTAAGTTACAAAGTTATGAGGTGGCAGAGCCAGAATTTGAGTCTCATTCTAGATAAGTGATTTGCTCTAAGCCAGAGAAAAACTTTCTTTAATGAAGCTGTCATAAACTCCTATATAGGAGAAAATTGGTATCTTCAAATGGTGAATCTGACTATGAAAACAATAACAACAGTCTGGAGTAAATAAATGTAATTTGGTAAATAAAGCAGATGATAAAGTTGGATATTGTAAATTACAATTTTTAAAGTGAAATGTAATAAGTTTCTCACTTATAGATTATGAAGGATTTTTCATGGTGGTATGCTCCAAAAATATTTTTAGCATTGCTAGTATTTTCCAGAAGGGTAAACTGTACGTAGAAGGATGATAATGATCTGATTGTAAAATTTCTAGAGATTTACAAAAGAAAAAAGAATCCTATTAATCTATGATTACTAACATAGACTCTTCTAAATTATATTTCTTTTTGAGTTTGTTCCACTTACCCTGTAGATGTATTGATAATGAAATGTTGATGGTGGCGATGATGATAGTGTAGTGATCAATACATGGAACATAATGAGCTATGCTCTATTCACTATTCCAAGCGCCACCTATGTATTAGGATTTTTAAACTGATAAAATATTTATGAGGTAGATATTACGCCATAGTGGCCCAGAGATATCAAATGTACTATTGCTAATATCCATTAAATCTGTTATTGTTTATGCATATCTTCATGAGTATTAGAAATTCTGATGAGAACATGTAGCAGTTTACAGAGTAGCTCTACATAATCTTCCTAGCAACCTTTGATATAGAAAAGTCAGAGGTGATTACTGGCTGGTCCTGGATAATGGGTCTAGCAAATAACAGAGTCAGAACACTGGGTCCAGAGGTTATACTCTTTCCATGCCCCAGACTCCCTTAGTATTTGTTATATATAACTTTGAAGAGCAACACATAGCCTCAAAACACAGTACTCTGTGTGTTTAGGAATCCTAAAGTTAAGATCCTATATGAAAGTTTTGCTAAATAGAATGAAATAAACTATCATTACGAAGACTCTATGGGTTCCTTAGTAAGAGAAATTAATGAAAGCTTCTTTATGTTGTAAAACTAACCTAAACAATGTTTTTTCTCAGTATTTATTTTCTCAACATGTGTTACTTTTTCTATGAGGAATTAGAAATCATTTTGAGAGGTTAATTGTATTTTTGTGTTGAATAAAAAGCAAGATTATTGAGTAATATTGTAGACTCTTATAACAACATATTGTCAGGAGCTTAGCTGAGATGGGAGAGACAGAAATGAACTGTTAAGTGTTGGAGTAGCCATTTAAAGCAACAAGCTAAAAATGAAAGACTTAGGCATTTAATCACTTATAATGATGATATAAGTAAGAGTCTAAAACCAGAGAGACTGCTGACTCCTTTGTTCCATTTTCCTCCGTGGAATGGGGCATTGGTTAAGGGTCAGGTGGATCAGCCCCGGAGTAGGGGTGGTCTCGCTGTTGAGGAAGCCCAGAACAAAAGGCTTGGCTATTCATTCTTATGGACTTTGGGGTCCAGAAGAGGGAAAGGAGGAAAAGCTGGGAGTGGAAAAGATTGGGCATTTAGATTGAGGAATAGTGTCTTTAAGTGTTCTCCTCTCTCTCCCCCTATTCCCTCTTCCCCTCTCAACAAGTAGGCCTCAGCAAAGGCTCTTGAAGAAGACCTGTTGTCAAGGCCTCAGATAAAGAGGCCTAGGAGTAAAGGCACCTGGGCTAAGAATGCAAATATGTAAAGAGCATGACTGGCAAGGGGGCCTGAGACCTTGAGTGCAACTCCCTTCAGGGACAGCAGTGCATTGGCTGTGCACCACGTCTGCAGTGAGGAGGGCAGCCTTCCCCCACGAGGCTTGCCAGGGAAGCCTTTATAATTGCCTAGGTTTGGGCCTGAAAAATTAACACAAAGGTTTTTAACAAGGGACCAGACTTTTTTTTTACATGGAACATAATGAGCTATGTTCTATTCACTATTCCAAGCGTCACATATGTATTAGGATTTTTAAACTGATAAAATATTTATGAGGTAGATATTATATGGTTATATGAGGTAGATATTGTAATATATATGAGGTAGATATATTATATCAACTATATGGTTGGTCAAACCATACTTATCACATGGTTATCTGATAAATACAGTATCTTTCTTCCCACCCACTACAAACATTCCTAATGAATCCTGCTGCAACCTAATGCAGTTTGCAGGATAAATAGACTTAATGTTTCCTTTTTTCTTGATGAGGAAAGTTGTTCTGATACCTGATATTTAGAGAATTGTCTGACATTCGTGTTCTTTACTATGGCCTTTTTCAAAACCTCCACATGCTACAGGCTAAAAGAACCTGCGACTTTGAGATGCCCTTTTACCCAATAGGCATTATTAGCTATACTCCAAGAGTATTTACCCTCTTCTATCACCTTTAGCTCCCTTTTCTTTTTTCAATTCTAATTCCATCTGTGGAATTATTTCCAACTGAATGTAATTGCATTATTAAGCAAATATATTGAAATGCCCTTCAAAATACCTTGGGGCTTTAGTAATACTTCCTATACTGAGAATTATGATTGGGAGGAATTTTAGTATGTACATAAAATACATAGAGAATATAGATATATTGACTATATAAATATACATAGAAGGTTTGATTGTGAAGTCCTTCATGGGACCTGGGAGAATTTTTATTCCAGAATTCCTATAATGACTTCTGGGTCACTCATATGGGGCCAAATTTAAAAAGTGGCTGTGCATATAAAAGATAAAACACAGTATTGGGCCTTTAAAGAAATTAAGGAAGTGGAGGAAAAATATCCAGGGCCTTTGAGCTATATTTCTACATCTATGAATAACTGAGGGAAATAATTTGTAAGAGGGTAATAAGGCATGCACTATGACCATATAAACTTACAATCATGTAGCAAATTGAGAAAAATCTATTGGTTATTCCAAACATGCTTATTAAAAATCAGCCCAAATGGTTATTATTGCTGTTTTTGTCTTTTGTTTCATCTCAACCATTCAAATTACATTGCTTCCTGGATTGTGATAAGACCAAGGAGACAGGATTCAAGAACCCTGAACCATGAAATCAGAATGATAATGAGCATTTAGATAGAGAGCCAAATATGGGGTAGCTGGTAGTCTCAATATGCACGTTCTCTGAAATTCAGAAAATGCATGTTTAAAAATCACTTTGGAATTACAGAGGGAGGACATTGAGGAAAGTATCCACAATGAGAGATGATAAAAGGCAGTTAACTACATTAATAATTTAGGGTGTCTAAAAGCATTATTTATAGCATTCTAACAATCTGTCTTTATTGTTTTATTTTAGTGTAAAATTAGTGATAAGGGTTTTTATGAATTTTCTGGTTATCACAGTTCTCAAATTCTATTTTCTCTATAAGATCTTAAATATTTCCACTGTCAGTTTTCTATGTTAGTAATTTTTCAAGATCCTAGCTCCCATATTTGAGAAAGGCCTATTATTGATCCACGAGTTGCCTTTGAAATATGCCTTTATACTTGTGCTTGAATCACTTTGTAATAATTACATTCATTGAGTTACTGCTATGAATTACGTACTTTACATACATTATTTTATTTAACCTTTAAGACATTTCTGTAATAAATGTTATTATCTACATTTAACAGATGAGAAAATTGAGGGTCAGAGGAGTTAAGGTACTTGCTCACATTTTGCACAAAACTTATGTGACAGGATTCATACTCAAGCCAAAATGACTCTAAAACCCACTTATACACCGTGGTACAGCTCCCTTCTCTAAGCTACAATTCAGAATAGATAGATAAACAATATAAGGGAGGTAAAAATGCATATCATGGACTCAAGTCATATGGTTTATTTGGAAAATCTCTACCTTATGAACAGCTTTCAGTGGTGAATCCCAAGAATTTATTGCCTTTAGTGTGCTTCTGTGTTTTCTTTTTTGGCATGGGTATTTTAACGTTGCCTTTCCTCACACCAGTGGTTGCAGATAAAAATGACAAATCTTGAGGAAAATGATCTAATAACTTTAAGGCAAACAACAAACTGAGGGCTGTTTTTCAACTTGTTGAAAATGTGAAATGGAAAATATGAGGTCCTGAGATGGGTAAGACTTTACTTATAGCTGCATACCTTCAGGTACTTTAACCCACAATATGAACTGGGTCAGAGATAGGGAACTCAGAACATGAGCATTATTTTCCTCTGAATTATTTAGCAGTACCTTATAGATGCCTGGTCCATATCAATCCCAACGAAGAATGCACTTTCCATGGGTGTCTTCCAATTCAGCTTCCTGGACCATATTTCAGACCCATTCCAATGTCTTATAAAACTATATCTCTTTCTCTCTTAATTTCTAGGTTATTCTAAAATGCTACCAGATTTAGATACCTTCACTTGTCCAGAGAAAAGAATACTAGGAAATAGAAAAAAAGAAGCCTTGTTGACTTTGATATGTTAATTATGAGACATTACATTGGATCAAGACACTACCTTTATCATTTAATAAAGGATTATGTGTGTCTAAAAATATGGCAGTTTTTGAATTTTTAGTTTTCAACTATTTAACATTTTTAAATATTGAGCGTTTATAATAGGTTTTAATATCTAGCAAAAATAGTCTCTGTACTGCCTTACTTTTTCAATGTTTTTCTGGCTAGTTTGCCTTTGTTTTTTAACAAACACATATAAAAGCAAAAACAGAACCAACCTTTTGCTAGTTTTATTGGTGGCACCTTAAATCTTGTTGTTACCTTAGATTGAAAGGATGCCTTTATTATTCTAATCTTTTTTTTTTTCACAAGAACATGATATATCTTTCATTGTGTTCAAGTCTTCTTTTGTGTCCTTCAGTACCATTTTCAAGTTTTCTTCATATAGATAGATATTGTGCATTTCTTGTTAAATTTGTCCCTAAGTATCTTTTCTTTGTATGTTGTGATTAATTGTGTTTTATGTGTGTATGTACTTTAATATATGTAGTTGCTATTATTTTATATATATTTTATTATGTATATTTATATATATGTTATATATATATATAGAAAGAGAGAGAGAGTTTCAATCTTATGAATCTATTAATTTGGTAACCAAAGGTGTTATTGCAATTCTTATCTTTTGTAATATTTTTTAATTGATATGGGGCTTTCCAGTTTAAAACCTTATCCTCTATTTCCTTCCTGGTTGTCAATTTTTATGTCACTAATTTATATCTCTTTCCTAATTGTATAGGCTGATACATTCAGGATATATAAAAATAATAGTGCTGATACTAAACATTTGACCTATTTCTGATTTCAGCGTGAATGCCTATAGTGCATTCTCGTTACACATGATACTGTTTACTAATATGTTAGGATTTTTGCAATAATATTCCTAAATTAGAGTGGCTTGCATTTTTATAATACAATCTTTTTAAGATTTAGGGTCAATGTTAAATGTATCGTAAAAATAATTGAGAAGTTTTCCTTTGTTATGTATGCTGTGAAATATTTTAATAGTTTGTCAGTACTGGAATTTTCTGCTATTTAAAGGATATAGCTTGTGCATGTCAAGGCAAATCCTTCACTTTCAGGAATTATATTTTGTTGCTATTTTCTGAGGTAAGATGCCACTGGGGTCTTTCACTTCTCTTCCTAGTTCTCTTCTCATTTACTTTTGTGTAACTTCTGCCTGATCTCATGTTTGGTTGCCCTTATATGAAATTTTAGAATCTAAAATTTGATTTGTCTCTAGGATTTTTCTGAAAATGATGTTCAGGTTTTTTTTGTTTGCTTGCTTGTTTGTTTTACCTCATTGTTACTTTTCTCTGATTTCTAGAACTTACTTATCGTGACTTACTTTGCCATGTTCATGTGGGATTTCCCTTGACTTCATATTTGTTAAGTCTCCTAAAACTATAAATCATTCTTAATTGCATCTTGAAAGACATAGAGTTTGGGCCTAGAAGTGAAAGTTTACTAAAGTAAATGCTAACTACCTTTGTTCATAAATGAGTTTTTGATAAGCAATGGAATTCTATAGTGGACATTGTAATCATCTCTCCAATATTCATTGCAGCCTTCACCCACTGTGTATCATCATGAGGTTCCCATGGGACTGGTCCCACAGTTTATTTTAGCTACAGATCAAACTTGTCTAAACTAGTGAAGGTATGGCATTATACTGGCCATGATGATTTTTCTTTTCAAAAAAAGTATGTGACCCAAGTAGTAATAATCACATTTTATTTGTGGTTAGGAATCCAGTGTTGGGGAAGAAAAGACTTTCCATCTCTCTGGATTTGTACTAGGAAGTTTTCAGCCATCTTACAACCACAAAGAAAACTCAGGTCTAAGGTGAAGCTGAGAAATTGGAAAGTGGAAGTATGGGGGAAAAATTAGTCTTTGGTGCCATCATTGAACTATGGGAACAAAATAAACCCAAAATTCCCTTTTTTTTGAGTTTTTAAAAAAATATTTGCTAATAATTCTTAAATCAGGGGTTTTTTTTGGGGGGAGGGGGTGTTTACAAAGTTAACAGTCCAAAATACCTCACTTCTGACACCAATTTCAAGTTTGGAAATCCCAATATCTCCCTTACCTCTAACACTAATTATATGTCTGGGGGTCTCTAAGACCAATTTTAGGTTTAATAATTTACTAGAGGACTCACAAAACTCACTAAAAGCTATTATACTCACAGTTATAGCCAAGGGAATAAAGGCATGGAGCAGAGTCCAGAACATTTCCAAGTGTGGGCTTCCTGCTGTACTCTCCCACTGGAATCATGGAGAATGCTACTTTCCCCAGCAGTGATGTGGGAGAAAACACATCGAGTGCCACCAACCAGGAAAACTCACCCAACCTTTGGTATCCAGAGAGTTTATTGAGGCTCTTATCATGTAGACATGGTTGATAGCCCATGTTGTTGATACCCATCTCCAGCCCCTCCAGAGGTTAAGCTGATAGAGTAAACTAAAAACCACCACCCTAAATCACATTTGGTAGGACCCAAGGTTCCCAGACAGACAGAGACACTCCTATTGGGCATGACCTTCCAAGGATTTAGATATTACCTACCAGGAGCCAAGGGCAAAGGCCAGACTTCTCTTTAGGCAAAGGTAAATTCCTTTCTGCATGGTGGCCAGAGGTGGGGTTCTGTGTTTGGAACATAAGTCATACTTGATACATACCCTTAGTGTACTATATATTTGGAAAGAGACTGATAAGATACCTTGCCACATTTAACTTTTATTGTAGGCAGTTCCATTTGGAATGGAACTATTAAGATCTGAAATAAAAGAGAAACATTTTTAGCAAAGTGGAAGAAAAAAAATTTTTTTCACAAAAGACTTGAAGTCTTTCCTTTTCAAAACATAAGATTTAAGTTTACCTAATTTGTCAACACATTATACTTTATCTTCACTGGTTATTTCAGTAGCTATTCATATTTTAAAAGAAAGAAAAAGATAATTTAAAGATGACTTGATATTGCCTTGTAGGATTCAATATAGAGGCTGACAGATAAATTCTTGATATTGAAAGATAGGCAAAGTTTAAAGGGGCGGGAAGTAAAGCCAGTCCTGGAAGAAACATCCACTTTTTCAGAAAGAAGTATCTAAATGATTGTCCTACTTGTATTTCATTAGACTGTACTACTAAAGTAAAATAAAACAGAAAACAATGACCCTGACCCCCCAAAACAAAGCAGCCCCTTAAGAGTTTTGTGTTTATAAAAATAGGATACAGGTAATCTGTTATAGTTTAGATTAGGAATACCTTTTGAAATCAAATTAACAAACTCATAGGTCCTTGGGAAGCACAGTCACTGAATCATTTTTATTGCCTGCTTCAAGATTTTCCATATTTAATACAAAATTAATAAATGAACACAAAAAGGAAACCCTATGCATGCGTGTATTCTCTACCTATTCCCAGAAATAATAAAAGACAGATTATATATATAATATATATATATAATATATATATATTATATATATATTATATATATATATAAAATGCCAAAAGATGAAATTAAAATTAGGAGAAAATGGACATGGAAAGTTAAACAATGGGAAACTACTAGGAATGTTAAATCAGAGCCAGATGTTAGATTAATATACAAAATGCGTTCTGAGATTTTCCATCACTTAGAATTGTTTAGTCAGTTGACTAGGAGAAAAGAAAAGAGAAATATGAATGGTTATTGGCAATTAACCCTGGGAATTTAATTGTTTTTAATGTTTTTCCTTTTTATGATGAACTTCAAAATGCTGAATTATTTAAAGTTTATTGATTTAGACACATTTCCAATAAAATTGTAACTATATAAAGGTAAATAAAACTTTAAATTAAAATGTAGACAGTATGATACACAAAACATGCTTATAACTATTGAGTAAAGAAACTGAGGTAAATATAAAAATTAAGGTTGTGGGGAAGCTGTGTAATGCTTTTTCTTTTTACTTCTCTGAATTCTTCAAATGTACTTTAGTGTGCATATCTTTGTAATAAAAAAGTAAAGTAACTTGTAAAACTAAGGTTATTGTCCAACTAAAATATATGTTAGATATATAGTAATCTGTGATGATTTTGTGAATAAGATATATGCTGAATTACATATAATACCTGTTTGTATTCTTAAAGCAACAAATTGATATGTTTTATTACTCCACTAAAAAAGAATTTTACATATATTATCATTTTTTCTCTGTATCTTTTTATAAAATTGAATCTTCTGCCTATGACATAAACTTTTCTAGAAATTGCAGCTATTTTAGGAAGCTATAATAATATAAATTATTTAATATCTGTGTTGTAACAACCAGTATTTTAATCAGCTTATTCTGCTTTTAGGGGAAATATCTGATGCATAATAACAAGTAAAGGCCATACAAAAACATTACTGTGGAGAAATATGTTTTATACAACGATTTGTAGGAATTAAAAAAAATTGTAAGAAATATGTGTCTAGAAGTTTTCATGGTTAGTCAAAAAAAAATCAAATGAATAAATTCACGTAAATCTGCTATGAATAAATAATGAAGCTCTTTAGCTTTAGTTCATATCTGTAAATTTTCTCTTGTTCCAATAGACATAGCAAATATAACCCAATGTAAAGTTACAACTTAATCCACTTGCACAGTGTATTTAATTCTTTATTTTAAAAAAAGTCAGTTTTTTTAATAGAGAGGTTAGTTTACTTCTAGCAATAAAAGTAGGTTTAAGTCAAAAAATGAATCATAAATAAATCATAAAATTAAAACCAGTGTATATACAAGACATGTCCTTGAGAGCAGTAGTGAATCCTTGGTGTGAATATATTGTCTGAACTATGGTAGAAGAATACAGTATACAGGTTGTAGTGTTTTGTTATTGTTGTTCTCTTGGAAAAATGAATTTTAGTGCATTTTAGGGTGTTCATAGTCAATTAACTCTTCAGGATCTCCAATACTATGCACTTTGTCTCGATGTGTCTATTTTGTATGCTATAGTGGTTTTCTGGAGATAAGGATGCAATTAACAACACTGGAGAGGGAGGGGTAAGAACTTTTAAGACAGTTCTGTGAAATGTCCATATTAAAAACAAAAGAGTGATATCCTGACTTTCGGGATTTTTGTTTGTATTTTTTATCTTTGAGTCCTTTGCCCTTTGTCAGTAATTAATAAAAAAATTAGTCCTCTTCAATCTTCCATTTCACCTATCAGATTTTTAAGGGTATAGAAACAGAAATTCAGGTAAATACATTATTTAATTCAATGACAGGTCTTTCCAAGTAGTGTGGCAGTGAAGCTTTTGGAGACTATCAACAATGTAATTGGTAAGCATAAAATTAGATTCAGAACTCTGTAGTTAATGAGCATTTTCGACTTCACTGTTGTTAGACTTTCAGGAGCTCACCATGTTTACATTGCCTAATTTGACATGCTTGTGGTAAGATCCATATAAGATGCCTGAAAAAAATCCAGTCCCTGGGATAATTGGGCATTTTTGAATAATACACACTTGCAGTTTTATCTAGAGTGATTTTTTCAGTTATACATAAACCATGGTTTCCAACAAGATCCCTTCAGATTTTGAATAGGCACTTTTCTTTTTTCCTACTCCTTCCATCAAAATGCTCTCAAATTGTAGACTCCAAGTTGCAATTTTGTTGTTGAAGTTTACTTTCCAGCATGTGTTGTTGTGATTTTCACAGTGATGTTTAAAAGAATACTCGTTGAAAAAATACACTGCATTCTTAGTCTAGTAACATATGCCTAGCTTTTGGAGGCACAGTTATTACCCTCTTTAATCTGTGCTTGTACAATTAGTACTGTTTGTTCTTTCAGTATCAGAGCTACTCTAATGAGCAGATACCATCTTTTCAGCAACAGTACTGAAAAAAATGGATAAAATAATTTTAAAAAATGATTCCTTAGAATAGCATAATACTTCCAAAAATAGATTTAAATGTGCAGGAGATATTTTTAGAGTATCCTTTGAGTAATAAAAACTATATATGTCTCAAATTTATAATCATTAAACATATTAATATTTAGTGTTCCATACTCCATAGATGCTGATACATTTTATTGGTCATAATTAACCCAGTGGTCCCTATTGAAATTAAAACGATAGTATAATGTTCTACTTAAAAAATATAAAATAATAGGGCTAATAACTGGCTATCCCACTAGGTATGCAAAAGTAAAAAATAAATGACACTAACTCTTGTTATTACCTGATCTTGATCTTTGTAGGTCTGCCTCTGAAGAGCATGTAGGAACAGTTTCTAGTTTAGCAATTGATTTTTATAGCAAGAGTGACAAATAATTTTTCAGAATAATCCCCAAATTCTCAGAAACCTAGTCTGATCCACAGTGTTCCCAGAGAATATATATTAACATTTATTTAATAGGTCTTATTGAGCACCTAGCACATACAAAGCGCATTGCAAGACATTATGCCGAGGTGTGTATCCTTGCAGGGAGCTGAGGCATACACACAAAACTATAATACAGTGAGAAATAAATCAGTATTATGAAAAAAATATAAATAAATGAGACTTCAAGGGAGGAAGTCTTCCCTCCACCCCAGGTTGGAGGATCATTTGGAAGTGCCATTTAGCTAGGGCTTGAGAGAAAAGATTTAGGGAACAATTGAGGTAATTGGCACTCCAGATAGAGGAAAGAGAGTGAACAAACGCACAGAGATCTGAATACGCAGGATGGGTTTATGGGCCACAAAAGTGGGTTGTTTCCCTATACTGTAAGGGACATAAAGGGGAAAAATAGGGGGTAATATTGAAAAGGTAAAATAGGGGGTAATATTGAAAAGGTATGTTGGCTAGGGCCAGATGATGGACTTGAGATATTCTTTTAAGGAGGTGGACTACTGGTCTCTCACTGATGGATTCTATCCTGCCCAGGAGTATTTTGGATGCGTCAATCAATTTTTTTTTAACCTTATTTTATTTATTTATGGCTGCGTTGGGTCTTCGTTGCTGTGCACGGGCTTTCTCCAGTTGTGTTGAGTGGGGGCTACTCTTTGTTGCGGTGCACGGGCTTCTCATTGCTGTGGCTTCTCTTGTTGTGGAGCACAGGCTTCAGTAGTTGTGGCATGCAGGCTCAGTAGTTGTGGCTCACGGGCTTAGTTGCTCTGCAGCATGTGGAATCTTCCTGGACCAGGGCTTGAACCCATGTCCCCTGCATTGGCAGGCAGATTCTTAACCATTGCACCACCAGGGAAGCCCCGTGTCAATCAATATTAAGTGAGCACCAGCCAGAAAAGTTGCAGAATTTAGATCTTATAGGGAGGCTCAAACTAGGTCTCTGTAGCTTATAGCCCTCCCTGCCCTCTTGAGCTTGTACAGCTGGACCATAAGAGCAGTAGAATGCTCATAGAAATGATTCCTCTCACACCTTAGAGGAGGATATAGAGGATCCGATTTTCACACAATGCGCGTTTTATGCATAGGACTTACTAGCCACTTTCTGCTGAACAACTGGTTACAATGTGCCGGTGTTAAAGTTGTACAACAAACTGCCTGTGAAGAAGTATTTTTATTTTTGTTTTTCAGTTGTAGAAATTGACATTGAGTTGTAGGCTAACTCTGGAATTAAAAGTAAAATTTGACTCCAAAACTAAACTGTCCACCATTTTAATCTCATAATCCTGTAAATCGTTAATTGTCCCAAGGCTAAATTCTCAACTGAATTTGAAAAAGAACAGCAAATCTCACTGATGAATAAGACAAGGCAGAGAGAAAGGCATGTATATATAAAAATCCCAGAAAAATTCTACGAAAGTAGAATGCAAGAACATGATTCTGATGACTGGGTGCCTGAAAAGAGGAATACAATTTTACATCCTTTAAGAGTTAAATCGAGACAGCTATTCTGATAATATATATTAAAAGTAGACAACTTCATTAAAACTTAAAATACATGGACTTTTGAAATATTTTGTGGCATGTTCCATTAGTGGCAGTTATTTAAGATATAGATGTAACCTTTAATCCACATGAATATGTGAACCTCTAGCTTCATAATATTCATGAGAATAGAGAATTTGGTCAAATACTATTTGACCTCAAAAATCATAAAACACTAGATTTTCGTTAATTCAAATATTACTTGAAATACATATGTACTGATTTGAGTTTTCTTCCCTTTTTTTCTTGATCAGTCTGGCTAATGGTTTATCAATTTTATTTATCTTCTCAAAGAACCAGCTTTTAGTTTTATTGATCTTAGCTATTGTTTCCTTCATTTCTTTTTCATTTATTTATGAACTGACCTTTATGATTTCTTTCCTTCTACTAACTTTGGTGTTTTTTTGTTCATCTTTCTCTAATTGCTTTAGGTGTAAGGTTAGGTTGTTTATTTGAGATGCTTCTTGTTTCTTAAGGTAGGATTATATTGCTATAATCTTCCCTCGTAGAACTGCTTTTGCTGCATCCCATGGGTTTTGGGTCATTGTGTTTTCCTTGTCATTTGTTTCTAGGTATTTTTGGATTTCCTATTTGATTTCTTCAGTGATCTCTTGGTAATTTAGTAGTGTATTGTTTAGCTTCCATGTGGTTGTATTTTTTACAGATGTTCTCCTGTAATTGATATCTAGTCTCATAGCGTTGTGGTTAGAAAACATACTTGATATGATTTCAATTTTCTTAAATTTACGAATGCTTGATTTGTGACCCAAGATATGATCTATGCTGGAGAATGTTCCATGAGCACTTGAGAAGAAAGTGTATTGTGTTGTTTTTGGATGGAATGTCCTATAAATATCAATTAAGTCCATCTTGTTTAAGGTATCATTTAAAGCTTGTGTTTCCTTATTTATTTTCATTTTGGATGATCTGTCCATTGGTGAAAGTAGGGTGTTAAAGTTCCCTACTGTGATTTTGTTACTGTCGATTTCCCCTTTTATGGCTGTTAGCATTAGCCTTCTGTATTGAGGTGCTCCTATGTTGGCTGCATAAATATTTACAATTGTTATATCTTCTTGGATTGATCCCTTGATCATTCTGTAGTGTCTTTCTTTGTCTCTTGTAATAGTCTTTATTTTAAAGTCTGTTTGGTCTGATATGAGAATTGCTACTCCAGCTTTCTTTTGATTTCCATTTGCATGGAATATCTTTTTCCATCCCCTCATCTTTAAGTCTGTATGTGTCCCTAGGTCTGAAGTGGGTCTCTTGTAGACAGCATATATATGAGTCTGGTTTTTGTATCCATTCAGCCAGTCTGTGTCTTTTGGTGGGAGCATTTAATCCATTTACATTTAAGGTAATTATCGATATGTATGTTCCTATTCCAATTTTCTTAATTGTTTTGGGTTTGTTATTGTAGGTCTTTTTCTTCTCTTGTGTTTTCTGCCTAGAGAAGTTCCTATAGCATTTGTTGTAAAGCTCATTGGTGGTGCTGATTTCTCTTAACTTTTGCTTGTCTGTAAAGGTTTTAATTTCTCTGTTGAATGTGAATGAGGTCCTTGCTGGGTAGAATAATCTTGGTTGCATGTTTTTCCCTTTCATCACTTTACATATATCCTACCAGTCCCTTCTGGCTTCCAGAGTTTCTGCTGAAAGATCAGGTGTTAAACTTATGGGGATTCCCTTGTATGTTGTTTTTCCCTTGATGCTTTTAATATTTTTTCTTTGTATTTAATTTTTGATAGTTTGATTAATATGTGTCTTGGCATATTTCTCCTTGGATGTATCCTATATGGGACTCTCTGCCCTTCCTGGACTTTACTGACTATTTTCTTTCCCATATTAGGGAAGTTTTTGACTATAATTGCTTCAAATATTTTCTCAGTCCCTTTCTTTTTCTCTTCTTCTTCTGAGACCCCTTTAATTCAAATGTTGGTGCATTTAATGTTGTCCCAGAGGTCTCTGAGACTGTCCTCAATTCTTCTCATTCTTTTTTCTTTATTCTGCTCTGCAGTAGTTATTTCCACTATTTTATCTTCCAGGTCACTTATCTGATCTTCTGCCTCAGTTATTCTGCTATTGATTCCTTGTAGATAATTTTTAATTTCATTTATTGTGTTGTTCATCATTATTTGTTTGCTCTTTAGTTCTTCTAGGTCCTTGTTAGAAGTTTCTTGTATTTTCTCCATTCTACTTCCAAGATTTTGGATCATCTTTACTATCATTACCCTGAATTCTTTTTCAGGTAGACTGCCTATTTCCTCTTCATTTGTTTGGTCAGGTGGGTTTTTACCTTGCTGGTTCATCTGCTGTGTGTTTCTCTGTCTTCTCATTTTGCTTCACTTACTGTGTTTGGGGTCTTCATTTTGCAGGCTGCAGGTTCATAGTTCCCACTTGTGTCTTCCCCCAGTGGGTAAGGTTGGTTCAGTGGGTTGTATAGGATTCCTGGTGGAGGAGACTAGTGCCTGTCTTCCGGTGGATGAGGTTGGATCTTGTCTTTCTGGTGGGCAGGACTGCATCTGGTGGTGTGTTTTGGGGTGCCTGTTAACTTATTATGATTTTTAGCAGCCTCTCTGCTAATGGGTGGCGTTGTGTTCCTGTCTTGCTAGTTGTTCAGCATAGGGTGTCCAGCACTGTAGCTTGCTGGTCATTGAGTAGAGCTCAGTCTTAGCATTGAAACGGAGATCTCTGGGAGAGTTTTCAAATCATTAGAATTAGAAATGAAAAAGGAGAAGTGAAAACTGACACAGCAGAAATACAAAGGATCATGAGCGCTTACTACAAGTAACTATATGCCAGTACAATGGACAACCTGGAGGAATTGGACAAATTCTTAGAAAAGCACAACCTTCCAAGACTGAACCAGGAAGAAATAGAATATACAAACAGACCAGACACAAGCACTGAAATTGAAACAGTGATTAAAGATCTTCCAACAAACAAAAACCCAAGACCAAATAGCTTCACAGACGAATTCTATCATACATTTAGAGAAGAGCTAACACCTATCCTTCTCAAACTCTTCCAAAATATAGCAGAGGGAGGAACACTCCCAAACTGATTCTACGAGGCCATCATCACCCTGATACCAAAACCAGACAAAGCTGTCACGAAGAAAGAAAACTACAGGCCAATATCACTGATGAACATAAATGAAAAAGTCCTCAAGAAAATACTAGCAAACAGAATCCAACACACATTAAAAGCATCATACACCATGATCAAGTGGGGTTTATCCCAGTAATGCAAGGATTCTTCAGTATATGCAAATCAATCACTGTGATACACCATATTAACAAATTGAAGGATAAAAACCTTATGATCATCTCAATAGATGCAGAAAAGTCTTTCAACAAAATTTAACACCCATTTATGATAAAAACCCTGCAGAAAGTAGGCATAGAGGGAACTTACCTCAACATAATAAAGGCCATATATGACAAACGCAGAGTCAACATCGTTCTCAATGTTGAAACACTGAAACCATTTCCTCTAAGGTCAGGAGAAAGACATGTATATCCACTCTCACCACTGTTACTCAACATAGTTTTGGAAGTTTTAGCCACAACAATCAGAGAAGAAAAAGAAATAAAAAAATCCAAATCAGAAAAGAAGAAGTAAAGCTGTCATTGTTTGCAGATGAGATGATACTATACATAGAGAATCCTACAGACACTACCAGAAAACTGTTAGAGCTAAGCAATGAATTTGGTAAAGTTGCAGGATAAAAAGTTAATGCATACAAATCTCTTGCATTCCTATACACTAATGATGAAAAATCTGAAAGAGAAATTAAGGAAACACTCCCATTTACCACTGCAACAAAAAAGAATAGAATACCTAGGAATAAACCTACCTAAGGAGACAAAAGACCTGTATGCAGAACACTAAAAGACCTGTATGCAGAACACTATAAGACACTGATGAAAGAAATTAAAGATGATACAAACAGGGCTTCCCTGGTGGCGCAGTGGTTGAGAGTCTGCCTGCCGATGCAGGGCACTCGGGTTCGTGCCCCGGTCCGGGAAGATCCCACATGCCACGGAGGCGCTGGGCCCGTGAGCCATGGCTGTGGAGCCTGCGCGTCTGCAGCCTGTGCTCCGCAATGGGAGAGGCCACAACAGTGAGAGATCCGTGTACCACAAAAAAAAAAAAAAAAAGATGATACAAACAGATGGAGAGTTTTAACATGTTCCTGGATTGGAAGAATCAACATTGTGAAAATGACTATACTACCCAAGGCAATCTACAGATTCAATGCAATCCCTATCAAACTACCACTGGCATTTTTAACATAACTAGAACAAAAAATTTAACAATTTGTATGGAAACACAAAACACCCTGAATAGCCAAGGCAATCTTGAGAAAGAAAAACAGAGCTGGAGGAATCAGGCCCCCTGACTTCAGACTATACTACAGAGCTACAGTAATCAAGACAGTATGTTACTGGCACAAAAACAGAAAGATAGATCAATGGAACAGGATAGAAAGCCCAGAGATAAACCCACACACCTATGGTCACCTAATCTATGACAAAGGAGACAAAAATATACAATGGAGAAAAGACAGCCTATTCAGTAAGTGGTGCTGGGAAACTGGACAGCTACATGTAAAAGAATGAAATTAGAACACTCCCTAACACCATATACAAAAATAAACTCAAAATGGATTAAGGACCTAAATGTAATGCCAGACACTATAAAACTCTTAGAGGAAAACAGGCAGAACACTCTATGACATAAATCACAATCAGCAATATCCTTTTTGGCCCACCTCCTAGAGAAATGGAAATAAAAACAAAAATAAACCAAAGGTACTTAATGAAACTTAAAAGCTTTTGCACAGCAAAGGAAACCATAAACAAGATGAAAAGAGAACCCTCAGAATGGGAGAAAATATTTGCAAATGAAGCATCTGAGAAAGGATTAATCTCCAAAATTTATAAGCAGCTCGATATCAAAAAAACCAACAACCCAATCCAAAAAAGGGTAGAAAACCTAAACAGACATTTCTCCAAAGAAGACATACAGATTGCCAACAAACACATGAAAGAATGCTCAGCATCAGAAAATTGCAAATCAAAACTACAATGAAGTGTCACCTCACACCAGTCAGAATGGCCATCATCAAAATATCTACAAGCAATAAATGCTGGAGAGGTTGGTCCTTAGAAAACTAAAAATAGAACTACCATGTGATCCAGCTATTCCGCTACTGGGCATATACCCTGAGAAAACCATAGTTCCAAAAGACACATACACCCCAATGTTCATTGCAGCACTCTTTACAATAGCCAGGACATGGAAGAAACCTAAGTGTCCATCAACAGATGAATGGATAAAGAAGATGTGGCACATATATACAATGGAATATTACTCAGCCATAAAAAAACCAAAATTGAGTTATTTGTAGTGAGGTGGATGGACCTAGAGTATGCCGTACAGAGTGAAGTAAGTCAGAAAGAGAAAAACAAATACTGTATGCTGACACATATATATGGAATCTTAAAAAAAAGGAAGGAAAAATGGTTCTGAAGAACCTATGGGCAGGACAGGAATAAAGATGCAGACATAGAGAATGGACTTGTGGACACGGGGAGGGGGAAGGGTAAGCTGGTTCAAAGTGAGCGAGTGGCATGGACTTACATATACTATCAAATGTAAAATAGACAGCTAGTGGGAAGCAGCCGCATAGCACAGGGAGATCAGCTCAGTGCTTTGTGACCACCTAGAGGGGTGGGGTAGGTAGGGTGGGAGGGAGACGCAAGAGGGAGGAGATATGGGGATATATGTATATGTATAGCTGATTCACTTTGTAACAAAGCAGAAACTAACACACCATTGTAAATCAATTATAGTCCAATAAAGATGTTAAAAAAATAAAATCTTTGAATCCTTTTTTTTTAACCACACACACACAAAATATATATGTATAATCTTGCAGTGAGAGAAATCAAAATGCCAAAAAGAGTACTAATCACACAAAAGTGAAAGCAATCCAGAAATATATAACAACACATGAAGCTCAAACTTTGACTTGTTAGACTCTAAAGTTTCTGGTTTCTAGAACCCAAAATTGTTCTGTAGAAAACCATTCCATAAAATCTCTCCCAAAGTATAAATATTCTTCACATTTTCATTTGTTTATAATATTTTGTTCAATTACATGATTAATAAGGGTCATTTTAAGGAAGAAACATTGTGACAAAATGTCCAGGCCCCAGCTGTGCAACTTTTTGCTAGAAAAATCTGCTTTGAATCCAGGAGTTACACATTCAAGAAATTAGAGGATCCACAAAATCAATACTGATGACAATAAATGTTAATATAAAGCCATATATATATGGCTTTCTGTATATGTGTTTCTATATACATGTTCTGAACTGACTCTTTGTGTTTTTTTCCTACTACCCTATAGATAACAGGCCAAAAGGGAGTAAAAGTAAAGAAGTTATTTTCTCAAGTAGTTCTCTGCCTTGGGTGTGCTAAAATACATGAAGCATCCTCACCACCTTTTATCTTGACCTTTCTCCAGGAGTAATGTAGGACATTAGGTCTATATTCAAGAGTATGTCTGGAATCTCCCATTGAGATCCCATAAGGTGCTCCTGTCCCACTAGGGTTCTATCCTCCATAACTACTTGAGTAGCTATAAATTCACTTCTAATATAATTATTTGCCAGGAAATTAAAACTCCTAAAATTTGTTCTACCACAAATCAATTCTATTTAACAAGTATTTATTAAACAACTATTCTTTGCCCTTTCTGGAACAAGACAAATTTAGAACAGGGTTATGATAGAACACACACACACAACACACACACACGTACATCAGTATATTCATTGAGTGCCATGGAGTGACAATTAGAAAGATATTTTTATATCCTACAGTGCATATCATAGGATTTTTTCCCAGCATAGTCATTATTGTAATAGAGCCTTTTAAATAATTGATAAATGCCAAATCCTTTAACACTTAGTTTCAAGACATTTTAAACAATGTTGTAATGTCAGAGGGCAGAAGATTCAAAGACTTGGCAGAATGTCTAATGGCATTTTCTATAGTCTGGTTAGAACACCAGAGATAGTAAACTCTTATGATTTCCAAGTTGCATTTTGGGATTTTGCTTTTAAAGATAAAACCAGTTATTTACATTTTCCAGATACACAAAGATTTATTTCCCTTATATTTGCAGTCAACTATGTACACCAGCACTCTTTTGAGAGCATAAGTGATAGTGTCTGGGAAGGCCTTGTTTCATTTATAAATATTATGGATATTGGATTATGTTTATTCAAACACATGTTAGTTGTATGTAAAAAATAAGACTGGCTTTTAAAAATTGCTAACTCAGAATGGCCATCATCAAAAAATCTACAAACAGGGCTTCCCTGGTGGTGCAGTGGTTGAGTGTCCGCCTGCCGATGCAGGGCACACGGGTTCGTGCCCCGATCCGCGAAGATCCCACATGCCGCGGAGCGGCTGGGCCCATGAGCCATGGCCGCTGAGCCTGCGTGTCCGGAGTCTGTGCTCCGCAACGGGAGAGGCCACAACAGTGAGAGGCCCGTGTACTGAAAAAAAAAACAAAAACAAAAACAAAAAAACTACAAACAATAAATGCTGGAGAGTGTGTGGAGAAAAGGGAACCCTCTTGCACTGTTGGTGGGAATGTAAATTGATACAGCCGCTATGGAAAACAGTATGGAGGTTCCTTAAAAATCTAAAAATAGGACTGCCGTGTGACCCAGCAATCCCACTACTGGGCATGTACCCTGAGAAAACCATAATTCAAAAAGAGTCATGTACCACAATGTTTATTGCAGCTCTATTTACAATAGCCAGGACATGGAAGCAGCCTAAGTGTCCATCAACAGATGAACTGATAAAGAAGATGTGGCACATATATACAATGGAATCTTACTCAGCCATAAAAAGAAACGAAATTGAGTTATTTGTAGTGAGGTGGATAGACCTAGAGCCTGTCATACAGAGTGAAGTAAGTCAGAAAGAGAAAAATAAATACTGTATGCTAACACATATATATGGAATCTAAAAAAAAAAATGGTTCAGAAGAACCTAGGGGCAGGACTGGAATAAAGATGCAGACATAGAGAATGGACTTGAGGACACGGGGAAGGGGAAGGGTAAGCTGGGACAAAGTCAGAGAGTGGCATGGACATATATACACTATCAAATGTAAAATAGATAGCTAGTGGGAAGCAGCCGCATAGCACAGGGAGATCAGCTCGGTGCTTTGTGACCACCTAGAGGTGTGGGATAGGGAGGGTGGGAGGGAGACGTCAGAGGGAGGAGATATGGGGATATATGTATATGCATAGCTGATTCACTTTGTTATAAAGTAGTAACTAACACACCATTGTAAAGCAATTATACTCTAACAAAGGTGTTAAAAATAAACAAATAAATAAAAAAATAAGAATTGCCGACTGATAAATTTTCCTCAGCTTCAGTTGAGGTAGTTGACTAGAATGAATTTGAGAGGGATCAATATAGTCATTGGGCTAACAGAATATGATTTCAGAGAAAGCATAGGAAACTTCCATGAATGAGATTTAAGATCATAAAATCTTATATGTTCAGAGGAAAAGGCTACTGCAGAAAATTTAATTAAAAGACAGATTTTCCTTTAGGAAAAGAGTCACCCAAAGCTGTTCTAATGAAGGTAACTAGCTGTTCTGAAACTCATAGAAGAGTCAGATAAGTATTAAAGATCTTGTTGCTCTTTACAATGAATATGAGATTTGCAGTATAGATGACATTTTAAAGTCAGAAACTTTACTACCTAAAATTGCCTACAGGAGGCAATATGAATGTGTTAAAAGAATGTAAGGAATCATAGATTTTTAAAGCAACCTTAAAAAAACTCATCAATTTTCCTGACTTCCTGGATGAATACATTATTACGAATGATATAAAATAGTCTCCAATCTGTGTTTCATCATTCTTTCTAACTCATTCTTGTTTGTATTTTTGTATTTAATTAAGTTTTGGTTGATTAATGTTCTTTTTTAATAAGAAATGCATATTCATCTTGAGAAAGTATGTAAGAGCAGTGGAGTAGTTATTGAGTCTTAAACTGTGGTGTTGGCTATATCAGTTGAACATGCAGTGCTGTTTTGCTTGGTGGCAGTGGAAAGGCAAAAAGGAGCATGAGAGAGGAGCCATCATGAGGGCTTTAGGGTGCTCCAGACTAGGCAGTATTGGTCATGAAAATTACTACTGTGGAAATAAGTCAAGACCACTCAAATGAGAATGAGCAAAGGCTATTTATTCAGAGCTTGCTAGAGCAAGGGAACCACACATCATCACTTGTATTTGGCAGAGGCTCAGAGGCAGACAGAAAAGTAGGAAAAGTTTGTAGTGGGAAAAAGGGAAGGCTTTGCATATGCCCTAATTGGAAGCTGTAAGCATGGAGAAACTGGATGAGGGCTAGCTAGAAGCAGGGCATCGTAAATAGGTTAGCAAAGAATATTTGACTTTTTCTGGTAGGTCCTGTGTTGGAAATGGGGGCAAAAATCAGAGAAGCTGTCATTATTTTATATGTGGCCTGGTCATCATCTGTATATTGAGGCTCTCATTACAGACATATGTCTCTGCTACCCCAAGTGCACATGTAATCAGCAGGTGATTTCACACATGTGTTTACCAGAAATGCCATGCATTCCATTGAAAAATTGTACTTGTAGACTTAGGAAAACCTGCAATGGCTAATTGATTATGATTCTACTATATTAAGTATATCAAGCAGAGTGAAACAGCAACAGAAGCCAGCACCAGGGGAACTCTATAAAGAACAATTTTAATATTAAGATCATGACTGTATTTGTAGAGAAAGAAAAGAACAAAAATTATTTCTGAAGCCAAATTTTTCTCATAAATAGTGTCTCCATTTAATTTTGTATTTCCAAAAATGTACTTAACATGCGATTATTACAGTTGAAACAATCTCTACATTTAGGTAATATTAACTAAGTATTAAAATTTTCTATCTTCTTGTTTCAAATTACATGTTCTTCAATTTTATTATATGCTTCTATTTTTTAAAACTAGATGAATACCACACTAATTTTTCCAAATTTCAATTTCCTGAATCATGGACTTTAACTGACACGAGAGCTAATGTATTCAGCTAAATTTATTAGACCCTCTAAATCTCCAATATTTACTTACAGTTTCCTCTGAGATTCTTTTCTTTGAGAAAATAAATTATGAATATGTCAAGCATGCTAGTTCTAACATTTAACAAGATAATAAATGGTCTTATAAAACAGCACTAAAGAAAAGAAATACAAAGCTAATCTTGTAATTCTGTTCTAGCAGTAGTTTATAGAGGTCTGGAGTCAAAGTTTTGATGTTCTTTCTCTGCAGGTCACAAAGCATGAAGGACACTGTTATTCAAAAATGACAATCTGCCCATGTATCTTTAAAAGAAACCCTCACTAAAGAATCTGGAAGAAAGGATTAATGTTAGAGTTTCCTTCAAAGTAGCTTAAACGTGTTGATTTCATTTTTGTTGCCAAATTACTCAATCAAAACATCTTTACAGAGGACTTACTATGTTGAAAGTTTACTAGACTTTATGGAAGACAGAAAAAGACCTAAAAACACACGCAACTACCCACAAAAATACAGAATAACGAATGCTTGACTAAAAAGAAAAAATAGCACTATATTAAACATGTCAAATAAATGTGGCCTTTACATCTCAGTTATAGTTCATTGTAAGATGCATAATAGACTTTGTCTTCTAGCCCGTGCAAGATCCTGAGAGAAGTTATCCAAGTGTTCCTAATTTTAAAACCCCAAACTTGTAAGAACTAAACTTTTCTCAGTGGTCAAAGGATGAATCTAAGAAAAGAAAAGCAGCAGCTCCTTTCTATTTCAAGTACTTAAAGAAGCTCTTCTACTGAAGTACATATTGTAAATTAAATTGTCAGCAAAACAATTTTTGCTGACAAAAATTATATTCTCTGGAAGAATATATTGGTGTGGGTAGGAAGAGTAGAAATTTAAATCTGAAAAGGAACACATTGAAGAAAAGAAAAGAAAACAAAATATAAGTGTGTGTGAGAGTTTTCTCATAAGTAGAAGAGGATGGTATACTACCAAATTGCTATGAAATATCCTATGTAATATGCTTACTATGTTTTATCTGCTATATAAATTATCTTAATTAAATTTAGTCCCATGATTGTCTTCTGAAAGCTTAGAAAGATGTTCCATTGGAGATCTAATCTAGGGTTAGAATAATAATCAAAATGCACTAGCACTCACAGCATTTCTCTTGTAAATAACCTCCGAATATAAAGCATTCTTGGAATCCTGTTTTCTCAGCTCATGAACATGTTTTTTTAATGTGGAGAGAAATTTCTTTTGCAAGTAAATCATTAAAACTTGGGAACAAGCAGAGTAATTATAAAATAATTCAGGAGGTCCATCAAACTGTCTAGAGATTCCCCAAGGTGCTATAAGTCTGACGGCATTGGCATTTTTCTACTAGTCTAAGGAGAAACTGGATGGTCCTCAATATATGTACTATAATTAATGTTTTCTTTAAGAACCTTCTTTTCCTTATTACTTAACCTAAGTTGCTAACTGAGAGCTAAATAAATCAACTTGCATACGTTTTCCTCTTTCTTCTTTTTTCATCTCTCTACTTGACGTGATGAATACATTTTATATTAGTTTTCTTAAAATGTGTCCATTCATACAGAGTATTATGACATGAGTTGATCTAAGTACTTAATTGACTCTTGAGTTTCCTTTGGAATTTCAGGACCAGGCTTGAATGAGATTCTAATCCTATTATCATTGAAAAATAAAACTAAAAGTGTTTGGGTTCTTGGTTTAAGGAATAAAATAATTTTGATGGCTAGTAGCTCTATGAGGAAAAAAATGCCTTCCTTTTCCAAATGTTTTTTCCCTAAGAGTCTCTAAAATTAATTCTGGTCTTTTGTAAAATATCATCCTGTTCCAGTTTTAGTCTCTAACCATGTGGTTGATTTCTAGGAAATTACTTGTCTCCAGGGGGCCCAGAAAGAACTCACTGAGCGCTCATTCTGGGTCATAAGGTGTGTGCCAAGAGTATTACATCCTAACAAAGGATTTATTTTTTAATGCTTCCATGTACTGTGTGTTCACTATACACATATTCTTTATTCTACATGGTAAACTTATTAAGTGGGTGCTGTCATAATCCTTTTATAGATGAGAAAACCAAGACCTAGAGAAGATAAGTTATTTACCTTAGGTTACAGAGCTAGTGAGTTACAGAATGGACAAAGTGGGAATTTACCCTCAACATCTGTCTCCAAAGCCCATTTTCTTAAACAATATAATTTGTGGTCTCTTTCCCCCGTGTGTGAGATATGGAAGTCAGACAATATGAGGTCCTCAAACAAACAAGGATTTCACAGAGGTGAAATCCAATTGACCTCCTAGCCCAGCTCTGCCAATTGTCATATCTGTGACTTTAGAAAAGTCAGTTTATCTCTTTCAAGCTTCCATTTTTCTAATGAGCAAAATGGGATAAAAATACCCACCTTTGAATGTAAATTTATACAGCCACTATGGAGAGCAGTATGGAAATTCCTTTAAAAACTAAAAATAGAATTACCATATGACCCAGCAATTCCACTACTGGGCATATACCCAGAAAAAAACATAATTCAAAAAGACACAGACACCCCAATGTTCATTGCAGCACTCTCTACAATAGCCAGGTCATGGAAACAACCTAAATGTCCATTAACAGATGAATGGATAAAGAAGATGT
Organism: Monodon monoceros; assembly: GCF_005190385.1. Classification (NCBI taxonomy): domain Eukaryota; kingdom Metazoa; phylum Chordata; class Mammalia; order Artiodactyla; family Monodontidae; genus Monodon; species Monodon monoceros. Next base: position 90,531,349 of record NW_021703767.1, on the reverse strand, counting down.
GGTACATATATACAATGGAATATTACTCAACCATAAAAAGGAATGAAATGGGGTCATTTGTAGAGACGTGGATGGACCTAGAGACTGTCATACAGAGTAAAGTAAGTCAGAAAGAGAAAAACAAATATCGTATATTAACGCATATTTGTGGAATCTAGACAAATGGTACAGATGAACTGGTATGCAAGGCAGAAATAGAGACATAGATGTAGAGAACAAACGTATGGACACCAAGGGGGGAGTGGGGGGTTGGGATGAATTGGGAGATTGGGACTAACATATATACACTAATATGTATAAAATAAATAGATAAGTCATGAGAACCTGCTGTCTCCACTTCGCTGTATAGTAGAAACTAAAACAACATTGTAAAACAACCATACCGCAATTAGAAGAGATACCCACCTTCACACAGTTGTGAGGATTATGTGTAATAATATATGTTAATTTTTTCTGTAAACCTTAACTTTTACTCTGAGTCTCAGAGCAAAGTAAACATTTTTAAATATTAATTTTTAGAATTAGCAGTATATAAGGTTACTTGGATTAGTGGGCATAATGTACAGTGTTTTAGGGGGTGAGGGACATAGCATCATAAAACCTACGTGGAAATGATTCTTTCCACTGAATGGGTGAGAATAAAAGCAATACTAAAAAAATATAGGTACATAATTGAGTGCCTACAGGCACTTTTGTACAGCAGAGTCAGTGATAGATCTTGATGGCTTTGTGATAGATCTGTCATAGATCTGTTGTAACTACCAAACTCTGTTGACACAAAAGCAAAGTACAACATGTAGGTGAATAGATGTGGCTGTGTTCCAATGAAACTTTACTTATGAAGAGTGAAATTTAAATATTGTATGATTTTTATGTATTATGAAATATTGTTCTTTAAAATTTTTTAAGCTATTTAAAATTTTTAAAACCATTCTTTGCTCATGGTTCACATAAAAACAGATAGTACGTTGGATTTACCTGTGGGCCATGGTTTGCTTATCATTGTTCTAGACATTTACCTTTCTCATCGCAAATTCTGTCATCCATCTCAAGGTAACGTTTATTTATCTCTAGTGCATAGATGATGAAACTAAGTATCCAGAACACTAAACTGACTTGGACATCACATAGCAAGTAATTGGCAAACCTTTAAAATTTTCATGACTTCTCTGAGTCTTAGTTTATATGTAAACTGGTGAGAAATACTTGCAATTATCGGGGTATTATGGGGATGAAATAAAATAATTTATTTATTCAAATGCTATTTAATCTTTCCTAGTGGCAGAGACTTCCCTGAAATATAAAGTTCAGGGGATATACAATGGACAAAGCAGACCTTGAGCTTGCCCACATGAAGCTCACAAGTTTATAAGATATACAGTGAATTAAAAATTGTAATAAATGTGATGATTGCTCTGATAGAAAAAAATGTAGGCCTAAGGGAAAATATAGCACAGGTGCCTGTCCTAGGTTTTAGGAAAAGCCTTCTGGAAAACAGTGGTGTCAAATGGAGCTATGAAATGAGGTCCTGGATTGAAAAAGTGGGGAGAAAAGTGTTCAAGGCAAGGGGAAGGCTATGGGTAAATCCCAGAGGTGAGAGAGTTAGCCCATTAAGAAAGCAAAAGGAGTTCAATATGTCTAGGAATAGAGATCAGGACATAAAGCAGAGTTCAAGAGATAATGCTAAAGAAGTAAGAAGACATTTGAAGATATATTAATAGGTATAGACATCATCCTAGGAACAAAAGGAAGTCCTGACAAGTTTTAAAGAATGAAGAAATAATATTAGACTTGCATTTTGAAAGGTCATCCTACTGTAATATAAAGAATGGATTGGAAACTGGTGAGAATGAGTCCTGGGAGACCAGTTAGAAAGTAGATGCTATGGTCCAGATGAATGATGGTGGTGGCTTGAATTAGAGTAATGGCAGAAGAAATTAAGATAAATGGCCAGATTCAAGAAACATTAAGTAATTGGATTTATTTAAAAATATTTATTTCATATCTGCTTATTCCATCCACTGTTCAAGTTGCTGGGGACATAACAATAAGCAAAACAGGTCAACATCTCTGTCCTACTGTAAGAATGGTGGACAATGTAGAGTAAAAATTTCCAGGTTTTTGCTTCTAACAACTGGGTGGATGGTGGTAGCATGAACTGAGATAAGAAAAAATAGGAGAAACAGATTTGGTGTGTATTGATTAAAAAACTCTGACTAAAATTGTTTATAGTTCTTCCTTAGTGCATTTCCCCTAAGGCTATTTAGGACAAGAACCAAAAATAGACAGTAGGTTTATGGCTCTCTAAAACAGAGTCACTATTTTTTCAGCTTTCTCCTACCTTTTATACCCAGAGAATAAAAAAAATAGTAATCTTTGGAGGAGAAGAAATATATGACTGGAGTTACAGAACAAGAGCAGACAGATATGATATAAGCAGATATCAGAGGAAAGCTATTTATGTACCATCATGCCTCCTTCCCTGCGTTCCAAAATAGATTTTTTTCCAAGGTAACAGCCGCGCTGCTTTAAAATGGCTTATCTGGAGCTTTTATACACTAATTTAATACTGTACAGAATTGACAGTCAGAAGCTTGTGTTCTTGAGGTAGTCCCTTCATTCAAAGAGTTTCCTATCAAGATCTCTACCAGACCTACAAGAACCACCCTACCTCTTTTTTCTATACTCTAGGACCCCTTGAAAATGGTTAGTACTACAGATAATTTTCTTCAGAATATATTACCCATCAATATAGTTCAACTTCAGAATGTTTTTCAGATAGTGATTATTGTACCATCAATGTAAGCGTTTACAGAAGTAAATATATTATGGTGTATGTGTGTGTGTGTGTGTGTGTGTGTGTGTGTGTGTGTGTATAGTTGGGCTAACACCAATAGCTTGTATTTTATGCTCCTTACATACAATAAACCATATCCATAAATGGAGGTATGGTCATTACAAAGTATCCTCGTTAGGTAAACAGAGAAACTTAGCAATTTGATATCTTCATTTTTAAGAAAAAAGTTATACAAAGAGTAAAATGATAAGTTTAGTTCTTGACAGAATGTTTGATGTGCCTGTGAAGTCTGCAGCAGATATGTCCACTAGGCTGTTGTATATACTTATCTGAACCTCAAGAAAGAACTTTGAGCTGGAGATAATAGACTTGGCAGTTATTCTCTTTGATATTTGAAACCATGGCAATGAAATTACCTAGTGAATTTGTCTGGAGAAGTATTAGCATTTGATGGATATGAAAAAAAGGCCTCAGCAAAAGGAAATGAGGAAGAGCAGCTAAGAGGTAGAAGGTAAGTCCAGAGATGGCAGTTGCAGAAGCCAAGGAAAACTGGTTTCAAGAAGGTATATTGCACCAAAAGCTTCATAAAGGGCCACTGGATTTATCAAAACAGAGTCAGTGGTGACCTTGACAAAAACGGTGTCAATAGTAAGGTTAAAAATCTGATGCAGTGAGGAAAGGGATAAGTATGAAGTGAGGAAATCAAGGCTATGAGTATAATAGCTCTTTCAAGAAGTTTGGCCCGCAAGGGGACAGGGAAGGGACTAATGAATTATTGCTTATTTTTCTGGAGTTTTTTGTTTGTTTGTTTGTAGTTGGGAGAGACCTGAACATGTTCCAGAAGTGATAGAAAAGATTTAGTAGGAAGAAATTTTGAAGATTCAAAGAGATCACTAGTAAAGCAGGAGGGGAAGGAATCTAGGAAGTAGATAGAAAATATATTTTCAAAATGATACCCTTTGTTTACATTGAAATAACAGGGAAGTTGGAAAGTATGAATGCATGGTAGATATCATGACTAGATGAGATATCTCCCTCTGAATATTTTTATTTTGAAGTAGGTAAAAGTAAGCGGAATGAAGTAGGATGGTCAAGTTGTAGTATTTAGTATTTAGATAATCATTTTGGAGAAGAGGATAGTATGTTGTTGGACAGGAGAAGAAGCCAGATAGATGTTGGTGATTATGAATCTAATATTGACATTAAATCTGCTTATTTCTAAGATAATGAAGTCCCTAACACAAGTATATGGCAAATATGTTCTCCACAAATATTTCTATGGGATGAGTAAATAGCCTCTAGTATACATGTCTGTATGTATCAATATATGTACATGTGTAAATACACTTACATAGATACACACATGTAAAAATAGTGAAATATATACATATATATTCTTCTGTACCCTCACCATACTTTTAAAGTATATTGTTTATTGTGTTCTTTGTATAGTTTTACTCTCTATAAAAAGACTTCATATATAAGGAGTTGATCAGGAAAAATTATTCCATAATTTTATTATTTTTTGTTGCTCAAGAATGAATACAGTTCAGAATTATTATTGATGTTTTTCTGTGAATTTCTGTGCCTACACATTATTTCACTCTGATACAGAATTTTTATATTTACCTCTAATATATGAAGATATTAGTCAAGTGATTACCAGTATAGGTATTAATGAATTATTTTCAAATTTCACTTTGCTCAATGCTAAAAAGAAAATATTGACTATGCAGTGCATAGACTATAAAGGCATAAAAATAATAGAAAGCCCAAAATCACTTGCGAGCAACTACCAAAGGGAAAACATATCTAAGATTACATGCATTATTTTAATTAAGGGTGCTTGAAAATACATAAGGCTTCCTTTGAATAATAAGCATCTACAGATGAGATATGATTAGAAAATGCAATCTCTTTTACAGGTTCAATTAAATAAACTTCATTTCAATAATGGTGAGTGATTAGAGAAAAGCTATCAGAATCGTACTTTGAGTCATCATCCAAATAATTTTTTTTTGTTGTTGTTTTTAGTTCTGCAATGTGGTTTACCAGATAATGACTACAGGGCTTAAAATTAATGGAAGAAATTTAAGAGTGGTTAAATTATATGTCTTAATCAGGCTATGATTTAATGTTACTGGTGGATTTAAAGAATTCTCATTTATTCACAAAAGACAACCATCTCTGCCAGTCAGACTTAAAATTAGTGAGAAATGAGCTGCAGAAGTTAGTGTGTATCTCATATGCAAAGAAGAACTTATACAAATAATCTATAACCCATTGACCTTAATTTTTTCCTTTCTCATAAAATTTATTTTTAGTTTAAGGCTTTTGACTGGATAATATTTCAATGAGATTATTGTTGCCTCTTTTTGTTGTTGTTCCAGACAAAATCAGAACGATTAGCGTTATGAGAAGTAATACAAGGTAAAATGTTATATTCTTATTTGTCATCAAGTACACAAGGCTTTCAGTAATTTTTTTTTTAAATAGAGGCTAGCATTTATTTAAAACTTTATTTCAAATGCAATTTCAATATTCATTTATCTCTAGGCAGCTAAGATATAGCATTCAACTTTACCCAAGTGTCTTTCATTATAGAGAGGTATTTATTTTTCTAATATGGTTTTATAGATATGTATATTTGTGCCTATTATACTTACTTTACACAATCACTGACATTTGTCAATCATGTCTTAAGGTTCAAACCTTTACATTCAATAAACATTTGCTGAACAGTTATGTTAAGTATTATGCTGACTTCTGAGGAAACAACATAGAAAAGACATGGTCCCACAATTTAAATATATGTATACATGTAATTAAAGCTACTTTATTGAAGTTACTAGGTTTTTACACTGTTCAAATCTCATATTGACTCATGAATCACGCTTTGGAAGCAAGGAAGGAGTTCTTTTTTTTTTGCGGTACGCAGGCCCCTCACTGTTGTGGCCTCTCCAGTTGCGGAGCACAGGCTCCAGACGCACAGGCTCAGCGGCCATGGCTCACGGGCCCAGCCACTCCGCGGCACGTGGGATCTTCCCGGACCAGGGCACGAACCCGTGTCCCCTCCATCGGCAGGCGGACTCTCAACCACTGCGCCACCAGGGAAGCCCGAAGGAGTTCTTTTTCTTAACCATGTCTTTCTTCTACTTCCTTACCATCTATTTTTCTACTTTTTAAAGTTTTAGGGGAAAATATATTACATCACCCCAAAATGCCAACATGATACTAAGTACAAAGATAAGCACACTGTATATAGTCCCATTTAATTTTTAAAAACAAGACATGTATATTCTAGTTATGAATGACAGGTTAGAGCTTGAAGAGATTGTGTAATTTTAAGTTTAGCATAGCTGAGAATTAGCATAGCTGGTGCTCAGACACAGGTTTGACTGGTAGAACCTTTTACTTCTCATCATACATTCATGTGCTCCTCCACATCTCACAGAACTTTTGCAGTCGGAGGTAACGTGACTAGTTCTAAATAATGTACAATGAGTAAATGACATCTAGGTCAGTTCTGAGCCACAACACTTAATAGTCAGTGAGTGGTCCTCCAGCTCTTTCACTTCACCTGTGTTGTCAACCAGCAATGTTCCCAGTGGAGGATTCTGAGGTGTCCTGAGGCCCCAAGTGACCATGTGGGACAGAAACCCCACTGACCAATATTGTTGTGCTAAACCACTGAGATTTAGAGCTTAATTTGTTATTGCAGTATAACCTAGTCCATAACTCTAGCTTGTGAGGTAATTAATAAAGTTTCAAAATCATTGCTCTTAATCTAAATGCTGTTAACAGTTGTGATTTAATGGGAAAACAGTCCAAATACAACTTAATATATGATTTCATTTCTCCTACAGTCTGAAATTAGAAATCAAACATTGGTTTCATTTTCATATACAAACTCTGAGTTGGTGGAATTCCTGTAAGGTGGTAATGACAAAGTTAAGATTCACAGATAAGTAATATCAATGTTACTGTGATTTGATAAAATGCTTAGTAGTTAAAGGCTACAACAATTTAAAGTGAGATAGCTTTGCACATTTTTACTTGCCCACCTAATACACTTTTCATCAATAATTTTGAACTTAATTCATTTTAAGTGTACATATATTTTTTGTTTAGGAGAAAAGAATAAAATATTCCTGGCAGTATGTGATATGATTCATACATTTTTCTTATTTAAAAATAAACTAACTCAACTAATTCTTTAAAATGTCTTCTAAAAAAAATAAACAAATGGGACCTGATGAAACTTAAAAGCTTTTGCACAGCAAAGGAAACCACAAACAAGATGAAAAGACAACCTTCAGAATGGGAGAAAATATTTGCAAATGTGGCAACTGAAAAGGATTAATCTTCAAAATATACAAGCAGCTCATGCAGCTCAATATCAAAAGAAACAAGCAACCCAATCTAAAAATGGGTGGAAGACCTAAATAGACATTTCTCCAAAGAAGATATACAGATTGCCAACAAACACATGAAAGGATGCTCAACATCACTAATCATCAGAGAAATGCAAATCAAAACCACGAGGTATCACCTCACACTGGTCAGAATGGCCATCATCAAAATATCTACAAGTAATAAATGCTGGAGAGGGTGTGGAGAAAAGGGAACCCTCTTGCATGTTGGTGGGAATGTAAATTAATACAGCCACTTTGAAGAACAGTATGGAGGTTCCTTAAAAAACTGAAAATAGAACTACCATATGACCCAGCAATCCCACTACTGGGCATATCTCCTGAGAAAGCCATAATTCAAAAAGAGACATGTACCGCAATGTTCATTGCAGCTCTATTTACAATAGCCAGGACATGGAAGCAATCTAAGTGTCCATCAACAGATGAATGGATAAAGAAGATGTGGCATATATATACAGTGGAATGTTACTCAGTCATAAAAAGAAACAAAATTGAGTTATTTGTAGTGAGGTGGATGGACCTAGAGTCTCTCATACAGAGTGAAGTAAGTCAGAAGGAGAAAACAGATACCGTATGCTAACATATATATGGAATCTAAAAAAAAAAAGATTCTGATGAACCTAGGGGCAGGACAAGAATAAAGACGCAAATGTAGAGAATGGACTTGAGGACATGGGGAGGGGGAAGGGTAAGATGGGATGAAGTGACAGAGTGACATGGACATATATACACTACCAAATGTAAAATAAGATAGCTAGTGGGAAGCAGCTGCATGGCACAGGGAGATCAGCTCAGTGCTTTGTGACCACATAGAGGGGTGGGATGGGGGGGTATGAGGGAGGCGCAAGAGGGAGAAGATATGGGGATATATGTATACATATAGCTGATTCACTTTGTTATACAGCAGAAACTAACACAACATTGTAAAGCAATTATACTCCAGTAAAGATGTTTAAAAAAAATAGTGTGGAAAGAAAAGTGAATAAAATAAAAATAAACTCAATTAATTCTTTAAAATGTCTTCTACTTTCTTGAAATACAATACTATAATTGTTTGCATATTAATTGGCTGCTAAAATATATTTAACATAATTTCATGTCTTCCAGTACAGGGCTTTTTTGAGGAAGAGTTTAAAATTTTAGATATCAAGTATTTATGATGTCATTTAATAATTGATAAAGGAGTTCCTAAACAACTTTGACATTCTGTTCAAATCAGACTTTTAAAAAAAATCAGTATTTTCTCTTGTATAAATTATCTATTCATATTAAAAGTAGGTACAAATATTTAAGAAAGATCAGATTTCCCCTTATATGATTTACGTGATTGTTAATCACAGCGATGCCTTAAGTATTTATCAATCATTTCTTTGGTATTATATAAATTACTCTCATCTCATCCCTTATGAAGTTAAAAAAAAACAAAACAAGGCCTAGAGAATTAGTTTTAAGGACACATGAATAGTGACAGAGCTAGGGTTAGAATCCATTTTCACGGACTGATACCCCACTGTTCATTCTACTCTGTTTTGTTCAATCATGTACGAGCTCTCTTTAGGTGATGTTTAAAATGCTTAATATAATAGTAATGTCTTCAAAACCTCATATTTTTTCCTTGATTTATCTCTAATTGTTACCTATATGTATAGTAGTAAATTTTTGCATAGACATTTCATATACTCTTATTAAATGATTTTATGTATTTTTCCTTTGTGATCTGGTGGTAATTCATCGAAGAATGTTGGAGAATCAAAAAATTCAACATATGACTGTACAATGGATGCTTAAATATTTGGAGATATAGACATGACTAGCTTTACAATTGCTTTATTCATTCAATGAATGTTCCTTTAACATTACTGTGAGGAACGAACTGTGGATGGTACTGGGTATATAGTGAACAGCTGCCCTCAAAGAACTTATATATATATAATCAATGGTGACAAAAACAAACAAGTAACTATATACATATATTAATAAAAGTCCTATACAAGTAATAAACAGAGAACTCAGAGAAGAATGTTAGGGGAAATAGGAAGAATCATACATGGAAGCTTGACTAAGAAGCTCAAAATTAAACTGAGGATTAAAGGATGAGAAGGAGTCAGCTCCACAAATAATTGGAAATAGAGCACTTTTATTAGTGGGAAAATCATATGGGAATTTGTAAAGGCAGGGAAGACCTTCGCCTGTCCTGGGAAATTAAAATGACTGAAAGGGAGAATGGTTCAAAGTGAGTTTGAAGACCACATTGCCACAGGCGTCTAGGATACTGGCTGGTATTGTGAGTGTAAATAAGCCTGGTTTTAATAGAGAAAGAAGAGATAGGAAAGGGAACAAAGAAAACCCAGCCAAACTCATGGACTTCAAAAGGAGAAAAGAGGGCTTCCCTGGTGGTGCAGTGGTTGAGAGTCCGCCTACTGATGCAGAGGACACAGGTTCGTGCCCCGGTCCGGGAAGATCCCACATGCCACAGAGCGGCTGAGCCCGTGAGCCATGGCCGCTGAGCTTGCGTGTCTGAAGCCTGTGCTCCGCAACGGGAGAGGCCCGCATACCGCAAAAAAAAAAAAAGGAGAAAAGAAAAAAAGAGAGCTCATTGTCTAGAAAATACAGAATAAGATAATAGAATAAATGAAAATATATTTGAAATTATAATAACTATAAATAGGTTAAATCAGTTGAAAGAAAATTTGTCAGGATTTTTTAATTTCAAGAAATGTAGTTATATGCTAATTTCAAGTTATACAAAATATTATGAGACAGAAAACCTGAAAGTAGATTTTTTTAAATAAAAATGATATATCAGATATTAAAGAAAATTGATGTAGGATTATCATCACCAGACCAAATAGACTTTAAAACTCAAAACTCAAATATAGAGACTTATCTAATTAGAGGATTATCTCATAAGGGTAAAAGGAATAATTATCCAGGAAGATATAGAATTCCAAATATGTTAGCACCAACCAACATATACACAAAATTAAAATGATCAGATTGTAAGAAGGAATCAATAAGTCCACAATCACAATGTAGGATTTTTAACACACTTTTCTCAGAAAGTGAGAGATCAGAAATTATCTAAGGGTACACAGAAACTGAGGTACAGGACAAGAACTAGGACAGAAGGTGGGGTGAATAGGTAAAGTATACCTAGATGACGGAAGCTTATGCCCTAGAGAGGACCGTCAGTTTACTTCTAGAGGAGTTGGAGAATAATGGACTCAGATTATTTTTAACGCATTAGAGTGGATGTGCTGTGCTAATGCAAGGGGCGGCATATTTAATAGCCCACGGTCATTTGTGTACATGGTGTGTTTACCAAATTTCCCATTATTCCTCCATATTTTCATCACACACACACACACACACACACACACACAAGATGTGGATTCTACTTCTAGCATTTTGTTATGTAAAAAGCAATGTACTAAGAGTTTGAAGGTCTTAACCCCAGTTCTAGTTTTGCCTCTAAACAGCTATGTGATGTTAGGCAAATCATTTCAGTCTTCCACCCCTATTTCGTTATCTGCAAATTGAGGTGATAAGATCAGACAGCTAAGATTTGTTTCACCATTTGCTTCTCTTTAAGTTTACGTAAAATGTTTGACCTTATGGGGATTAGTTTTGTAACTTATAAATATATAATTAAATTATATATTTCACAAAGATATGTTGCCTAGCAATTAATTTTTTTCCATTAAAGAAATGCAGACAAATAAAGCTATCTTATTTATTACATGAATGCCATAATATAGATCTGAAATAATAAAACCTCAGCACTTCTTAATCTACCTAAATAAATGAGATAGTTTACTACAGCCTGACCCAGTTTGTGTCCCCAATCTTCTAAATAAGTTGAATGGAGGAGCACTGGATTCCCCTGTCTTCTTTAAAAATGATACATTGTTAGCAACTTATCATACATGAAAAGAAAAATAAAACAAGCACATAACTAAGTATAGCTTTTTGATGCCATTTCCACTAAATAAGTGGCATTTTAAATGGAGAAAACTATATTTCTATTATTCGATACATTTTTCCTATTGTTAAAAATTAACTGAATGCTTTAATGAGCGTTTCAGAATTGCTTTTATTGCTTTGTTCTCAAGTTTGCTGAATGTCTTCTTATGTTTCCTCTTATTTATGTATGTACTTTGTTATAAACCAGTTATGACCTCTCATTCATATATACCTTTTCAAGACTTTCTGTATAGAACTTTGGAAACATTATAGACTTATACGTAAATCTGATTATGTCAGTACCTCATACAAACATCCTTTATTGGATTTTACTTTATACAGTGCTGGTTCTCAAAGTCTGATCTCTCAACCACCTGCATCAGAATCAGCAGGGGTGATTATTTTATAATGGTGAATTCCAGCATCTCTATGCAGATCAACTGAGTTAGAATCTTGTGTGAGTAGGGTGGATGGAAGGGCATGGTGGTGAATTTGCAGTTTAAGAAGTTTCATGGGTGCTTCTTATGCAGATAGACCAGCCACCAAGATATTCTGGTCTGCAATACAAAGTCTGAATTCTTTTCTATAACCTACCAGGCCCTTCATAGCCTTGCTCCAATCTATATTGTTACCATAATTTCTTAATGAAATCTGGCAGGTTTGCTGGTAAAATTAAATGAAATCATGCATTCACAGTATTAATGAAAGTTCTGGCACATAGATTTTCAATTAATACTCCTTTAAAACCCATAAATTTACCATATCATCTCTTTATCGAACTAGTTTCTTTTCAAAGAGTGAAAAGAAATATTATTCAGTGAGGGGTAGTATAATGTTCCTATTTTCTCTGAGGAGCTAAAAATACAAAGATAGCACAAACTTCTGAAAGCAAACGAAGCAGGATTCCTGAAGCTTATGGAAAGATGCCTTCCCCTGCATCTCAATCAGCAACTAGTGACAGGCTTCACTGAACCCCAGACTTTACACAAGCTCTCCTCCTTGTGGAAGAGACTGCTCAGTTTTTTCCCAAAGAGGTACCCCTTCAAGGGCCCGAGAGTGGGCTCTTGACTAACATTCAGAAATGAATTGTCCGAGGAGACACATGTACTGACAAAGTAAAAGACTTTATTGGAAAGTGATGCTCGAGTGGAGAGCAGCAGGGTAAGGGAACCCAGGAGAAGTGCTCTGCCTGGTGGCTCGCAGTTTTGGGTTTTATGGAGATGGGGTTAGCCTCCAGGTTGTCTCTGGCCATTCATCTTATTCATGCCCATATTTGGTTCGACTCAGGGCCCTTCCTGGTGGCATGCACATCTCTCATTCAAGATGGATTACAGAGCGAGGGTTTCTAGGAGGTTGGCCGGACATATTATGGGCTGGTGTCTCCTCCCTCTTTTTGGCCCCTCCCAAATTCTTCTGGTTGGTTTTGGAAGCAGCTTGCCAGTTCCGTGTTACATAAGTTGTCTCACAACAGGGACCTCCTTTTTTTTTTTTAATTTTCTTTTTATTTATTTATTATTTATTTATTTATTTAATTTTGGCTGCATTGGGTCTTCGCTGCTGCACATGGGCTTTCTCTAGTTGCGGCCGAGCGGGGGCCACTCCTCATTGCGGTGTGCGGGCCTCTCATTGTGGCGGCTTCTCTTGTTGCAGAGTGCAGGCTCTAGGCGTGTCGTGAGACAACTTATGCAAGTGGTTATTTTCGTGCCTAGCCAGGGTAGGAGGTTTCAGTCCAGGGTACGCTAGTAAGTTCACAGCATCTATGGAAGTGAGCTGCCCACAAAACATGGAGTTTGTCATGGCAAACATAATGGTTGGTTAAAATCCAGTTCAGGTTCTACAGAATAGCCACAATAAGCTCTTTAGACAGCCCCAAACTTTTGTGATTGGATTAAATCCCTCAATACTTTCAGTACCCCTCAATAACCAACCACGACTTTTAAAATTCAAGAGAATAAGGTCCTGCAGATAAGGGAACCAAGACCGATAGAGGAGCAAGGAATAAATCTATACATTCCAAATTGAAGGTCATCATGTTTTTAACAACATACATTCCAATACTATGATCTTAGGTGATGGTGGCAACATGGAAACACAAATTACCAATTATGAGACGAAATGAAGAAATGAAAACCTTATTTTTACCTTTCCAGATCAGGCTTTAGAATGGCATCAGCTTTTTTCCAGATTAATTTATTATTAATCATATATTGTTGCTTTAAAAAAAAAGCTTTTTTTTTTTTTAGCTTGTCAAGACATCTCAATGTAAATGGAATATCTTTCTCCTTTATAAGGAACTCATTGACAAGAACAGAGATCTCTTACAATATAGTCTTCTTCTCCAACCTTATTTTCCTTTTCTCCTTTAAAAGAATCCTCCTTCCATCAAAACTGACGTAGCGTTTGGAATCAGAACTTGCATTTGCCTTTTCATCTTGCTGAGAGTGCTGCCTTCAGTTTTCCCTACCTCTCTAAATTGTGTACTTTCTTAAGGTCCAAAAGAAGTGAAATCTCCAAGAAGTGTTCTTGGGCTCTTGCTGTCCATAATGATCACTGTTTTTTCTTGTCACTGCTTTACTCATTTGACCTTTTGGATATATCACTTTGAATGCTCTTTTTGTTTTTCTTTGCTAATATCTTGGCTTCCAACCCATAAACCCCTTGACTACAAGAACTGCTTCACCTTGTTAGCACTTACTCCAGGACTCTTGAATTGTAGATGCTTTATATAAGCACTTGTTCAAAATAAATATCTCTAAGATAAAGTGTTCTAGAATTAATTAATTATAAAATTAAAGATCATATCACCCTGGTTAACGACAATAATATTAAAAAATTCTTGAATTGTTGGTCTATGTTGTTCTGGGGGACATCCTGGGATGTTTGAGAATCAAGGAGCTGTAAGAGTCCTGTCTTGCAAAGGAGAGAAAAATCATGGGAATTCTAGAACTAGACTGTGTTCTCTCTTTGTGCAAGTCCTTATTTATTGATACATATATATATATATATATATTTGGATTCAACTGAACAGTAGCATCTAGTTCAGAGAAAGTTGGCATAAGAAACTTATCAGGAGTATAATCACAAATCAAAGGATCTAAAGATATTGTGGGTTTTTTTTTTTTTTTACTATTTTTTTCACTATTTTTAAAATGTCAAGTCTCACTCTGTAGGATGTAGTCTACAACAACATTTATTGCATTTACAGCCAGAAAAGAAACTGCATTAATAATATACTTGCATACAGTAAGGGTCACATATATTTTGACCATCATTCAAAGCATCTCTAAGTAGAAACAGCAAGTTCAAAAGAATAATTGGTTTATTTTTGCATTCTCATATCTCTACCTTTCTCTATTGCCCTTATTGACTCTACATTATAGAAACATGATGTCATTATATTTCTATGTTAATATTTTTGTGAAAAGAATAGAACAATATTCTAAAAATACTATTTTTAGAAAAGTAAAGTTTTACCCAATGTTCAAATCTATAGTAGAATGGAGGTTTACTTTACTTTTTCTTGTTTTTTTTAACTAGAACATACGGAAGGAAGTGATTATATTAATTTATATCAAAATGATAATATTAATCTATTAATTAAATAATTGACTTCATACAGGATTGAATCCATTACTACCAAAATATCCTTTGTTTAATGATTGGGTGTTAAGAAGAAATGCTGTCTTTATCCTTTACTGAAGCACTGTTTTATTAAATTCTTAAAGAGCAAATTAAAACCACGTTATTTTGCATGTACAGATATCCAGCATTATGCTCTGAAAAGACAGTCGCTAAAAATAAGCTATAAATAGGAAACCATTGGCCTCTCTGTCTTATTGCATTATGTATATTTGATGCATGTTTCTTTTGCATTATTACAAACTCTGCTAAATCAATTCTTTAATCTTTCTGCCCATGATTAATTACTTTGGATAATTTACCAAGTGCATGATTTAGTAAACATACAATTACCCTTTAAAAAATAAACAACCCCTACCCTGTTTGCCACACCAGAGCTGTTAGCATTACCTGCAACAACGGAGAATTTGATTTCTGTTGTGTTAGGGATGTGGGGAGAGCTGAGGAAGGGTAGCTAGCTTTGCCTACCCAAAGAGGTGAATTTTTCTTTCAAAGAAACTTTAATGAAATACACGCAAGATAAACAATAAAATATATTTTTTAACATTTTAATTTTATTATTATCGTGAAGATATGTAAAATTCAACTAAGCAACCCTGTGTAAGCTGATGGTACAGCACATGCTTTGAATAAAATCTGCTTTTGATTTTTCCTATAGGGTATACAGTCCAGCACAGTGCCTTCCCCACAGAAGGAATTTTCCCAAGGAAGCCTTTCCCGATTCCCTCAGATGTATTACCATCCCTGAATACCTTTTCATAGCACCATATAGCATTTAACTATTAAATAATTATAGTCAATATCTATTTCCTCTCATGAGAAAAGCCTGAAAATCCCCAGCAGCTAACATAGTCTCTGACATATTAGCAGTGCCCAGTAAATATTGATTTAATACTAGAAATGCCTTCAAGCTGTATGAATATGGATGGATGGGTTATCACGGATAACTGTTTGGTAAGGGTTCATGTTTTAAAGTATTTTTACTCAAGTTTTAAAGTTTTAGTTCAAGTTTAAAAGTATTTCCCTAAGCCTTGTTCAAAGAACTCAAAGTTGGAGTAATAATAACTTACAGTCTCCTAAGATAGATACCATTCATTATGCATACGAGCTGATCCTCCTTGTTTATTACCCTCACTCTTCCAGTTGCATTTGATACTTATCTAATCAATGCTGTTTATTGTAAGAAAAATGAGAAAATATTTAATTTGCTAAGGGCATCTCAAAAATTTTTTATTTCATAAATCTCTACATCCATTTTTTTAGGCTCAGGAAAGCATGAGAATTGACAAGTGTCGAAAGTTATAATTCCTGATAGTCTTTACTTGTGGTCTTGATTTTAAGTATGCCTGGTAGGTATAATCAGCCAATGATTATTTCTTAGAATCACGTATTCAGGTTGGGTAAATGTCTCAGTGGCCACCAGTATTCCTGATTTGTTAACTTGTTGAATCCCTCCTAGTTTGGAGGGGTTGGAAAGGAAAGAAAAAAAATACAATTTAGTGTAAGAGTCCATATTCTGCAGCCAAAATGTTTGGCCTCAAATCTCAGAATTACCAAGTACTACCTAAGTGGCCTTGGGAAAGTTACTTAACTGAGCAATACTCTGTTTTCTCATCTGTAAAATAGAATAAGGCTATTGTAAGAATTAAATGAATTGATTCATGTAAACAATTTAGAATAATGCCTGACACACAGCAAGAGCTGATAAATGTTACCTGCTATTGTTATTATTAATAGTGTGCTGAAGTTACTTATTAGTGAAATATAATAAAGATACTTAAGTTTTACTTTGTCAGTCAACACATACATATAGCTCTTTGCAAATTACTACTAAACATGATATAAAATAAAATTTGGTATCTTAAAGTGTCTTTTTTCAGTGAGCTAAGATATATCAATATACAGTGGTTCCTGTCTAAGAACAACACAACTAACATAAAATACAACTGGGTTATAGAGTCAAAACTATGACTAAATGCACTAAAGAATAATCACTAAAAATACCAGTAACTTGATTATTTCCAAGTTAATCTGTAAATATGTTTTCTATGCTACAATTTAATAACAAATGGGTGATAACAGTCACTGAAAGAGAAAAGATACCTTAACATTAAAAATACATATATCAGATACTTTGTGGTCTGGGAATAGGAAGCAAGCATTCTATTTTAGCGATAGATTTCCATTTCTTTGCCTAAGGCTCTCTTCAGCCATGGACAACAGTCCAGATGGTTAAAGATTTAACAACTCCATGAAGCAACCCTCATCCAATGACTATTGGGAGCTGGGGAAACAAAACCCAGATCCCTTACTCTTTTTAAGAGAAAATTCTGAGGAACCTAATTTATACTGGTTCTCAGGTTTGCCCCAACAGGGTTAAGCTCTGGTCACCCACAGTGGTAGGTGACTTGACCAAATGCCTTCTATAGGCCGTCTTCCCTTTCTTGTCTCTCCTCATTCTGTTACCCTCACCTCTCAGTGAACTACTTGTACTCAAATTTTGTGTCAAACAAAATTTCTGGGGGAAGCCAAAGTAAGGCTCATGATAAACTTGTGTGGTCAGAATTTAGACTGAGAACACAGAGAGGGGATGGGCTTCCAGCAGGAGCAGAGGTTGGAAAGGAGGATAGAATCAGGGAATTTGTACTACTCATCAATTAGTTTCTTGCTAGCAGAGGCGGCCTTCTTGGTTCTTTAATGCCCTGGCATTCACAGGTGGTTAGTGTGCCTTTGTACAAAAATATACCTTTATCTGTTTAGGAAACAAATTAGGGGGACATGTCTTTAATCATCAAAATAAATTGCTGTGGAGACATACCACCTATATACCTCCTGTCTTTAATTCATATTCCATCAATTTGCCACCATATCCAAGGGATCCAGCGAGCTTTTGCATGGTCAGCTGCAGCAGCTCTGCAGTGAAAACACATATCAGCCCCCAAACCTCGTGTCCTGGAATTCTTGCTCAGCCCTCGGCAGCTGTAGGAGACATGGTGGTGACTGAAAAAGTAGTTTCTCAGTGTGCTGGAGAAAAAAGGACTCTCTTTTCCTGTGGTATCCAGAGCCATGGGTGTTCCACTGCACAACAATGCTGGATCTCCAAGTTTACTACTCTTGCTAACATAGGTCTTTACCTTCACATGCACTGTTTCTGCACTAGGCCCATGGGCCAGACAGGATCAGTCACAAGGAGTTTGTGAGAAAAGCCACAAATTTTAGGAACGAAATATCCCATATATTTTCCTTGATTAAAATCGTTCTTCTCCTTAAAATGAATTTTCCTCTCAGTAGCTTTTGGAATTCTTCATTGATTTTTCAAAACCTTTGCTATCAGTAAATTTCATTTGAGACTACCTCAGCCCATCAAAACTAGTCTAATATCTCTGAAATCTTAAGAAGGAAAGGGTGGGGTCTTGAACCATTTCTTTCCTGGAAGCTTAGGGATTCTATAACAGTATTCCCATCTTTTTCTCCCCCCTACTATTGAGCTTCACAAATGTGTGTGCAGAACAGTGGAAACAAGGTCTTTGGCAAGGCCTCCTAAACATCTCATCAAAACTCCACAGAGGGACTTCCCTGGTGGCTCAGTGGTTAAGAATCCGCCTGCCGATGTAGGAGACATGGGTTCAATCCCTGGCCTGGGAAGATCCCACATGCCACGGAGCAACTAAGCCCATGTGCCACAACTACGGAGCCTGCATTCTAGAGCCCACAAGCCACAACTACTGAAGCCCATGTGCCTAGAGCCCATGCTCCACAACAAGAGAAGCCACCGCAATGAGAAGCCCACACACTGCAAGGAAGAGTAGACCCCTCTCGCCTCAGCTAGAGAAAGCCAGCACGCAGCAACAAAGACCAACACGGCCAAAAATAAATAAATAAAATAAATTAATTAAAAAAAAATAAACTCCACAGAAAGGAGCCCTCAAGATAAATTAGGCATGTGGGATTAACATATACACACTTCTATATATAAAATAGATAATCAACAAGAACCTATTATACAGCACAGGGAACTCTATTCAGTCTTCTGTTATCACCTATATGGTAAAAGAACCTGAAAAAGAATGGATATATGTATATATATAACTGAACCACTTTGCTGTACACCTGAAACTAACATAATGTTGTAAATCAACTATATCCCAATATAAAATAAAAATTAAATTAGTTGGCAACAACTGGAAGTTTCTTCCAAGGTGATTGTGTGTCTCTACTTCCATATGCAACCTTTACAGGGCAGACCCTGTTAGGGCTGAGGGAGCAGTTGTAGCATTTAAGTTTTGCTTACTGGTTTCTCTGATGTGTGGGTTTGATATGAAGTGATACTTTTTGTGGGGATATATAAGTCCTTGATTTTCTAAGAAAGTTTTATTTTCAAGTCATTTTTTTCCATAAATAGACTTGCCAGATTATAGGTTTTTGAGTTGAGCATTGGATACCATCAATTTTCTCAAAGCTAAAAAGGAGCAATAGAAAGGAAGTGGCACAGGCAATTCTGTATTTTGGGAGGCGCATGCGAAATACATTTTGAATAAGTAACTGCATAGCTCTAGCTATAATGTAGAGAATGGGTTACAGGAGACATTTAGATCAACTAGGGAGCTTGTGGAGTATTCCAGATGAGAGATAATTAGAGTCCTAATACTAAACTTTAGCCATATTAGAGGTACATAGATTTTGTGCATTAATTTTGTGTAGTACCATTTAATTTCTCCTTTTGCTGGTTAAACTGGCTGGGTATGTCAGGAGTATGTCCTTGCTTCCTCTCCCCTACTGACATCCCAGCTCTGGAAAGGGGTCCTAGAGACTGGGAACCTCTGCTCATCTCCAGAGAGATCCACTGAGTCCCCCTGCCCATGGCTGGCTTCCCTGAAGTTTTTTATCCACAGGGCATTTTTTTGCTAAATAGGGGGTTTTCTATTATACCATAAAGGGACATAAAACAGAGTCAGGTCACTTCAGGATGAACATAACAGCCTGAAGGGCACCATGCACCACAAAATCACATCATGAAGACTCCCAGCAGGCTGTAATTTATCAGATGATGCCTCTGCTCTGAAAGCAGAGGAAAGGGGGCAGGACTCCCTACAGATCACTGAATCGTGACCATATGCCTTGGCTGAGTTTTAGGGTTTTCTGACTCCCTGTCCCACATGCTAAGTTCCTTCCCACTAACCAAAAACTCCGCTTCACTCACACCGGTTGTTTCATGTTTCTCTAAAAAGTCTATGCTTCTTTCTACTCCAGGGTTTTTGGATCATTTTGTTCCCCATGTCTGGAATATCCTTCTCCTTTTACACTCTAGATGCTTGAGCCCAAAAAATATGCATGTGTGATAAGCCCATGGTGTGTTAAAAGTGGAGTAGAAAATGGTGCTTTCTAGGAAAACAAAAGATTCATGTGTTCTAATTTTGTACTGTTAATTTCTTTTTCCTGTTGTGTAAAAGTGGCAAGACTTGTCTCTAACAGAAAAGTAAGTCGTAAGAGGAGAAGCTGTTTTATATTTCTCTTTTCTTCCTCAGCACAATGATGACCACACAATAAAGGCTCAATAACTACGAGTGGGATGGTTCATGATTCATCTACTATTTGTCATATTATGTCACACCATGCCATAGAGATCCAGTCTCTCTCAATTTCTTTCTCACACTAACCTATAAAACAGGTGTTAGGATTATGTCACAGTGCTACCTTCTAGAGTTCGGCGATACTGCATTTTAAGTCTGACTAAGGACCTAGAAACAATCCCACAATGATAGTTTAACTTAACAGCTTAGGGATGAGGTATAAACTATGGTTACTTTAATTTTGAATGATAAAAATGGAACAAAACACACGTTTACAGAGTGTCTCTGCTTGTAATTAAAAAGAAATTACATTATGGAACCTTGGTAATCTGTGGTTTTGCTTTAGTGAACCTATTTATGTCTAATTGCAGTATTTGTTTATTAACTAGTAAATTCATCTAATATATTTATTGCCAATACAGTCATCATACTGGTCAATGAGATATAATAAGTGAGTTGGACGGGGTGGGTGGAGAATGACTCTAGTTATACATTCAGAGTTTAGTAAATAATTTTTTTTTTTTTTTTGTCTCTCTAGACTGGTCAGTAGGGGAAAGATTTGTGACAAAGTCAGAAACTATAAAAATACCTCCCAACAAGGCAACAGATTGTTATTTACACAGTATAAGAAAAAAGTATATGTGTGTATATACGTTTCCCTTTATTAAATTTCTGAAAACACTCTTTTGAACCTTTAAACACAACCCAAAATATTTCAAGCTGAAGGAAGCGAAACTTTTATATGGGATAACTATGATTTGCCTTTATTACTCGTAAAATCTAAAAGAAGTCTCTATTAGAAATTATTCTCTTTCAACAACCTGATCTAGCCTAACACCTATGAAACCAGTAATTTTAGAGACGTCAATAGTATTTAATAAGAGAGGAAAAGTTTTGCATTGTGGTGTTCATTAACTCATTTCTTAGTATAATCCTTTTAATTTTTTGAACACTTACTTCTGTAAAACATTTTTTTTTCATTCTAATGTATTCTTCTTTTACCCTCTGATCATAGGTAGGATGGTCCGCAAAGAGTAAAGAAAAAAGGACTCAGGGTTCTTGAGGCAGATGGTGTGCTTGTGAAGTTATTATAATGGAATTTCAGACAGCTCAGGGGAGTGATGTCACCAAGATGGCAGAGTAGGAGGTACCAGCCTCCATCTCCCCACAAAGACAACAATTAGACAGCTATCTCAATGAAAATAGCACTGAGAAACCTCAGGAGTCCACTTAAGAAGCTTTAGCACATAGTGGAGCAAAATAACCTGAAAATAACCACACACAAATAACACACTTTGCCTGTATCACTCCATCCCCCAGGCTGGCCCTGCTCAGAGCCAAGAGGGAACTTCCTGGCCAGAGATAGTTCTCTTTGTAGGAAAATAGAGAACAGAATGAGTAACCAGCTTCCCCAGCCTTTCAGGGCACTGCACAAAGGACCTGATCCCAACTCCTGTCACTGGCCTACACCTCCACTCATTCAAGCAGCTGGACCCTGTGTAGCTGTGCACCTGCACACCACTGAACCCAACTCCCAGTACCATCCTCTGCTGTTGTGTGCTCACACATGACTAGCCCCTGCAGCCGCATGAGTACACGCTGACCACCAAGGCCCTCACAGCTGCCCCTGTACTGGGAGCCGGTCCTGACTCCTAACCCAAGCCTGTACCACTACCTGTGCCTGAAGATAGCCCCTATAGTTCAAACCTACATGCTACATCTTATCCTGAAGATAGCCCCTATATTTCAAACCTACATGCTGTGACACCAACTTCTGTCACTGGACCCCACCACTGTGCACTAGCCTCTACAGCCACATGAGTCCTGTAGCTGCTCGTGTACCCACAATTGCCCCTAGCCCCTGCCACTGCTCTGGGCCCTTGCCAATGTGGGTGTGCCTATAGCTAGCCCCTGCCATCATGCAGGTACCTGCAGTCAACCCTGCATTCAAGCATGTGTACACCACAACCTGCCCTGATTTCTTGCTACTGAGGATCCCAACAGTCCTTGCAGGTACTAAGGACCCCCCACAGTTCTTGCTGTCAAGGATCACAGAGTTGCCAATGTCATGGACCTTAGCTTCTTGAGCCAATGAGATACTTCACCACCCCAAATCTTGACATATCTGTGAATTTTCCAGTTTTCTTCTTGTCATTGATTTCTAGTTTCATACCATTGTGGTTGGAAAAGATGCTGGATTGATTTCAAACTTCTCAAATTCATTAAGACTTGTTTTGTGACCTAACATATTTATCCTAGAGAATGTTCCATGTGCACTTGAGAAGAAAGTATATTCTGCTGTTGTTGGATGGAGTGTTCTGTAAATGTGTATTAGGTACATCTTGTCTAATGTGTAGTTTAAGTCCAATGTTTCCTTATGGAGTTTCTGTCTGAATGATCTATTCATTATTGAAACTAGGATATAGAAACCCCTTACTATTTTGTTGTTGTTTTTTTGCTTTTTATCCCCCTACTATTTTGAATTGCTGTCTATTTCTCCCTTTAGGTTTGTTAATATTAACTTTATATATTTAGATGCTCCTATGTTGGGTGCATAAATATTTACATGTTATATCCTCTTGTTAAATTGACTCATCATTATATAATGACTTTCTTTGTCTCCCATTTGTTTTCTCTTAAATAAGTATAACTACCCCTGCTTTCTTTGGGTTTCCATTTGCATGAAATATCTTTGTCTATCCCTTCATTTTCAGTTTCTGTGGACCCTTAAAGATGAAGTGATATTTTAGTTTTTTTAAAAATTTTATTGAAGTATAGTTGATGCACAATGCTGTGTTTAATTTCTGCTGTACAGCAAAGTGATCAGTTTTATATTTATATATTTTTTCATATTCTTATCCATTATCATTTATCACAGGATATTGAATATAGTTTCCTGTGCTATACAATAAGACCTTGTTGTTTATCCATCCTATATATAATAGTTTGTATTTGTTGATCCCAAACTCCCTGTCCTTCCCTCCTCTATTCCTCCTCCCCCTTGGCAACCACAAGTCTGTCCTCTATGTCTGTGAGTCTGTTTTTGTTTCTTAGATACGTTCATCTGAACTGTATTTTAGATTCCACATAAAAATGATAGATGGTATTTGTCTTTCTCTTTCTGACTTCTTCACTTACTATGATAATCTCTATTTGTGTCCATGTTGTTGCAAATGGCATTATTTCATTCTTTTTTATGGTTGAATAATATTCCATTGTATATATGTACCACATCTTCTTTATCCATTCATCTGTCAGTAGACACTTAGGTTGCTTCCGTGTCTTGGATATTGTAAATAGTGTTTCTATGAACATAGGGGTGCGTGTATCTTTTCAAATTATAGGTTTGTCTGGGCATATGCCCAGGAGTGGGATTGCTGGATCATATGGCAGCTCTATTTTTAGTTTTTTTAGGAAACCTCCATACTGTTTTCCATAGTGACTGTACAAATTTACATTTCTACCAACAGTGTGAGAGGGTTCCCTTTTTTCCACACCCTCTCCAGCATTTGTTACTTGTAGACTTCTTAATAATGCCATTCTGACTGGTATAAGGTGGTGCCTCATTGTTGTTTTGATTTGCATTTCTCTAATAATTAGAGATGTTGAGCATCTTTACATGTGTCTGTTGGCCAACTGTATGTCTTCTTTGGAGAAATGTCTATTTAGGTCTCTGCCCATTTTTTTGATTGGGTTGTTTTGTTGTTGTTGTTGAATTGTATGAGCTGTTGGTATATTTTGGAAATTAAGCCCTTGTTGGTCACATCATTTGTAAATATTTTCTCCCAATCTGTAGGTTGTCTTTTTGTTTCATTTATCGTTTCCTTTGCTGTGCAAAAGCTTATAAGTTTGATTAGGTCCCATTTCTTTATTTTTGCTTTTATTTCTACTGCTTTGGGAGACTGACTTAAGAAAACATTGGTACAATTTATGTCAGAGAATATTTTGCCTATATTCTCTTCTAGGAGTTTCATGGTTTCTTGTCTTATATTTGTCTTTAAGCCATTTCGAGTTTACTTCTGTGTATGGCATGAATGTGTGTTCTTGCTTCATTGATTTCCATGGGGCTGTCCAACTTTCCCAACCCCACTTGCTGAAGACACTGTCTTTTCCCTATTGTATATTATTGGCTCCTTTGTCAAAAATTAATTGTCCATAGGTGTGTGGGTTTATTTCTGGGCTCTGTATTCTGTTCCATGATCCATATATCTGTTTTTGTGCCAATACCATGCTGTTTTGATTACTCTAACTTTGTAGTATTGTCTGAAGTCAGGGAGGGTTATGCCTCCAGCTTTGTTCTTTTTCCTCAAGATTTGGCAATTCTGGGCCTTTTGTGGCTCCATATAAATTTTAGGGTCATTTGTTCTAGTTCTGTGAAAAATGTTGTGGGTATTTTAACAGGTATTGCATTAAATCTTTAGATTGCTTTGGGTAATATGGCCATTTTAACAATATAAATTCTTCCAATCCAAGAGCATGAGGTATCTTTCCATTTCTTTGAATCATCTTCAACTTCCTTTATTAATGTTTTGTAGTTCTCAACATACAATTCTTTTACCTGCTTAGTGAGGTTTATTCCTAAATACTTTTTTTTAATGTGATTTTAAAAGAGATTATTTATTTACATTCCCTTTCTAATATTTGACTGTTAGTGTAAAGAAATGCAACCAATTTCTGTATGTTAATCTTGTACCCTGCTACCTTGCTGAATTCATTTATCAGTTCTAGCAGTTTTTGTGTGTAGCCTTTAGGGTTTTCTACCTATAGTATCATGTCATCTGCATATCATGACAATTTTACCTCTTCCCTACCAATTTGAGTAACTTTTATTTCTTTTTTTGTCTGATTGCTGTGGCTAAGACTTCCGATACTACTTTGAAGAGAAGTCGTGAGGGTGTGCATCCTTGTCTTGTTCCATATTTTAGCAGGAAGACATTCAGCTTTTCACCACTGAGTGTTATATTGGCTCTGGGTTTGTCCTAAATAGCTTTTATTATTTTGAGATACATTCCCTCTATACCCACTTTCATAAGTGTTTGTATCATGAATGGATGTTGAATTTTATCAAAT